>NC_074668.1:40974898-41324898 GCF_029448725.1 Salvelinus fontinalis
TGAATCAGGCTGTTGTGTGTTGGTCACTGTCGGATCCATACTGGCTAGTAAGGGCAAACTAGAAATGTCAAGATGAACAATGAGTTTCATAACTTGAGAAGTGAGAGTGGGTTGAGATTGTGCATTCAATATTTTATAAATAGATAAAGTAGCTACTGTTCTACAATCTCTCTCCTATTATTTCCTCCACTCTCTCTTACATACGGTTTATCTGAACCTTCTGCTTCGATTCACACGAGGCTTTCTTTTTTCCTTTGATTCTAGGATACAAGGGCATCTTCGCCATCTCACAGATAGAACGACTCCGTTCTCCTGACAGATCACGAGCTCTCCCAGCAGGACGTGACAGGACCTGGTCACCATGGTGATGAAAGGCCTGCTCCTAGGCTGTGTGACCGTGACCGTGTTGCTCCAGCTCTCCAGCGCCGGCCTGGTCAAGAAGATCATCCGCCACCGCAGAGAGACCCTGAGAGACCCCTCTGAGAACATGACCCTGCCCCACCCTGACCAGCCAGTGATCTTCAACCACATCTACAACATCAACGTCCCCTCCAGCTCCCTGTGTTCCGTAGATGTGGAGAGCCCCGGAGGAACCGAGATCAAGCCCAAAGGAAGTCCAGTCCAGTCGGACATGCAGACCACAGAGCACCTGGAGCACACGGTGGACGGGGAGAACCAGATCGTGTTCACCCACCGCATCAACATTCCCAAGCAGGCGTGCGGCTGTGACAACCACATGCACGACATGAAGGACATCCTGAGCAGGTTGGAGATGCTGGAGTCTGAGCTGTCCAGCCTCAGAGAACAGTGTGGCAGTGGAACCAGCTGCTGTGGAGCTCAGATTACAGGTACAGTATAGTACAGTTGGTCTACAGACACTCTAGGCCAGTGTTTCCTTTGATAATGAGTTGATTAATTGAATAATGTATGTTAGTGCTATGACAAAAACAAAAGGACCAGGATTTGGATTTGGAAACACTGCTCTCGGGGCAGTTAGTTGTAGTTTCGACATAGATAACATTTTTAGATTGGTCTTAATTCTTCTAAAGATCAATAACCCCTATTCAGACTTGTCTTGGTCTTTGTGCATAGTATTTGTGATAGAACTTTTACCATTATAAATCACCTAAACTGAATTTTGTGTTGCTCCCTCCATGTTTCCTCAGGTGAGGTGGCCACCAAGCCTTACTGTAACGGCCGTGGTAACTTCAGCACTGAGACCTGCAGCTGTGTGTGTGAGCCCGGCTGGAAGGGACCCAACTGCACCGAGCCTGAGTGCCCCAACTTCTGCCAGGACCAGGGGCGCTGCATCGACGGCAAGTGTGTCTGCTTCGAGGGCTTCGATGGAGATGACTGCAGTATGGAGCTGTGTCAGGTGGACTGTGGGGACAACGGGGAGTGCATCGACGCCATGTGTATCTGTGAGGAAGGCTTCACAGGGAACGACTGCTCCCAGACCAACTGCCTGAACAACTGCCTGGGGCGTGGCCGCTGCGTGGACGATGAGTGTGTGTGTGACGAGCCGTGGACGGGCTACGACTGCTCCGAGCTCATCTGTCCCAACGACTGCTACGACCGCGGCCGCTGCGTCAACGGAACCTGCTTCTGCGAGGAGGGCTTTACCGGAGTGGACTGTGGGGAGCCTATCTGCCCCAGCAACTGTAACAACCGCGGGGTGTGCGTCAACGGCCAGTGTGTGTGTCACTCCGGCTACAGCGGGGAAGACTGCTCCAAGCTCACCTGCCCCAATGATTGTACTGAGAGAGGCCACTGTTTCAACGGGAGGTGCATCTGCGACCCAGGCTTCGAGGGAGTGGACTGTTCCATTTTGTCCTGCCCAGACAACTGCAGCAACAGAGGCCAGTGTGTCAATGGAGAGTGTGTCTGCAATGCAGGATTCGAGGGCGAGGACTGTTCTGAAATCTCCTGCCCTATGAAGTGTCTGAACCAAGGGAGCTGTGTGAACGGAGAGTGTGTGTGCAGTAAAGGCTTCGCGGGGGATGACTGCAGCATCAAGACCTGCCCCAAAGACTGCCTGGGACACGGCGAGTGTGTTGACGGCAAGTGTGTGTGCTTTGTGGGCTTCACAGGCAAAGAATGCAGCGAGCTGACTTGTCCCAACAACTGTCTGAACCGTGGCCACTGTGTCAATGGCCAGTGTGTGTGCAACCAGGGCTTTGCTGGGGAGGATTGCAATGAGAAGACGTGTCCCAATAACTGCCTGGAGAGGGGTTACTGCGTGGACGGGAAGTGTGTGTGCTTCGAGGGATTCCAGGGCCTGGACTGTTCTCTGCTGACCTGTCCAGGAGACTGCGAGGACCAGGGGAAATGTATGAACGGAGTGTGTCTGTGTAACGAAGGCTTCATCGGAGAAGACTGCTCTGAGGGTAAGAGACACAGTCTGCGTCCCAAATGGCACCCTATTCCCTTTATAGTACACTATGTTCAGGGGTGTAAAATACTTAAGCAAAAATACTTTAAAGTACTACTTAAGTAATTTTTTGGGGGATATCTGTACTTTACTTTACTATTTATATTTTTGAGAACTTTTTATTTTACTCCACTACATTACTCCATACATTTTCCCTGACACCCAAAAGTACTCGTTACATTTTGAATGCTTAACAGGAGAATGGTCAAATTCACACACTTATCAAGAGAACATCCATGGTCATCCCTACTGCCTCTGATTTGGCAGACTCACTAAACACAAATGCTTAATTTGTAAATTATGTCTGAGTGTTGGAGTGTGCCCAACTATCTGTAAATTTAAAAAAAAACAAGAAAATCGTGCCGTCTGGTTTGCCATACATAAGGAATATGAAATGATTTATACTTTTACTTTTACTTTTGATACTTAAGTATATTTTTCAAATGACATTTACTTTTGATACTTAAGTATATTTAAAATCAAATACTTTTAGACTTTTACTCAAGTAGTATTTTACTTTTACTTTCACTCTTATTTGAGTCATTTTCTGTCAAGGTATACTTTTACTCAAGTATGACAATTGGATACTTTTTCCACCACTGACTATATTTGACTAGGGCCAATACGCTCTGGTAAATAGTAGTGCACTATATAGGAGAAAGAGATTTCCTTTGGTTGACGAGAGTATTGTTTGATGTGATGTCATTTGTTTATGTTGGCGGATATTTTGAAGGAACATTTCCACATGATGACATTCATTGAAGTGCTAATGTGTCTGGCCTCACAACATTGTTTATATTCCTTTAAATGAATAATATTGCAGTTTAATGTGGTTGTCGAATGATGACATATGGGTTGAGGTTTTCCAAGGCTGTCGGCTTCATCATGGAGAATTGATGATTTGGTTGAAGTTAGGTCATTAGTAGCCGCAAAATAACTCAGATCAGAGAAAAATGTCAAATTATACTGTTGAAGCCCACCCTCCATTGAACTGTAGTTGTGTTGCGGTAATTTTCATACAAAAAAAATATTCACTTAGCCTATCTTGACATTTTAATTTCCCTGCTTCCATCATATAAACAAGCTTCCATGATATAAACAACAAAAAAACTATTATCACTTCTAAAAATATGAATATGTCCCCTAACATGTTGTTGTTTTGTGTCTCTCCAGTGTCTCCACCCAAGGACCTGACAGTGCTAGAGGTCACCCCGGAGACAGTGGACCTCTCCTGGGTTAACGAGATGCAGGTGTCAGAGTACCTGGTCACCTATGTGCCAACCGCCCTTGGAGGCCTGGAGCTGGACATGCGTGTGCCTGGGGACAAGAAGACTGCCACCATCAGTGAGCTGGAGCCTGGTGTGGAGTACCTGATCAGTGTCTTCGCTGTCCTCAACAACAAGAGGAGTGTCCCTGTCAGTGCCAGGGTGGCAACACGTACGTCAGGAGTAGCGTAACTTTGACCCAAGATGCTGACCTTGGGTCAGTTTAGCATTTTCCCCACTAATGGTTAAGGTTAGGATTTGGGGAGGGGATCCTAGATCTGTACCTAGGGTAAAATTCACCCCAGGGCCATAAGACACCTCTACGGTGCCCACATTTGGACATTCTTTGTCTCAGCAGGTACTCATGATAAGGCTGACTAAAGTCTGACTGAGACTGTCCTAATATGGACACCGTACAACCTTAACCTTTGATGCCTGACTGCTATGGGGTAATGCAAAATGCCATTCATTAAGGGCAGTCAATAAAAATCCAATGTAACTTTTAATATCAACAAATTGATTACAGGGCTAATGCGAAAATCTGTTGCCAATGTAATTTCATTAAATCACTAATTTGTACCTGGGATGGTGCAGTTTTTCAATGTTGCCCTTAATCTACACTTCATTGGAACCAGCTGGCCGTGAGTACATGTCTGCATCTCGATGGCGCCCTATTCCTTATAGTGGACTACCTTGACCAGCGCCCATAAGGCTGGCTCTGGTCTAATCAGTGTACTGTATAGGGAATAGGGTGCCATTTGAGATGTAGCCATGTGCTGGGTGTCCTGAGGGTTAAGTAAACAGAACATCAAATATGGTCTTATTTGTCCGTCTCATCCCCTTAGATCTCCCTGAGCCTGAGGGACTCAAGTTCACATCAGTGAGGGAGACTGCAGTAGAGGTTCAGTGGGACCCGTTGGACATCCCCTTTGATGGCTGGAACCTCATCTTCAGAAACACTGTGAGTTAGCAACAGTGGATCCCTCATCTTCAGAAACACCGTGATTTAGCAACAGTAGATCCCTCATCTTCAGAAACACTGTGAGTTAGCAACAGAAACATCGTGATTTAGCAACAGTAGATCCCTCATCTTCAGAAACACTGTGAATTAGCAACAGTGGATCCCTCATCCTCTGAAACACTGTGAATTAGCAACAGTAGATCCCTCATCTTCAGAAACACTGTGACTTAGCAACAGTAGATGCCTCATCTTCAGAAACACTATGAGTTAGCAACAGTGGATCCCTCATCTTCAGAAACACTGTGAGTTAGCAACAGTGGATCCCTCATCTTCAGAAACACTGTGAGTTAGCAACAGTAGACCATTCATCTTCAGAAACAGTGTGAGTGGGCAGCACGCCCCTCTCCTGTCTCCCATGGTGCATTGCATGTTGTTAATGGAGCTCTCTCTACCTATTCCACAAGGAGGAGGTTGAGATCTTCAGAAGCCCACAGCCTATCATTATCCCTGTTTCCCTGTGGAAGAAACCATATACGCCCCATAACAGGACAGACATCCACTCCAAGCTTCAGTAATTGCCCTAGCTATGTGTCTGCGTCCCAAATGGCACATAATTCTCTATATAGTGCACTACTGTTGACCAGAGCCCTATAGGTCTATGGGTCCTGGTCTAAAGTAGTGCACTATATAGGGAATAGGGTGTAGGGTGCCATTTGGGAGGGAGATTATGTGAAACAGGGTTAGTATTTCATGGAAAATAGTTTAGCCGAGACAGTATCCAAAGACTGTTTTCTTAAAGTCTCTAAGTTCAAATGTGACTAAATGTTCTGCGAGGCTTCTATTGACAGCTCTAATGGCCATGTACTGCAGCCATGAGGCACAGAATGATTATTGTTTCTTAAAGCTTTTTTTCTTTTCAAGAGCCTATGAGAAATAGTCCTAGGACATGAAAGCCACAGTTCATTACATTCAGCGCCACACACTCTACTATAGTTCCACCATCACAGACAGGACCCCTGAGTATGATGTGGCTGACCTATTCCCACACCAAGTGTTTTTGTCCCAAATGGCTCCCTACTCCCTATATAGTGCACTACTTTTGACCTGAGCCCAATTGGCCCTGGTCAGAAGTAGTGCCCTGTAAAGTGAATAGGGTGCTATTTTGGGAAGCTGCCTAAGCCTAAGCTTGCCTTTGAGGTGGGTAATGATAGATACACTAGATAGATAGGTACTTTATTAATCCCTAAGGGGAACTGTGCCATTATGAACCATGCCATATAATTTTAATGATTGGAGTTGTTTGGTGTCGGCAGAAAGAGGAGAACGGAGAAATTCTGAACTCCCTGGGCAGCCCTGACACCATGTTTGAGCAGTCTGGGCTGGGACCTGGTCAGGAGTACGAGGTCAAACTGGAGGTGGTGAAGAACAACTCCAGCGGACCCCCAGCACGCAAGAACGTTTTCACAAGTGAGTGTACATCCATTTGTTTACAGGACAACAATTTACTCCTCCAGGCAAATAACCCCCCCCCCCAACCAAGTATATGCACTTGGTGGCACTGTGATACCCAAGGTTTACAGAATCATATATACAGTAGGCCTTTGATTTAATACCTCAAGGCTTGAATCTCTGAAGAAGCTTTGAATTAAATGTTCAGAATTCATTCAGAATTAGATTTTTATTTTCATACCTGCCAATGCGGGCTACACACAATTACAGGTAAATAACTAATTCAAATATGGAGAGCTTCACACAGGGACCTGCCAGCATCAAGTCTACTGTAATGCTTGTATTCATGACATATTTGCATGGGAATAAGCCATAAACCCCTCTTACGCCATTCTGACCTGCTGCATACATTTTTAAATATGATTTCCATCAATACAGACAGACTCAGAAGCGGCTTTCAGCTGTCAAAGTTACACACAGAAACACATTGTCACCTTGATCCAATAGATTTCTTGAATATCCCCTCTGCTGCAGCTCTGAGATTGTGTCCTAAATGCCACCTTATTTCCTATGTAGTGCGCTACTTTTGACCAGGGTCCTATGGGACTAGTAGTGCACTATGTAGGCGACAGGGTACAATTTAGGATGCAGTCGGACAGTCGGTAGAAGGCATCCTGAAGTTCCAACATTGAGTGATTAGCTCATTACTTTTCATATCATCGTCTTGATTTACTAGAGGCAGTAAAAAGCCATCACTACCCCCTTGGAAGGTTTAACAGTTATGAGGAAATAATACTTCCATCAGGGTGCTGCTATCAAGGCTAATGGCTTGTATCAGTGAGAAGTACTTTGGGTTTGTGATCAATATAACTACAGGTTTTGGGGTTGAAACTATACTCCAACTGCCAGCTTGGTTCCCACCAACCCTCTCACCAGCCAAGCTATTTTTAGGTGGCTCGAGGGGAGGTTAAAATACACTGCACCACCAACACATTCAAGACTGGTAGTCATCGAGAATGGTGTTTTATTATATATATTTTTTTTTAAAGCTTTGTGGAACATTCCAGCACTGAAATGGGATCTGAACAGAGTGTGAGCTTTTGACCCTGCCCCAGAGAGTTCTGTTACAACCAATCAGAATAAGGCCATTTCAATATGCTGAAGAAAATGTTCTTCACAAGGTTCTCTACTAACCTTTATGGCCTCACCTCCATCCCAAAGCAAGGTCAGACTCTCTCTGCTTATTTATGGTTTGATAACTACCCCCGGTTTGCCAGAGTAAACGGAGCAAGGCAAGGAGAAGCCATTAGCCACCTGACATTCTCCTCTTATAGACCTCCTCTGTAGGATCGGAGGGTACTTTGTAAGTTAACGCATTGACTGTCACTATAGGACCTGCATTTACAACGTGTGTGAAGTCTATGGAGCTGTTGAACAATGGAACCTGAGCACCATACTGGGTGGTGTTAAACACACACACACACACACACACACACACACACACACACACACACACACACACACACACACACACACACACACACACACACACACACACACACACACACACACACACACACACACACACACACACACACACACACACACACACACACACACAGCAGCAGTGGGATGGGGTCCCCTATATCTCCATGTCACTCAAGGCTTCTTTATGTCTGCCATTAACACACATTGACATACTGTAGTGGGATTTGCATTCTGGGGGTCTAATTGCATGGAGTGATCCCGGCCCCCCCTCACTCTCCCCTTCCCCTCCCCCCATGGTATGTATGTGTGTGGGATGGAGGCACCACTTTGGAGACAATCACAACCGCACATATGCACGCACACACATGCACACACGCACACACACACACGTGCACAAGCACACAGCCAGTCTCATTGGGGGTTAAATCTGTGTTAAGCTCCAATGCAGGTTCCATGTCTTATCTCCCTTTTGCAGAAGGTTTGACTTTCCTGAAGTTGCTGAAAGTGACAAATCAATTCCATCACACTGTAGGGAAAGTGCCTTTCATGCTCCAGGTTTTGATGTGTACTTACATGAACAACCGCATGCATGGATGCATACTAGAAAATGCAGTGTTTTCAAACTGTTATTGGTAGTACATGCTCTCACTATTCATATTCAACCCTGTAGCAAAGGTTCTGATGAGAGCTCACACTCTCTAACCTGGATTCCAAGTCTCTCTGCCCGATCCTTGTTGTCTTACCTGGGCACCTGCACCCAGTACCACTTCCTCCCTTGTCCAGTGCATTCCTAAATAGGCAACTTACCTTAATTTAACAACCAAACCCCCTTCTTTGGCCTACGAACCTTATGAATGCTTACTAAATGCTTATTAAATGGGATTCGACCCAAATAGCACCATATTCCCTATATAGTGGACTACTTTTGAGCCGGTACCATAGGGCTCTAGTCAGAAGTAGTGCTCTATATAGGGAATAGCACCCTGTGTTCACCCCACCCCCTTTTCTGGCCTCCTCTCTCTGCAGAGATTGATTCGCCCAGAGAGGTGGATGTGCGTGACGTAACGGACACCACAGCGCTGGTGACCTGGTTTCTGCCGGTGGCCATAGTGGACGGGGTGAGCGTGACCTACGGGCCCAACGACAACCCCTCAGACAGGAACACAGTGGAGCTGTCCTCCAGCGACACACAGTACCACCTGGGCAGCCTGAACCCTGACACAGAGTATGAGGTGTCTCTCATGGCAAAGAGGGGAGAGATGACTAGTGTTCCTGTGTCTGAGAACTTCCTAACAGGTAAGACACGAGCAATGTCCCAATTGGCACCCTATTCCCTTTATAGTGCACTACTTTTTTTTATCAAGGCCCATTACTGCTCTGGTCAAAAGTATTGCACTATATAGCAGGGTTGGGGTCAATTTCAATTTAATTTGAAATTCCAATTAAATTCTTGATTTCATTAATGAAGTGGAGAATGTACATTGAATTCAATTCGAATTTCAACAATCGTCAATTTACGCAATTGGAATTGAATTGTGATTAGACTGTTTGAATTAGAATTGTAAAAACATTTAATCTTTGTAATTTAATTGAATTGAATTCAATATTTGTATATGTCCCAGTTAATATAATTAATGCAGTATCAAAAGGTGACTACATGATTTGTTTAAGTAATTTCAACTTGTAGTTCTATATTTCCAGCACAGCTAGGCTGATCAGCCTGAAAGCCTGAGGGAATTTAATTTGAATTTGAATTTGTAGAAGTTCTGGGGATAATATGGAATAGGTGAATGGATTATTGGAATTACCTAACATTGGAATTGAGAGGAATTGAATTATCTCAGAATTCAAATAATTGAACTAAATGGAATTTACAGGGATGGAATAGAATTAGAATTGAATTTGTGGAATTGACCCCAATCCTGCTATATAGGGAATAGAGTTCCATTTGGGATGCAGCCAAGGAACCTGGAACAAGCCTTTCATACAGCACTAGGGTTGCAAAATTCGGTTTAAAAAAAAGTGGTGGTCTGTTCTCAACTGGGTGTCTGGACCACACATGGTACTGTATTTACATAAGGATCATACCATTCCCACTCCGACTGATCTGTGACTGGATGTGTTCCAGACCTGGATGCCCCGCGGGATCTGCAGGCGGTAGAGCTGACTGACGAGAGCATCACTCTGGAGTGGAAGAACAGCCAGGCTAAAGTAGACAACTACCGCATCAAATACGGCCCCCTCTCTGGAGGAGACCACGGGGAGCTGCTGTTCCCTACCGGACCCCTGGACACCACCCAGGCCAAGATCAGTGGTAAGTGATCTCATTTGAATATCTGTAAAACCCTGGCGAAGGCAAAGGGCTCAAATGCGTTAGTTATATCAATAAAGATATTTTTATTATTTTATCTATTTCAACTACCCTTAAAGAGTTTCTCTTCCAAACAACTTCCTAGTCACTTCAGTTAGCTCCTCAATTCAATCAGCTTTGTTGGGGAGCGAGGTAGTGGTGGTGTTCCGTTCCCTTTGGTAAGACAGAACCCATCCCACTAGTCCAGAGTTACAGGATGCTGTGGTGGTGGGGATGTTGAGTAATGTCTGGTGGTGCTAGTCTCGTTTCCCACTCTACAGGAAGTGAGGAAGTGAACTGTGCTTCTGGTACAGTTTCAGTTTTTAGATACTTTTGTTTTCTTTGAGTTTACATTAACTCATTAACTCTTTGTAACGCTCGTCGTAGGAAGTAGAGGGAGACCAAGGTGCAGCGTGGTTAGCGTTCATGATTTTTAATCAAACTGAACACTGAAACAAAAAAACAAAGTAGAACAAAACGAAACAGTTCTGTCAGGTGCAGACACAAAACAGAAAACAACTACCCACAAAACACAGGTGGGAAAAAGGCTGCCTAACTATGATTCCCAATCAGAGACAACGATAGACAGCTGTCCCTGATTGAGAACCATACCTGGCCAAAACATAGAAACACAAAACATAGAATGCCCACCCCACATCACACCCTGACCTAACCAAATAGAGAAATAAAACGGCTCTCTAAGGTCAGGGCGTGACACTCTTTTTAAAAAAGGATTGAAAAAGGATTTATTTCAATGTGATAACAGCTTTAAAACAACCATGCTATCTTTGTGTAAATGAATAGATATTGTTTGTCAATGTAAACGGCGGCGTCGCTCTGCCAACTATTCAGCCGCCAAGCATTTGTGGTCCTCTTTCAAAAATGTTCTGCATTATATTCAATGCACTTACAGTATTTCCAAATGGCCTGCTTTGTTTTTGTGTCGTGAAACGTTTGCCCGGGCACAAAATCCCCCCAATTTATTAGAAAACAGCCAAAAGGAGAATGCAATTCGGGCTTTAAATGAAATAACACTGCTGCTTGTTTCAATGTGAGCTCCATCCTGGTCAAACAAGAAAAGCAGGGAGGGCTTTTTTTCATCCGCATGCGTCGGCACCCAGAATGCACCATGCTTTGAGGTGGGCGGACGGACGTGTTTTTCTAAACCATGTGCCACTGCATTGAAGGATTAGGCTCCCTAGCTGAGAGAAAAAGGAAAAAGATTCCAAACCAGTAATAGTGTCCTTGGGAGGCCCATCCCCTGTATATAAGGCCCAAATGGCATTCCATTATCTACATCGTGTTTTACTCCCTACATAGTGCACTACTCAAAAAAAGTGCACTCTGTAGGGAATAGGGTGCCATCTGGGACACACCCAGTGTTTCTATTTCGCTGACTGACGTCCCCCTCCGCTCCTCTCTGATCCTCACACACCTCAGCACTTTTTTCACACAGTTATTATCTGTAATTGCCTTCACGCTTGTGATTTTATTGATAATGAGTTTCCTCTGCATTAGGTGTAATTTCATGCTGCAAGACTCCTAGTGCTTGGCTGCCTAGTGACCTCTGTGGGAGTTAATAAAGGAAATAAGGGCAGTTGGACTGAGGGCTGTTAATTGCACCGCACACAGCGATCTCAAAAGCCTCTTATATCACAGCAAATGTTGTTTCTGGCCCATACAGAGCCTCTTCTAGAGCCATCAGGGCAAATAGAGGTTCCAAATACAGGTTCCAGGATGAAGAGGCTGAAACCCAATTATGCTTGAATCTTTTTTTAGGCAATTAAGACCTTGAAGAGCTTGAGTCTTTTTCATTGTTGTCGAAGCTATTAGCTGCAAACAGCTGAGTGTTTTTCTATTACACTATTTTCATACATCAAAACCTGATCATTGGTCAATACAACAAAAATATGTTCCTCATACTCTGTTTGCATACATCCGGTACAACACGTGTTATTTGTCTGTGTGTTGTGTAGGCCTGAGACCTGGGACAGAGTATGGGATGGGAGTGACTGCCGTGAAGAGTGAGCGTGAGAGCCTTCCTACCACCACCAATGCCGTTACGGGTGAGATCTATTCACTTTCACTGCATTATAAATGAATACATTGTGTTGTTTACTGTCATGGATAGTAGTAGGAATCTACTAATTATAATTCCCATTCAACTATTTACCTCCTACAATCCACAAATAGTTATCTCCACTTGTCTTGCACAATTTGAAAACCACAGTCAGACATCCTAGTCTTGTTAGCCTGAAATACACTCCTTCTATATTTCCTATTCTATCTTCTATATTCTCCTTCTATACTATGCATTCTATATTCTTCGTCTATTTCATATTATTTGTTCTATATTATCCTTCTATGTTCTATATTCTCTTTCTATACTTCATATTATTTGTTCTATATTCTCCTTCTATATTCTAATCTTCAGCATTGGATGCGCCTAAAAACCTTGAGGTGGAGTCTTCCACTGAGACTCAGCTGGTGCTGGTGTGGCAGAAGCCGGTGGCTAAGATCGACAAGTACAAGTTGCTATATGTGTCAGCCGACGGGTACAGGGCTGAGTTGACGCCCTTCTCCAATGACATCAAGTTCACCCTGAGGAACCTGACGCCTGGCATGCTGTACACTATAACCCTGACCGCTGAGAGGGGACACAAGCAGAGTGGCCCCGCAACCATCTCAGCAGCAACAGGTCAGTGAGGACTATTCTAGCCTTGTCCCATACATAGAATTAGAATGAATAGAGCAGGTATCCCCATTCAGGTCAGTTATGCCATAATGGGAGGGCATATTGAGTGTCCCCTCATTCTATTTACAGTATATGGTCCCATACTGCAGTAGCCACAGGTCAGTGTGGATAGAACCTCTCCAAACCTGGTCCCATACATATCCTTTTATGGTCTCAGAATGTACAGTATGTATACGAGCCACAGGTCAGTGTAAACAGTACTGGAATTGTCAAGCCAAATCTTCAATTTAATTGACAATAACTGTCTTGACAATGACGAGTTGGCAAGAGCACAAACTAATCTGGAACCAGGCTAACAGTACACCTCTCCTAGCCTGGTTCCAGACTGTATGTACAGTATCTAACTCTATCTTCATTGGCTAAAGCACAAACAGACTGGACGACTAGGCTACATCTCTTCACATGATGAGTTTTAGAAAATAATTATGTTAGGCTATACCTTAGCACTACTACTATTCATCTTCCATTTATATTAACTATCAACAATCTCTTACTGTATCTTAAAAAGCTATAGGAGGGATTTACACTGTCCATCATCCATGTTGATGCTGTATGGTAGGGGTATTGAAGAAAGCACATTTTTTTATTCTGTGAGAATCAGTTTGGGCTGTGTTTTGTGAGGTTTGGTGCTGTAGGGTTTTTTATTATATGGTTTTGTACTGTAGGACCCCAGCCCTTTTCTCATTAACCAAAGATTCCGTTTTGCTCTCGAGGCCTACAGCCAAACCTAGGCAATGAATTGAATTCATTGTTACTACTTTTCTGTCTGTCTCTGTTTCCCCCCTCAAGCCTTTAATTTAACTGAATGTGGGTTTATTTGACTTATTTTACTGAAATAAGGAAAGAAAAATAAAAGATGATTGTGATTTTTTTTCTTCTCGCTAGCCCCAGTGGTCAGGGTGCTTCCAAACCAAACATTTGAGAAGAAAGTCCTCCAGTTATGTAACAGGGTAGCCATTCATATGTATGGCTATGGGCAAAAAGTGAAAACGCTGGGATGGAAAACGCTGGGATGGTTCAGAATAACTTTATTTTGTTGAATCTGTGTCCCATGCTGCCAAGATGCAGAATGGAGGCAGTGTGTGTGTGCTCCATACAAAGCTCATACATGTGATAATTGTTAGAGTGAGCCCATTCCCCTGTGTTTTTTGTGTGATTTGACCACGAGGAACTGTGGGTCTGTCAGATAAAAGGACACATGCGGGAGCCCCTGTTAAAACATTGTGTCTCCGAAATGAACACTCCTCTAATCCGCATACAGCATTCGTTCCTCCGACCGTTTTTAGCGTCTCCAGACGGGTAATGCAAACACAAAGCATGCTGCATGTTAGCAGGGATATAAAGGGATTGGACAAGGGGAGAGGGGTGTGGGGGTTGCCCACCCTTTCGCCCCCACCCCAGGTCTGGGCCTTACTTGTGTTTGACAATCATCAGGCATTGAAAGGATTACAAGAACCTGAGTTCAAGTGTTTGGAGGCCCACTGGAGTGAGCAAATAAGAAACACTATACCTCTGGCGGGGAAAAACGCTCAGGAACAGCGGTTCTGAATTTTGAATGCTGAGCAAGTAAATGCTGAGCAAGTAACCATTGATTTGAGATAATAAATCTCCCGGTAAATTGAAAGTACCAGATCCGTCCAGCAGTCAGAAATGTACAGGAAGATCAGGAGACAATAAACCTGCAGTTTTACCATCATTTAGGCTAATCTGCAAATTCAGGGACTCACCGAGTTGTGGGGAGCCTTTGTGTAAACGGAAGACTCAGGCACAATGAGAGAAAACTGTTTGATTGATCATATCTTGAGCAATAGTCAAAGGAGTCAATAACCTGATTGGAATAATAGAATAAACACATCAGAATGTATTGGCTTTAGTGCCCTGCACACACCATACAGACTATGACGTATAACCCTAGAGTGTAAACAAAGCCTTATTAAGATTCTGCTGTACAGAACCCTCTTCTTTAGTAGTTTGGTGATGGTTCCATACGCCCACGTGAACCAGTGGCGGTCAGTGCCGTTTAAGATGAGGGAGGATGATTATTTTTTTGTGGGCCTTATTTCTATTACAGCATATTGGATGACTGTCATTCATATTCCGTTCACCCAGCTCAATGTAACATCGACAGGTTTAGGCCAGGGTTTCTTGAACTATGGTTTGGGACCCAAAGTGGGCCCTGAGCATGTGAGCCAGTGGAGGCTCCTCAGAGGAGGAAGGGGAGGACCATCCTCCTCAACGAATACATAAAATAAAAAAAATTGTAAACAGATAAAACTATACAAAATATACTAAATATATATATATAAAAAAAGGCACGTTTCTTTTTTTGCTGAGTTTATATATATATATAAAAACTTTATATATATAAAAACTCAGCAAAAAAAAGAAACGTGCCTTTTTCAGGACCCTGTCTTTCAAAGATAATTCGTAAAAATCAAAATAACTTCACAGATCTTCATTGTAAAGGGTTTAAACACTGTTTCCCATGCTTGTTCAATGAACCATAAACAATTAATGAACATACACCTGTGGAACGGTCGTTAAGACACTAACAGCTTACAGACGGTAGGCAATTAAGGCCACAGTTATGAAAACTTAGGACACTAAAGAGGCCTTTCTACTGACTCTGAAAAACACAAAAAGAACGATGCCCAGGGTCCCTGCTCATCTGCGTGAACGTGCCTTAGGCATGTTGCAAAGAGGCATGAGGACTGCAGATGTACTGTCAGACGCCTAAGACAGAGCTACAGGGAGACAGAACGAACAGCTGATCGACCTCGCAGTGGCAGACCACGTCTAACAACACCTGCACAGGATCGGTACATCCGAACATCACACCTGTGGGACAGGTACAGGATGGCAACAACAACAACTGCCCGAGTTACACCAGGACACACAATCCCTCCATCAGTGCTCAGACTGTCCGCAACAGGCTGAGAGAGGCTGGACTGGGGGCTTGTAGGCCTATTGCAAGGCAGGTCCTCACCAGACATCACTGGCAACAACGTTGCCTATGGTTACACTGAGGCCTGTACTCTGGAGCGGGATCAATTTGGAGGTGGAGGGTCCGTCATGGTCTGGGGCGGTGTGTCACAGCATCATCGGACTGACCTTGTGGTCATTGCAGGCAATCTCAACGCTGTGCATTACAGCTATGCATTACAACCTCCCTCATGTGGTACCCTACCTGCAGGCTCATCCTGACATAACCCTCCAGCATGACAATGCCACCAGCCATACTGCTCGTTCTGTGCGTAATTTCCTGCAAGACAGGAATGTCAGTGTTCTGCCATGGCCAGCGAAGAGCCCGGATCTCAATCCCATTGAGCACGTTTGGGACCTGTTGGATCGGAGGGTGAGGGCTAGGGCCATTCCCTCCAGAAATGTCTGGGAACTTGCAGGGCCTTGGTGGAAGAGTGGGGTAACATCTCACAGCAAGAACTGGCAAATCTGGTGCAGTCCATGAGGAGGAGGTGCACTGCAGTACTTAATGCAGCTGGTGGCCACACTAGATACTGACTGTTACTTTTGATTTTGACCACCCTTTGTTCAGGGACACACTATTCCATTTCTGTTCGTCACATGTCTGTGGAACTTGTTCAGGTTATGTCTCAGTTGTTGAATCTTGTTATGTTCATACAAATATTTACACATGTTAAGTTTGCTGAAAATAAACGCAGTTGACAGTGAGGACGTTTCTTTATTTGCTGAGTTTATATACACTACCGTTCAAAAGTTTTGGGTCACTTACAAATGTCCTTGTTTTTGAAAGAAAAGCACATTTTTGGTCCATAACAATAACATCAAATTGATCAGAAATACAGTGTAGACATTGTTAATGTCGTAAATGACGATTGTAGCTGGAAACGACAGATTTTTTATGGAATATCTACAGAGGCCCATTATCAGCAACCATCCCTCTTGTGTTCCAATGGCACGTTGTGTTAGGTAATCCAAGTTTATCATTTTAAAAGGCTAATTGATCATTAGAAAACCCTTTTGCTATTATGTTTGCACAGCTGAAAACTGTGGTTCTGATTAAAGAAGCAATAAAACTGGCCTTCTTTAGACTAGTTGAGTACCTGTAGCATCAGCATTTGTGGGTTCAATTACAGGCTCAAAATGGCCGGAAACAAAGAACTTTCTTCTGAAACTCATCAGTCTATTCTAGTTCTGAGAAGTGAAGGCTATTTCATGCGAGAAATTGCCAAGAAACTGAAGATCTCGTACAAAGCTGTGCACTACTCCCTTCACAGAACAGCGCAAACTGTTTCTAACCAGATTAGAAAGAGGAGTGGGAGGCCCCGGTGTACAACTGAGCAAGAGGACAAGTACATTAGTGTCTAGTTTGAGAAACAGACGCCTCACAAGTCCTCAACTGGAAGCTTCATTAAATAGTACCCGCAAAACACTCATCTCAATGTCAACAGTGAAGAGGCGACTCCGGGATGCTTTGACGTCCTCCAACCTATCAGAGCTCTTGCAGCATGAACTCACATTTTGTCCACCCAATCAAAGGATCAGAGAATGAATCTAGTACTGAAAGCATAAAATACAGCTAGCTAGCACTGCAGTGTATAAAATGTGGTGAGTTGTTGACTCAAAGAGAGATAAAGGCAATAGTCGAACAGTTTTGAACAAATTAATTTCTTCCAAAATGAAGGAGAGACAAGAGAAAAATAGAGAGAGAGAGTTCTTCATTTTTTTCACTTTCTATTTCACTTACTTAGCTAGCAAATGCAGCTAGCCTACTGAAACACCCTGCTCAAACAGAGGAATGATATGTTAGCTAGAACACAACACTGGAACTCTTCCAATTAAAGGTAAGCTGTTGGTTTACTAATATATTGCCACCGGGGCCCGCCGGTGTAACTGCTTACTGACTGTACACTGTAACGTTACTGCATGATTGTAGCGGGTTTACTAACGCGTTAGTTCTATCAGCTATGCTGACTATGATGTTACCACAGATAGAAC
This sequence comes from Salvelinus fontinalis, assembly GCF_029448725.1. Lineage (NCBI taxonomy): Eukaryota > Metazoa > Chordata > Actinopteri > Salmoniformes > Salmonidae > Salvelinus > Salvelinus fontinalis. Next base: position 40,992,575 of record NC_074668.1, read on the forward strand.
AATGAGTTTAGTTATACATATCTTTGTAGCAACTATGGTGACAACGATGTAGGCTGTGTGTAGCGGTTTTTACATTTACATTTAAGTCATTTAGCAGACGCTCTTATCCAGAGCGACTTACAAATTGGTGCATTCACCTTATGACATCCAGTGGAACAGCCACTTTACAATAGTGCATCTAAATCTTTTAAGGGGGGGGGGGGGCAGAAGGATTGCTTTATCCTATCCTAGGTATTCCTTGAAGAGGTGGGGTTTCAGGTGTCTCCGGAAGGTGGTGATTGACTCCGCTGTCCTGGCGTCGTGAGGGAGTTTGTTCCACCATTGGGGTGCCAGAGCAGCGAACAGTTTTGACTGGGCTGAGCGGGAACTGTACTTCCTCAGTGGTAGGGAGGCGAGCAGGCCAGAGGTGGATGAACGCAGTGCCCTTGTTTGGGTGTAGGGCCTGATCAGAGCCTGAAGGTACTGTGGTGCCGTTCCCCTCACAGCTCCGTAGGCAAGCACCATGGTCTTGTAGCGGATGCGAGCTTCAACTGGAAGCCAGTGGAGAGAGCGGAGGAGCGGGGTGACGTGAGAGAACTTGGGAAGGTTGAACACCAGACGGCTGCGGCGTTCTGGATGAGTTGTAGGGGTTTAATGGCACAGGCAGGGAGCCCAGCCAACAGCGAGTTGCAGTAATCCAGACGGGAGATGACAAGTGCCTGGATTAGGACCTGCGCCGCTTCCTGTGTGAGGCAGGGTCGTACTCTGCGGATGTTGTAGAGCATGAACCTACAGGAACGGGCCACCGCCTTGATGTTAGTTGAGAACGACAGGGTGTTGTCCAGGATCACGCCAAGGTTCTTAGCGCTCTGGGAGGAGGACACAATGGAGTTGTCAACCGTGATGGCGAGATCATGGAACGGGCAGTCCTTCCCCGGGAGGAAGAGCAGCTCCGTCTTGCCGAGGTTCAGCTTGAGGTGGTGATCCGTCATCCACACTGATATGTCTGCCAGACATGCAGAGATGCGATTCGCCACCTGGTCATCAGAAGGGGGAAAGGAGAAGATTAATTGTGTGTCGTCTGCATAGCAATGATAGGAGAGACCATGTGAGGTTATGACAGAGCCAAGTGACTTGGTGTATAACGAGAATAGGAGAGGGCCTAGAACAGAGCCCTGGGGGACACCAGTGGTGAGAGCGCGTGGTGAGGAGACAGATTCTCGCCACGCCACCTGGTAGGAGCGACCTGTCAGGTAGGACGCAATCCAAGCGTGGGCCGCGCCGGAGATGCCCAACTCGGAGAGGGTGGAGAGGAGGATCTGATGGTTCACAGTATCGAAGGCAGCCGATAGGTCTAGAAGGATGAGAGCAGAGGAGAGAGAGTTAGCTTTAGCAGTGCGGAGCGCCTCCGTGATACAGAGAAGAGCAGTCTCAGTTGAGTGACTAGTCTTGAAACCTGACTGATTTGGATCAAGAAGGTCATTCTGAGAGAGATAGCAGGAGAGCTGGCCAAGGACGGCACGTTCAAGAGTTTTGGAGAGAAAAGAAAGAAGGGATACTGGTCTGTAGTTGTTGACATCGGAGGGATCGAGTGTAGGTTTTTTCAGAAGGGGTGCAACTCTCGCTCTCTTGAAGACGGAAGGGACGTAGCCAGCGGTCAAGGATGAGTTGATGAGCGAGGTGAGGTAAGGGAGAAGGTCTCCGGAAATGGTCTGGAGAAGAGAGGAGGGGATAGGGTCAAGCGGGCAGGTTGTTGGGCGGCCGGCCGTCACAAGACGCGAGATTTCATCTGGAGAGAGAGGGGAGAAAGAGGTCAGAGCACAGGGTAGGGCAGTGTGGGCAGAACCAGCGGTGTCGTTTGACTTAGCAAACGAGGATCGGATGTCGTCGACCTTCTTTTCGAAATGGTTGACGAAGTCGTCTGCAGAGAGGGAGGAGGGGGGGAGGGGGAGGAGGATTCAGGAGGGAGGAGAAGGTGGCAACGAGCTTCCTAGGGTTAGAGGCAGATGCTTGGAATTTAGAGTGGTAGAAAGTGGCTTTAGCAGCAGAGACGGAAGAGGAAAATGTAGAGAGGAGGGAGTGAAAGGATGCCAGGTCCGCAGGGAGGCGAGTTTTCCTCCATTTCCGCTCCGCTGCCCGGAGCCCTGTTCTGTGAGCTCGCAATGAGTCGTCGAGCCACGGAGCGGGAGGGGAGGACCGAGCCGGCCTAGAGGATAGGGGACATAGAGAGTCAAAGGATGCAGAAAGGGAGGAGAGGAGGGTTGAGGAGGCAGAATCAGGAGATAGGTTGGAGAAGGTTTGGGCAGAGGGAAGAGATGATAGGATGGAAGAGGAGAGAGTAGCGGGGGAGAGAGAGCGAAGGTTGGGACGGCGCGATACCATCCGAGTAGGGGCAGTGTGGGAAGTGTTGGATGAGAGCGAGAGGGAAAAGGATACAAGGTAGTGGTCGGAGACTTGGAGGGGAGTTGCAATGAGGTTAGTGGAAGAACAGCATCTAGTAAAGATGAGGTCAAGCGTGTTGCCTGCCTTGTGAGTAGGGGGGGAAGGTGAGAGGGTGAGGTCAAAAGAGGAGAGGAGTGGAAAGAAGGAGGCAGAGAGGAATGAGTCAAAGGTAGACGTGGGGAGGTTAAAGTCACCCAGAACTGTGAGAGGTGAGCCGTCCTCAGGAAAGGAGCTTATCAAGGCATCAAGCTCATTGATGAACTCTCCGAGGGAACCTGGAGGGCGATAAATGATAAGGATGTTAAGCTTGAAAGGGCTGGTAACTGTGACAGCATGGAATTCAAAGGAGGCGATAGACAGATGGGTAAGGGGAGAAAGAGAGAATGACCACTTGGGAGAGATGAGGATCCCGGTGCCACCACCCCGCTGACCAGAAGCTCTCGGGGTGTGCGAGAACACGTGGGCAGACGAAGAGAGAGCAGTAGGAGTAGCAGTGTTATCTGTGGTGAGCCATGTTTCCGTCAGTGCCAAGAAGTCGAGGGACTGGAGGGAAGCATAGGCTGAGATGAGCTCTGCCTTGTTGGCCGCAGATCGGCAGTTCCAGAGGCTACCGGAGACCTGGAACTCCACGTGGGTCGTGCGGGCTGGGACCACCAGGTTAGGGTGGCCGCGGCCACGCGGTGTGAAGCGTTTGTATGGTCTGTGCAGAGAGGAGAGAACAGGGATAGACAGACACATAGTTGACAGGCTACAGAAGAGGCTACGCTAATGCAAAGGAGATTAGAATGACAAGTGGACTACACGTCTCGAATGTTCAGAAAGTTAAGCTTACGTTGCAAAAAATAAATGAAATAAAAGATCTTATTGACTAAAATGATATAGTACTGCTGGCTGGTGAAGTAGGCTGGCTAGCAGTGGCTGCGTTGTTGAGAGTGAAGCTGGCTAGGTAACCTCGACAATTTCTCTAGATTTCTCTAACCTGTCTAGGATCAGCGTGGCGCTAGCGGCACACCCCCCCCCCCCCCACTGAAAAACCAGTGCCGCGAAATTCAAAATTTTTTTTTTTTTTAAATATTTAACTTTCACACATTAAAGTCCAATACAGCTAATGAAAGACACAGATCTTGTGAATCCAGTCAACATTTCCGATTTTTAAAATGTTTTACAGGGAAGACACAATATGTAAAGATGTACATCTATTACCTAAAAACACATTAGCATAATCCACCATCTTTTATTTGTCCACCAACACCAGTAGCCATCACCAATTCGACTAAACTAAGATATTTATAGCCCCTAACCAACAAAAAAACTCATCAGATGACAGTCTGATAACATATTTATGGTATGGGATAGGTTTTGTTAGAAAAAAGTGCATATTTCAGGTATATGGCATAGTTTACAATTGCACCCACCATCACAAATGGACTAGAATAATTACAATGAGCAACGTGTTTACCTAACTACTAATCATCAAACATTTCGTAAAAATACACAGCATACACGAATCGAAAGACACAGATCCTGTGAATACAGACAATATTTCAGATTTTCTAAGTGTCTTACAGCGAAAACACAATAAATCGTTATATTAGCTTAGCACATAGCAATTAGCAGCCCAGCATTGATTCTAGCCAAAGTGAGCGATAAAAGTCAACATCGCCAAAAGATATTAATTTTTTCACTAACCTTCTCAGAATTCTTCCGATGACACTCCTGTAACATCATATTACACAATCCATATAGAGTTTGATCGAAAATGTTTATATTTAGCCACCAAAATCATGGTTAGACAATGTGAAATGTAGCTCAGCTGGTCAGAAAATGTCCTTGCGCCACTTAGACAGTGATCTACTCTTATACATAAATACTCATAAACGTGACTAAAAAATATAGGGTGGACAGGGATTGATAGACAATTTAATTCTTAATACAATTGCGTTATTACATTTTTTAATTTATCCTTACTTTTCAATACAGTTTGCGCCAAGCGAAGCTACGTCAAAAAACATGGCGTCCTAAGCCACTAAAATGTTTCGACAGAAACACGATTTATCATAATAAAAATGTCCTACCTTGAGCTGTTCTTCCATCAGTATCTTGGGCAAAGGATCCTTTCTTGGGAGAAATCGTCTTTTGGTGGAAAGCTGTCCTCTTGCCATGTGGAAATGTCAACTGCGTTCGGGATGAACTGAAAAGCGTGCCCAACTTTTCACATCGTTGCAAAAATAAATGTCCCAAAATCGCACTAAACGGATATAAATTGCTATAAAACGCTTTAAATTAACTACTTTATGATGTTTTTAACTCCTATAACGAGTGAAAAGATGACCGGAGAAATATAACAGGCTAAACTAACGCTTGGAACAGGTGCGCGCCGGTGTCCTCTAGGCTCATGACGCAGCTCCCAAAGAATGACTAGCTTCAGGGTTTTTTCATTTGTAGGGCCTGTGAACGCGCAATCGACCCCGTTGGAATCGTCATCACGTAAAGGCATCCAGGGGAAGACGTAAGAAGTGTCCGTATAGTCATAGCAACGACAGTGCCCTTTTAACTGACTTCAGAAAAGTGGCCAACATTTCTCAAATCTGACTCCATGTCAGGGAAATTGCTGTAGAATGGGCTCTGTTCCACTTAGAGACAAAATTTCAACTCCTATAGAAACTATAGACTGTTTTCTATCCAATAATAATAATAATATGCATATTGTACGATCAAGGATTTTGTGGGAAGCCGTTAAAAAAATTAGCCAAATTAGCATAAATAGTCTAAACAGCGCCCCCATCCCCAACAGGCTAAACTACACAATTATCTTGGATACAAGGACAGCAAAGACAACTAGCTAACACTACGCTAATCAAGTCGTTCCGTTGTAATGTAAGTTTCTACAGTGCTGCTATTCGGTAGAAGTTGGCTAGCTAGCAGTGTTAGCTAGCAGTGTTGGCTAGGTAGGAGGACGGCAGCGCGGCAGGCGAAAATAGCTGGCTAGCTAACCGATAATTACTCAAAGCTACACAATTATCTTAGATACAAAGATAGCAAAGACAACTATGTAGCTAGCTAACACTACACTAATCAAGTCGTTCCGTTGTAATGTAATCGGTTTGGCTTGGAAAGTTTTTTTCGCCTGGTCATATACAGCTAATGTGTTGTGCATTGAAGTCCACAAGTGAAGGGAAGAGGTGAGAGGAGGAGAGCGCATGAAAATAAATATAACATGGCTGCTATGAAAGTGAACTGTGTTTACACGTGAAAAACTATTTCTATATCAGCTAGATGCAGGCAAGAGTGTGCACGGCGGTATTCAATGTCACTGTCAGTCCATGTGTCACTGTCTGTCACCTTAAATTTGTCTCTCGACCTGTGTGCACCTATAAACTTTATAAATGTATAAACTTTCATTCATAGGCTAGCCTGTAGCAACCTCATGATGGCTATAGGGAAAAGTTGTGTATCATATAGTAGCCTAAACCTATCGCTGTTACATTGAACTGGGTGAATGGAATATGAATGAGAGTCATCCAATATGCTGTAACAGAAATAAGACCATGCTCATGAAAAAAACAACATCCTCCCTCAACTTAAATGGCACTGACCGCCACTGATGTGAGCAGTGGGTCGCCGAGTTATGAGTAAACATTTATAATGACACACTATTTCTTCTTAAATTCGGTCATTCAAGGACAGAAAATTTCTCATTTGGGTCTCGAGCTGAAAAAGCTTAAGAATCTCTGTTTTAGGCTACTACATGATACTAAAATGTTCCCTGTACCCATCATGAGGTTGCTACAAATCAAATCAAGGTTTATTTGTCACGTGCACAGAATACAACAGGTGTAGACCTTACAGTGAAATGCTTACTTACAAGCCCTAACCAACAGCAAAATTTAAGTAAAAAAATAGGTATTAGGTAAACAATAGATAAGTAAAGAAATAAAAAAAACTGATTAATGACAGTGAAAATAACAGTAGCGAGGCAATTTACAGGTGGTACCGGTACAGAGTCAATGTGCGAAACCTAGCCTATGAATGAAAGTTTACAGCGTAGGTGCACACAGGCCGAGATAATTTTGAGTAATCAATTGAGGAGACAGACAGTGACGCCTTGCACAGTCTTGCCTGCATCAAGCTGATCTAGGGTGTAATCATTAGTCCAACAGTTGCAAATTAGAGTTTTTATTGGACAAACTAGGGAAAGGGGGATACCTAGTCAGTTGTACAACTGAATGCATTCAACATAAATGTGCCTTCCACATTTAACCCAACCCCTCTGAATCAGAGAGGTGCGGGGGGCTGCCTTAATCGACATCCAAATTCAGCTATGTTTATCTCCTTTTCGACTCAGTTTGCTTCCGTTTAAGAAACAAACACAGTTCACTTTCATAACAGCCACATACAAACAACATGCTCTTTGTTTTATATGATTCCTTCTCGCAACTATCTATGCGCTCTCCTCCTCTCATCTTTTACCTTCACTTGTGGACTTCAGTGCACAACACATCAGCTGTCTGTGACCAGGCGAAAAAACCTTTCCAAGCCAAACCTTCATATCATGACTGCTAACCACTACACACAGACTACACCTTTATCATGTCATAGTCAACATATTAGAACTAACTAGAACTAATGTGTTAGTAAACCTGCTACAATCATGCACAGTCAGTGTACAATCAGAAAGCAGTTTAGCAGTTACAATAATTTAATGAAACCAAAAGCTTACCTTGACTTGGAAGAGTTCCAGTGTTAGATAGCAGTAGCCAGCTAGCTAACATAGCAACCCTCTCTGTTTGAGCCAGGTATTTGAGTAGGCTAAACTAGATAGCTGCAATCTCTAGCTAAGTGAAAGTGAAAGTTTTAAAAAATACAATCAAATCTCTTTCTCTCTCTCTCTTGCTTCTCCTTCATTTTGTAAAAAAATGATTTGTTCAAAACTGTTCAACTATTGTCTTTCTCTCAATTTAAATCAACTACTCAACACATTTTATGCACTGCAGTGCTAGCTAGCTGTAGCTTATGCTTTCAGGACTAGATTCATTCTCTGATCCTGGACAACATGCCAGTTCATGTTGCAAGAGCTCTGATAGGTTGGAGAATGTCCTCCGGAAGTTGTCATAATTACTGTGTAAGTCTATGGAAGGGGGTGAGAACCATGTGCCTTCAATGTACCCAGAGGAGGAAAGAAGCTAGCTGTCCTCTGGCTAAACCATGGTGCTACCCTACAGAGTGTTGCTGAGGCTACTGTAGACCTTCATTGTAAAGCAGTGTGTTTTAATCAATTATTTGGTGACGTGAATATATTTAGTATAGTTTTATCTAAAATATGTTTTAGTTTTTAATGTTTCACTATTTTTTATTTTATGAAATTCACTGAGGAGGATGGTCTTCCCCAAAGTTCCAGGAACAAGACCAGAAATGTTGTTGAATTTTAAATAAGTTTTGATGTTTGATACAATTTTTTTTCTTTTACCCCGTTTTCTCCCCAATTTCGTGGTATCCAATTGGTAGTTACAGTCTTGTCTCATCGCTGCAACTCCCGTACGGACTCGGGAGAGGCGAAGGTCGAGAGCCGTGCGTCCTCCCCGAAATACAACCCAACCAAGCCGCGCTGTTTCTTCACACAATGCCCACTTAACCCAGAAGCCAGCCGCACCAATGTGTCGGAGGAAACACTGTGCACCTGGCGACCGTGTCAGCGTGCACTGCACCCGGCCTGCCACAGGAGTCACTAGTGCGTGATGGGAAAAGGACGTCCCTGCCGGCCAAACCCTCCCTTAACCCGGACGACGCTGGGCCAATTGTGCGCCGCCCCATGGGTCTCCCGGTCGCAGCCGGCTGCAACAGAGCCTGGACTCGAACCCAAAATCTCTAGTGGCACAGCTAGCACTGCGATGCAGTGTCTTAGACCACTGCGCCACTCGGGAGGCCCTTTTGATACTATTTTGATATAAAAATGTTGCATGACAATTTCTCCTCCAAATGGAGCACAAAGTGCCTGTCCTGCATGTTTTTGAGATGATCTCGTCTTGACAATAAGTTATTTTATTCATCACATCACATATCCATCTGCATGTGCTAAAGGCCAAACCTGAGACCCTGCCACAGTTGCTTCTGATGACTGAAAATGGGAGGAGAGACAATTCATCCCAAATGGCACAGTATTACCTACAGTTCAAGTCGGAAGTTAACATACAACTTAGCCAAATACATTTAAACTCTGTTTTTCACAATTCCTGACATTTAATCCTAGTCAAAATTTCCTGTCTTAGGTCGGTTAGAATCACCTCTTTATTTTAAGAATGTGAAATGTCAGAATAATAGAGGAGAGAATGATTTATTTCATATTTTATTTCTTTCAACACATTCCCAGTGGGTCAGAAGTTTACATACACTCAATTAGTATTTGGTAGCATTGCCTTTAAATTGTTTAAATTGTGTCAAACATTTCGGGTAGCCTTCTACAAGCTTCCCACAATAAGTTGGGTGAATTTGGCCCATTCCTCCTGACAGAGCTGGTGTAACTGAGTCAGTTTTGTAGGCCTCCTTGCTCACACATGCTTTTTCAGTTCTGCCCACAAATTCATTATAGGATTGAGGTCAGGGCTTTGTGATGGCCACTCCAATACCTTGACTTTGTTGTCCTTAAGCCATTTTGCCACAACTTTGGATGTATGCATGGGTCATTGTCAATTTGGAAGACCCATTTGCAACCAAGCTTTAACTTCCTGACTGATGTCTTGAGATGTGGCTTCAATATATCCACATCATTTTCCATCCACATCATTTTCCATCCTCATGATGCCATCTATTTTGTGACGTGCACCAGTCCCTACTGCAGCAAAGCACCCCCACAACATGATGCTGCCACCCCCGTGCTCCACGGTTGGGATGGTGTTCTTCGGCTTGCAAGCCTCCTCCTTTTTCCTCCAAACATAACGATGGTCATTATGGCCAAACAGTTCTATTTATGTTTCATCAGACCAGAGGACATTTCTCCAAAAAGTCCAATCTTTGTCCCCATGTGCAGTGGCAAACCGTAGTCTGGCTTTTTTATGGCGGTTTTGGAGCAGTGGCTTCTTCCTTGCTGAGCAGCCTTTCAGGTTATGTCGATATAGGACAAATTTTACTGTGGATATAAATACTTTTGTACCTGTTTCCTCCAGCATCTTCACAAGGTCCTTTGCTGTTGTTCTGGGATTGATTTGTACCTTCAGGCGTTCGGGAATTGCTCCCAAGGATGAACCAGACTTGTGAAGGTCTACAATTTTCTCTCTGGGGTCTTGGCTAATTTCTTTGGATTTTTCCCATGATGTCAAGCAACGAGGCATTGAGTTTGAAGGTAGGCCTTGAAATACATCCAAATGTACACCTCCGATTGACTCAAAGGATGTCAATTAGCCTATCAGAAGCTTCTAAAGCCATGACTTAATGTTCTGGAATTTTCCAAGCTGTTTGAAGGCACTGTCAACTTAGTGTACTTAACAAAGTAAATGTCCTAACTGACTTGCCAAAACTATAGTTTGTTAACAAGAAATTTGTGAGTTTTGAGTGGTTGAAAAACGAGTTTTAATGACTCCAACCTAAGTGTATGTTAACTTCCGACTTTAACTGTATATAGTGCGCTACCTTTGACCAGGGCCGATAGGGTTCTGGAATAGGGTGACATTTGGGACACAGGAAATACACTACATGACCAAAAGTATTTGGACACCCCTTCAAATTAGAGGGCTCTGCTATTTCAGGGACACCCGTTGCTGACAGATGTATTAAACCGCACACAGCCATGCAATCTCCATAGACAAACATTGGCAGTAGAATGGCCCGTACTGAAGAGCTCAGTGACTTTCAACGTGGCACCGTCATAGGATGCCACCTTTCCAACAAGTAAGTTCGTCAAATTTGAAGAACTTGACTGGTCTACACAGAGCCCTGACCTCAACCCCATCGAAAAACTTTGGAATGAATTGAAAAGCCGTCTGAGAGCCAGGCCTAATCACCCATCATCAGTGCTCGAACTTTCTAATGCCCGACCTCACAATACAAAAAAAACACAAGTTTTAAACCTCTTGCCACTCAAATCATGCCTCTCCCATAACCCATTATCACCTGACAATACCTCTTCCCACATTGTGTGTTTCCCTCACTTTGATGCACAGACTGTAAAATATATTTTGAAACCAACCGTCCAGACCAAAACCACCCCACCCAGACCAAAATTATTCAGTTCACATGAGACCTGGCATGGCCTGCGGTTGAATCAATCTTTGATCCACCCTTAGCACACTATCTGCCTGTCAGGACGTGCCATGACATAAAAAAGCACCTGGAGCATTTCTAAACTGTCAGTCGGCCCCCGCGTTGTGATCTTTACCACGGGTAGTGAGTAGTGGCCGACTGCAAAGAGACAGCAGAGACCCAACAGGTGCATTGATTTATCCTCTCGAACCAACCAATAAAGGTCATTGTCAACCATTCACATTCTGCGGAGAACAATGTTGTGGACTGAATGGAGCGTGAACAATGTACAGAACAATCTCACTTCAAGACTACTTGCTTTGTTTGCTGTTAAAGCCATTGAGGATTTTGGCATGTGCTAAGACGTTAAGCAGTAGTTACAATAAGTAATAAGAAGTATTTGTATGCAGTGGCAAAACTAGTAGAGTTGCAGGAAATTAGTTCTAAATTTGCAACAATTTCTCTTCGCCACATGGCAAAATGTGTAGAATTGCAAGAAAGGAACTTTTCAACTTCAAAATGTTCTCTCCGCCAGCCATCAAGACGGGTGCCACTAAAATGTTTTGCCAGCGAGGTGTTGTCCAATGTAGTAATCTATTTTCAGTTGGGATTTAAGTTGGGTTTCAGTTTGGTTACAGCCATCTGTTTTACAGCATAGAGTACATAGATGAACCTGGCCTCTGCATACTTCTGCTGTCATGGAGAGAATAATACCGGTCATTTCAGATCAGTTAGCCCCCTGGTACCTCCCACTCTACAAAAACACTCACATGGAGCCCCCTGGTACCACCCACTCTACAAAAACACTCACATGGAGCCCCCTGGTACCACCCACTCTACAAAAACACTCACATGGAGCCCCCTGGTACCACCCACTCTACAAAAACACTCACATGGAGCCCCCTGGTACCACCCACTCTACAAAAACACTCACATGGAGCCCCCTGGTACCACCCACTCTACAAAAACACTCACATGGAGCCCCCTGGTACCACCCACTCTACAGAAACACTCACATGGAGCCCCCTGGTACCACCCACTCTACAAAAACACTCACATGGAGCCCCCTGGTACCACCCACTCTACAAAAACACTCACATAGAGACCCCTGGTACCACCCACTCTACAAAAACACTCACATTGAGACCCCTGGTACCACCCACTCTACAAAAACACTCACATTGAGACCCCTGGTACCACCCACTCTACAAAAACACTCACATAGAGACCCCTGGTACCACCCATTCTACAAAAACACTCACATAGAGACCCCTGGTACCACCCACTCTACAAAAACACTCACATAGAGACCCCTGGTACCACCCACTCTACAAAAACACTCACATGGAGACCCCTGGTACCACCCACTCTACAAAAACACTCACATAGAGACCCCTGGTACCACCCACTCTACAAAAGCACTCACATAGAGACCCCTGGTACCACCCACTCTACAAAAACACTCACATAGTGACCAGGCTGCACACACCACACGTTGTTCTATTGAGGTCTCGCTTTCTGTCTTGCCTCTCACCTGCTAAAAAAAAAACGTCAAATTAGTTGTCCCTCATCTACTTATTTGGTAACTTTAAAAGGGATATATTTGAAAAGATCCTTTCAAAGCAAATTTTAAACAATTCTTTATTTTGACAAATTGAGGTTTTTCCATTGCATACTCACAGTATAAACAATACGGGTATTGTATCATTGTTAGTAAACATCAAAAGCACATGATAGTTCAGCTGTTCCCAGATAATGATGATTCAGCAAATGGATGGATGGAGAGTCAGGGGTTTCTTCAAGTCCCCGAGGAGCTTTTGTTTCATTCTGTGAAGGCTCTGTTCTGTATGCACCCCCAGTCCTCCCTCTATCCCTAGACTCGGACCGCTCTGCTCCGCTCCCAGACCCTCTGCTCCTCATTCTCATGCTCACATTGACACTGTGGCCTGGAGCCTGGCGCCTGGTGTTGGGGTGCCAAGGACTGTTGCGGCTTGCTGGGACCATGGCTCAATGTGGCACATATTCAAGTCTGCTCTGAAGCCCATTGTCTGCATGCTAATGATCTGAAGAGAAACCAGCCCCAACCCCAACGTTTCGTAATTGTATGTTAGTTAAAGGGAAAATATGGCTGTTTTTTTTCCATTTACTGAAAAGTTTCAGATTTGGAGCTACCATGTTTTCTTCAGACAGCGACTAGCCTAAACATAATCCATATACAACATTATGAAGTATCCATACAAACACTGTCAGTCTGTCTCCATTGATTGTTTAGTTTGTGTAATGTATGTTCAACACACTTCTGAAAGAAGTCGAGAAACAAATGTTTGCACTACTGGGTTGCGTCCCAAATGGCTATTCCCACTATATTTGACCTTTCTTTTACCAGGCAAATCAGTTAAGAACAAAGTCTAATTTTCAATGACGGCCTAGTGGCTTAACTGCCTTGTTCAGGGGCAGCACGACAGATTTTTAGCTTGTCAGCTCGGGGATTTGAACTTGCAACCTTCCAGTTACTAGTCCAACGCTCTCACCACTAGGCTACCTGCCACCCCATATATAGTACACTACTTTCGACCAGGGCCTCCATGTCCCTCTCTACCACCCTTCCTGCTTCCCTGACTGGCTGACTACTGTATCTAAAGCAGGACTGTTCCGCTCCTAACGAAGAGTGACAGCACCTGGGATTTGTCTACTCTTATTTTCATTTTCCACCACTTCTTCTCACAACAAGTGCCCTCGTTTCACGTCAGCCGAATCCTCTGGGTTCACACTGGCTCAAGACCTTGCGACCCTGACGTTTGGTGTCGTGTTCTAATGAGTTATGTCCCTGTATCTAGCCAGGCAGCACTGAGACGGCACTGAGTCCACTCCGAGGTCTATGGCAGTCCGTCTCTCATATATAGCAGAGGTACTTTAAAACTGCTGTGGACCACCTTCTATCCATCTGTAACTCTGTTTCTCCAGGAAGCAGCTTTAGTTTAATGAGCTGCTGTCTGTATGCTGCATTGCAGGCAGTCGGTTTAACCTCTCTCTCTCTCTCTGACTTCTGCCGAGCACTTCCTCTAACAGCTGTAGACTCCTGCTGGCTCGGCTCCTCTACTCTTCCTCAGCCATTATTAGCTACGGCTAATGACTAGTTAACACAGTTGGCTTTTACAACACTGTATACGGCCGACCCATCTGCCCTGACGTCACCCAAGCTCTTAAAACTCTAGTAAAACTCTGTCTGTCTAATGTTCCTTTTCTTCTGACTGTAGATGACTTTTCGTATCAGTGTATTATGGAACTGATGCACAAATCCCATGTATGTTCTGTTGCAGTCACAGCATCGATAAACTGAGGGTTGAATTTGATCAAACTAGCTGGTTAATAACACTGTACCTATCTACACCAATAAAATGCATGTTGTTACTTTCATTCTTACCTAGGGTTGCACAATTCCTGGAACTTTCAATAAATTCCCTGGTTTTCCAGAAATCCTGGTTGGAGGGCTCTGGATTTCTTGCTTATTCACTCCTGATTCCGGGATACCTCCAACCGGGAAAACCAGGGAATTTATTGAAAATTCCAGGAATTTTGTAACGTTTACACTCACCACAGTGGATGTGATAGGTACATACACCAAGCACAAGGTTTTCTACCCATGTATACTTGTGTCGAAACCTATTAAGATGCCTAAGTGGTATAAACACTTCACTTATGCCTGACACAATGAGTACTAGTGAACAAAAGTCAACATGAAAATCATTATAATTCTTGGAAATAACCTCTTAATTTCCCCCAGGATAGGGTATGTAACAACACTTAATTAGTGCATCTTGTGAACCTGCTCTTCTTGTTTGACTCATATACTGTATATCCATAACTAATTGTGATGTCTATTGTACATACAGATGGAATAACTGTTACTTCCTGATCTTCTGTAATCTTCATAAGAACTTATTTAAGTACTCTTGAGGTCTAGGGGACGAAAACAACATGTCTTCCCTTATCACCCAGAAGCTGAACCCATCGTGGAGTATCTCTTGGTCTCCGACGTCACATCAGACAGCTGTAAACTGGCCTGGTCAGCGGAAGAGGACCTCTTTGATAGTTTTGTCATTATGATCAATGATACAAACGACGACCTCGCTTCTCCGCAAGAGGTGGTCGTGCCCGGGGAGGAGAGAACAACAGTGCTTACTGAGCTAACTGAGGACACAGAGTACAAAATTGAGCTCTATGGAGTCATTTCGGGACAGCTCTCCAATTCTATTTCCGTGGTGGCAAAAACAGGTACGCAGTATGACATCACACCAGCAATGGCCTAGGGCTACTGGACAGATTATGTTAGGAATGTATTCGTCGCAACGTGTCAGCTTCTTTTCATACTGTAAATTGTATTTTCTCGATGTCTCAATGTGTCCTCCTAAAATAACAGCATGGAAATGGGGTCAATGTTGGGTCAGTGTTGAATATCTTCATCATTGCAGCCATTTTTGTTTGCTAACCTGATAACATTGTGTGATAATATTTGTTCAAGACAGCAATGTGGTAGAATTATAAATAGTTAGCTTTGCAAATTAATTATTAAAACCTGCTTGGGCTGCCTTGTGTGTCTTGTGTCAGCAGCTGTGTGTGATGTGTCTCATCGTGGTTTGTTTACCCAGTTGGACGTGTCTGTTCAGTGCTCACTGTCCTGTCATTGTCTTGTCTGTCAGCACTCTTGAGTGATTCCACTGGAATCATCCAGCAGCCCTCTCATCTTAAACCAGTCCCAGTGTCTGTGAACTAACACACTCTCTGTCTGTCTGTCTGTCTGTCTGTCTGTCTGTCTGTCTGTCTGTCTGTGTCTGTCTGTCTGTCTCACTGTAAACACCATACTCAGCTTCTGATGGCCTCTCATTCACGGGGATCCAGAGAACTGCTCAGGAGATTTACTCATCTATTAATTTGCTCCGTTTTTTTGTCTCTATCTGTCAAGTTGTCTCCAATGTTGTCTTTGGCTGGCTTGCACCAAATGGGTTTGTCTAATTGTCTTTACACTGTAAAGGGAAAGTTGTCTGTCTGTCTGTTGAGTGTCTGAATGGCTCTCTCTCTCTCTCTCTGGCTGTCCCCTGCCCTTCTCTGTGTGTATGGCTTCACTCTCGGGTCCAATGGCCCTGCCGCATGTTTCACTTTAGTGTGTCTGCAATGGGGGCAAGTTAATATCCCATGCAAGATACTGTGGCTCAGTGCTGACGACAGGCGTTGGAAGCCCTGGCCTCTTTGTTTCAGTCTATCTCCTTCTATCTACTTTAACTAGTGGTTCTCAATGCTGGCGGATCTGCTCACACTAAAATAATAGAATAATGTGTGTTTTCTGGGTTATTAATGGATTTAATAGGATCTTTATGGATGTATTAGGGATGGGATCTTCAGGAATGCTTTAGGGATGTGTTTTCCTGTTAAATGTTTTTATTTTTTATTTGTAACCAGTATTATTTTATTTAAAAAATGTGATGAGGCATTATTTGATATCCTAGGATCTGGTATGAATTTCTCTTCACTTAAAAGTCTGTCCACGGCGTCTTTAGCTAACTAGCTACCTGTCTTCTGTTTGTTTGTTGTACTCTCTATCATTTATCCCATGCCAGGACTGGGCACACCCACGGGCATCCGCTTCTCTGAAGTCACTGATACCTCTGCCACCGTACACTGGGCAATCCCCAGAGCTCGAGTGGACAGCTTCCGTGTCACTTATGTCCCTGCTCAGGGAGGTGAGTACATACAGATATACCTATACTAAACGTACCAGTGGAGGCTGCTAAGGGGAGGACGGCGTCAAACACATAGAAACCATTCCGCTCCAGCCATTACCACGAGCCCGTCCTCCCCAATGAAGGCACCACCAACCTCCTGTGATACATACCTATACTGTGCATACGTTGGCTGCAAAACCAGTGGTAAGTCATTTGACACGTTTGGTGTGCTCATATGGCATTCGTTTTTCATTTAATCAATGAAAATAAATAAGGTGTTTTTTGAGTCTCTGTAAAGAGAACTGATCTATCCTGTGGAATCCTATGTTAGTCTCATTCTGCCCTCTAGTGGCTGTTCTGTCTATGTGAGAGGATGTGGCAGTTTGAAAGCAGGGAGTCAACACAACTTCTATGTCAACTGCTCCGCGACTGGTTCACTATTTCCCCTCACTACTTGATGATAATGAAAACACTTTTTGGGAGCACATTCTATGAAGTTCATACGCAAAATGCTTTAGAATGCCTTGCATTATAATACACTTATGATGTGTTATGACACTAACTTTGTATACAGAATCAGACGTCTGACTGACCTTTTGACCGCGTGTGTGTGTGTGTGTGTGTGTGTGTGTGTGTGTGTGTGTGTGTGTGTGTGTGTGTGTGTGTGTGTGTGTGTGTGTGTGTGTGTGTGTGTGTGTGTGTGTGTGTGTGTGTGTGTGTGTGTGTGTGTGTGTGTGTGTGTGTGTGTGTGTGTGTGTGCAGGCGCTCCCAAGACTGTGACAGTGGGTGGAACTGAGACTCAGACCGTGCTGCCAAACCTGACCCCTGGAGTTACCTACCAGGTGTCCGTCATTTCTGTGAAGGGACAGAAGGAGAGTGAGCCAGGCTCCAGCAGCGTCACCACAGGTGAGGTTCACACTTGTTCACAACACAAGGGATGTGTCCCAAATGGCACCATATTCCCTATATAGTGCACTACTTTTGACCAGAACCCTATTTAGGATGCAGACAAGACTTTAGTTTACGTTAACGCAAGACTACATACACATACTTAAGACACTGAGTGTACAAAACATTAAGAACACCTTCCAAATATTGAGTTGCACCCCCTTTTGACCTCAGAACAGCCTCAATTCGTCAGGGCATGGACTACAAGGTGTCGAAAGCGTTCCACAGGGATGCTGGCCCATGTTGACTCCAATGCTTCCCACAGTTGTGTCAAGTTGGCTGAATATCCATTCTTGATGCACACGGCAAACTGTTGAGCGTGGAAAAACGCAGCAGCATTGCAGTTCTTTACACACTCAAACCGGTGCCTAGTGTAACGGATGTGAAATGGCTAGCTAGTTAGCGGGTACGCGCTACTAGCATTTCAATCAGTTACGTCACTTGCTCTGAAACCTAGAAGTAGTGTTGCCCCTTGCTCTGCAAGGGCCGCGGCTTTTGTGGAGCGATCGGTAACGACGCTTCGTGGGTGACTGTTGTTGATGTGTGCAGAGGGTCCCTGGTTCACGCCCGTGTCGGGGCGAGGGGACGGTTTAAAGTTATACTGTTACACTGGCACCTACTACCATACACCGTTTAACGGCAGTTAAATATTTAGTCTTGCCCATTCACCCTCTGAATTGTCTCAAGGCTTAAAAATCCTTCTTTAAGCTGTATCCTCCCCTTCATCTACACTGATTGAAGTGGATTTAACAGGTGACATCAATAAGGCATCATAGTTTCACCTGGAGTCACCTGGTCAGTGTGTCATGGAAAGAGCAGGTGTTCCTAATGTTTTGTACACTCAGAGTACATCCTCACAACAATTATAGGCATGTCTTTGTATGCTCTGCAGAAATGGTTGGATTCATTCAACATTTCTAAACAAAGCATCAAACACTAATGGTGGTAACCCGTCTCTAAAGGCTGAGCGCGTAGACCATTGTGAAAGCTGTTAGTGTGCACAGATGGAGCATGGCTGGGGGTGGATAGGCTTTGTGTTTCCGTTTAACAACAGAACATGTCTCTATCCTTGGGGAGGTATTTGATGTGGTTCTGCTCAGAGTAACCATATTGTTTGTCTGTGTGTGTGTGTGTGTGTGTGTGTGTGTGTGTGTGTGTGTGTGTGTGTGTGTGTGTGTGTGTGTGTGTGTGTGTGTGTGTGTGTGTGTGTGTGTGTGTGTGTGTGTGTGTGTGTGTGTGTGTGTGTGTGTGTGTGTGTGTGTGTGTGCGTGTTCTATGTGACAGCTCTGGACAAGCCCCGTGGTCTAACCGCAGTCAACATCACTGACACTCAGGCTCTGCTCCACTGGCAGCCTGCCATCGCCACTGTAGACGGATATGTCATCACCTACAGCGCAGACACTGGTACAGTATCACAAGCGCACACACACACACACACACCATCTGGATGTACTGTACTGTATATTACAAGGGATTATGGGAGAAAAGGCATTAGGCCTCCCATTGCGTGTGTTGTATGTTCCTTCATTGTTTGGATTTAAGAAGAGATCTAAATCGCCAGATTGCTTTAATCTCCTTGCAGAATATTTTAGACAGATGCTGATCGGGACCTTACTGTATCTGTACAGATACTCTCCTTTACTGTCTCTGTCGGTCTATGTCTGTCTCTGTCTGTCTACAGTATGTCTGTCTCTGTCTCTGTCTGTCTCTGACTTTCACTGTCTGTCTCTGACTGTCACTGTCTCTGTCTAATCTCTGACTGTCTAATCTCTGACTGTCTGTCTCTGACTGTCTCTGTCTAATCTCTGACTGTCTGTCTCTGTCTGTCTCTGACTGTCACTGTCTGTCTGTCTCTGACTGTCACTGTCTGTCTGTCTATCTCTGTAATCTTACTGTATCTGTGTGTTCTGTGTGTGTAGTTTCCCCAGTGATGGAGAGAGTGTCTGGGAACATTGTCGAGTTTGAGATGAGCTCCTTGACCCCTGCCACCCACTACACTGTCAAGGTCTATGCCATGAGAGCGGCTGCTAAGAGCGCCGTCACCACAACTGAGTTCACCACTGGTGAGTGGCCTAAAGGGCCAAGACCTAGAACATTCCCTCCCACACACAAACTCTCACTTTCAAGTCTGCCAGTTGTTTTTTAGGTACTCAGTCTGTTTTTTAGGTACTCAGTTTTTTAGGGACTCAGTCTGAATAGGTACTCAGTCTGAACTATGCTCTCTCTCCCCTAGATGTGGATGCCCCTCAGGACCTGGCAGTCAGTAACATCCAGACAGAGAACGCCATGTTGACTTGGAAGGCCCCACGCGCTGACATCACCGGCTACATCCTCAGCTTCGAGTCAGCTGACGGCACAATCCGGGTGAGTAGTGGTCTGCTGGAACCATAGAAATAGAACCTTTAGAAATATCATCTATTCTATTCCAATAGAATCTATTCTAATCTGGAACCTATTTCTATGGGTGGGGCAACCTTGCATTCTTTCAATTCTAGAATAGATGATTGCTTTGTGGTCATAAGTGGTCATAATGATGCGTCATTGGATTGTAAAAAAATACCTATTGATGAATACGTATTTGAGATCTAGAAAATCACTATATTACAGTGTCTATGTTAGGACAGACACAGTCTCACAGTTTCAGGTAATATGGACACTGTCCCTATCTAAATCCAATGTATTATTAATTTCTGGCGTATATTCTGACTACTGTGTTGCTGTGGTGCTCCTCCAGGAGGTTGTCCTGAGCCCCACAGCCACCTCCTACAACATGGCCCAGCTGAGTGCCTCCACTGAGTACTCCGTCAGACTGCAGGCCATCGCAGGGCCCAAGAGGAGCAGAGTCGTCACCACCGTCTTCACCACCAGTGAGTGTGTCACCACAGTGATGCTGGAGTCTTGTGGTAGCTCTGCCGACTCCGGACCGAACATACCTCCTGGCAATAGGGTTATGGATCCTGCCTTGGCCCCTACTCTCTGTTTTCATCTGGATCTGTCTTCCCGACTGTCCCTGTCCATAAACGCTCAAATATGAAAATATACACTACTGTTCAAAAGTTTGGGCTCATTTAGAAATGCCCTTAAAATAACATCAAATTGATCAGAAATGCAGTGTAGACATTGTTAATGTTGTAAAAGACTATTGTAGCTGGAAACGGCAGATTTGTAATGGAATATCTACATAGGCGTACAGAGGCCCATTATCAGGAGTGATGGTTGCTGATAATGGGCCTCTGTACACCTATGTAGATATTCCATGAAAAATCTGCCATTTCCAGCTACAATAGTAATTTACAACATTAACAATGTCTACACTGTATTTCTGATCAATTTGATGTTATTTTAATGGCCAATTTTTAAAATGTTCATTCAAAAACAAGGGCATTTCTAAGTGACCGTAAAACGTTTGAACAGTAGTGTATGTTTAACAAAAAAGTGTAATGAATAATGAATGTAGATGGTCTCAGGGGATTGTCATTGTCACTGATTGTCACTTGTCACCCTCTGTTCTGTTCACCATCCACTGAGACCATCTCTATTCAATATTCATCTCAAGCGTAGAGTTTGTTGGGCGGATGGAACTGTTTAGTAACTAATCCTCTGAGTGTGTGTGTGTGTGTGTGTGTGTGTGTGTGTGTGTGTGTGTGTGTGTGTGTGTGTGTGTGTGTGTGTGTGTGTGTGTGTGTGTGTGTGTGTGTGTGTGTGTGTGTGTGTGTGTGTGTGTGTGTGTGTGTGTGTGTGTGTGTGCGCGCGTAGTTGGCGTGCTGTACAAACACCCTAGGGACTGCTCCCAGGCCTTGCTGAATGGAGACACTGCTTCTGGTGTTCACACCATCTACCTGGGTGGAGATGAGAGTCAGCCCATACAGGTCTACTGTGACATGGACACGGATGGAGGTGGATGGATTGTAAGTCACCGGCTAGTAAACTGTGCAACCCAACTTGGCAAGACTTCCTATGAAGTGCATACGTATACTACTTTATATCACATCCTTTATCATGCTTTATAATGTGTTATAACACTGACTATATAACCAAAGTCATAAGCGGTTCTAAACCGTGTTGATTCGGATGTATCTAATGTAGTGCAATGGATCGTAGTCCATATGATGTTTGAGTGAGCTGATGTAGTTTGGCCCCGTCCCATGCAGGTGTTTGTCCGACGCCAGAGCGGTAAACTGGAGTTCTTCCGCAACTGGAGGAACTACACTGCTGGCTTTGGTGACACGAACGACGAGTTCTGGCTCGGTATGATCATATTATGGAAACTAGGAGTATCGTGTCAAATGTTTAATCATCTTTAATCTGAAATCTGAAACGTTTTAGATTAGATATGTTTGATCATGCTCCGCAGAGGAAATTCATTTCCACAGTTCCTACATTTACATAAAAAGTCAATCCTATCACCTCGACTTGATATCTTTTTCTCCAAAGGCCTGTCAAACCTCCATAAGATCACAGTAGCAGGACAGTATGAACTCCGTGTGGACCTCAGAGACAAGGGGGATGTAGCCTACGCCCAGTATGACAAGTTCTCTGTCTCTGATCCCCGCAGTCGCTACAAGGTCCACGTTGGAGGCTACAGTGGGACAGCGGGTCAGCCTTCCTTCTCTACAACCATTAGTTACATGTCTGCATCCCAAATAGCACCCTATTCTCTACATGGTGTGCCATTTTTGACCCTATATAGTGCACAAAGTAGTGCACTAAATAGGGCATAGGGTGCCATTTGGGATGCAAACCAAATAGATAAGATAAACTTCAGTTAGAAAGGACTTGACATGGTGTTAGGTGTGAGTATGACGTGAGCATGGATTCAAAACCTCCTTCCTCAAGTCCGATCACTTTCTCTCTGCTGCCCCCTGTAGGTGATTCTATGACCTACCACCATGGTCGCCCGTTCTCAACCTACGACCATGACAATGACATCGCCGTCACAAACTGTGCCCTGTCCTACAAGGGTGCCTTCTGGTATAAGAATTGCCATCGTGTCAACCTTATGGGACGATATGGAGATGACAGTCATAGCAAGGTGAGCGCACATATACTTGAAAATACAAAACTAACAGCAATTTCTACATCCATACTTCTGTAGTACAGTATGAAACTATATACAGAAATGTTTGGATACAAATTGACTATGTAAAGGTAAAGGAGGAACTGCAAGGCATTTGTGTTAATAAAATAAAATGTTCTTCAGGGAGTCAACTGGTTCCATTGGAAAGGCCACGAGCACTCCATTGAGTTTGCTGAGATGAAGATCAGGCCATCCAACTTCAGGAACTTTGAGGGAAGAAGGAAGCGATCGTAAACCAACCGACCAATCCACGCTCCGACCCCTCTCCTCCGCTTCGTGACCCCTGAACCCGTCCTCCATCCTCTGCCCCTGCTGAATCCAGGGTAGCATTCCAAATGGCACCCTATTCCCTATGTAGTGCACTACTTTACGGGCCCTCGTCAAAGGTAGTCCACTACATAGGGAATAGGGTGCCATTTGGGGCACAACCCACACCTTCCCTGCAGCTACCAAAGCCACTGCCAAAAGCCCAGCCACCTCAAATGACACCCCTCCTCCTGCTCACTCACAGAAATAAGCACAGATTCAGTCAAATTCACTACAAATTCCACTATCCAACCCCACCTGATACAAAATGGTTGTGTGCAGTATAAATACTGTCAAAGCCAAATTGATGTGAAAAAAAAAAAGAACTCCACCAACCAACCCCACGCTGATTAAACACGCACCAAAGAGAGCTTAATCTATGAAACCCGAGTGTAAAGCATTTCTTTCTTTCTTCTCACTCTCACAATGTTACAGCACTAAGCGGAGGGGTGCATTTGAGTCTGGTATGGCATGGCACATTAACATGTAGAATACGGATGTTTTCTGCCTCTACAGTGTGTCCATCTCCTCCAGCCACAGTAGCTTGTTCATTAGGGTGTTTGCAGAGAGGGCATGGCTGTCTACATACATGTGGTCTTGTTTTAGTGTCAGGGCCTCTTCAATAATACTGGTAACCTCTAAACTGGATTATAGAAATGATATTCTTTGAATAACCCAACACCCAACAAAAGCACATACTGTCCAGTGTGTACATTCAATTCCATCATCCGGATTGTAGTGATGTTATTGATCTCCTGGATTGAAGTGAGATTATTGATCAAAAAAGGATTTTCTTCGTAAACCGCACGACTTGTTCAAATGTCAACTGTCTATGTCAAATGGAGCGAGATCACGTAGAAAGCTCACAGAGAAAGTCCTATCTTGTCATTCATTAGTCTATGTGTGACTCGTCCTTTGTCACTTGTTCTCTCCATCATCCGAAATCCCCTTTTCACCTCAACCTGCAAACTGTCATCTGAAATGATATGGGCAAAATAAATGACATTCTGAATATAGATCATCTGCTGCATCACCGCACAGACATATGTGAATGACATGACGTGTTTCCATTGGTTGTGTGGGTCATGCAAGTGCTGTGCAATTGTTTCTTACACATTTACCTGAGCTAGTACTATTTGTTCCTCCAGCTATCATGCATTAGCTACAGGATCCAGAGAAAAAAGTCAATGTGTTTGATTTGTTTTATTTCCTTTATAAATCCAAGGCAGGACCTATTATTCAATATATAATGAAATGGTGGGTGATTGTTACATTTTTGCAAAATGTGAAATACATATGTGGATACATATATGTATGCAACAAGAGTCAGAGGGGAATATTGTATTGAAATACAAAATATATTGATGCTGAAAATAGTTTAATGGCCAATTCCAATTGACATTGTAAGGTCACAATGTTCACTTTGCTGAGAAACATCTATTTGGGCACACCAACATTAACTAAGGAGAAGTTTAGTTAAGAGGGGAATATTGTGTTGAAATACAAAATATATTGACGCTGAAAATAGGTTAATGGCAAATTCCAACTGACATTGTAAGGTCACAATGTTCACTTTGCTGAGAAACATATATTTGGGCACACCAAAATTAACTAAAGGGAAGTTGTTCTTATTCTGTCTTGTTCTCCCCCCCCCCCCCCCCCCCCCCCTCCCCCTCCCCATGCCCGGAGACGAACCACTGACCCCCGTCCCTTGAATACCTGTGTAAATGAAACGTTTCTGTGCTTCTGTGGTTTAACATTTTTTTTTTGGTTTATAACTGGGTGAACAACAGGTGTTTCTCTGTAACACGTATTACAATAAAACAAAGTTTGTTTAAAAATGACGAGTCTTCAATCTTGTCTAAAGCAAAACATTTTAACTAATTTAAGACGCCGATCAGTTACCGCAATAAATGTGTTTTTACCTTTGATATTTCGAGTTGGCTCGTCATTAGCTCTTCGACGCACTCACGTGAAGGAGCCATATAGTCTCTATATAGCCTATTTTAGAGGCTATTTATAGCACTAAGAATGCACACCTCATAATTATAATGAGATTATATTTTTATGGTAGCGTGTAGGCCTATCGATCACATGTATTGATCAATGCCACGTGAAGGGGGCACTAGCGCAACAAAGCACCTCTGTTATGATACTGATGGTTTGCGGAGACTGGTAGTTTGTACGGTGTTGGCTACCCGTATAGCGCCATCTAGTTGTCACTTCGGGGAAAACAGTTGTTGACAGCTGTAGCGTTGTAACTAACCCGTTTCCTAACCGTAAACTTATTAACCTAATCTGCTACATTAGTTATCGTAACCTACTATGTAAACAAACCACCAGTGCTGAAAAAACGTTAGTATCACCACCACCGGGCATTCCAGTATGACCCGTATGCTGTTTAGTAGTCAGAGCTTTTAAGGAGCTCTGAGTCAGACGGAAACTATTTTCCTGGTTGCTCTTTGGCCTGGGAGTGGCAACATGAAATCGTAGCAAGGAAATGATGCAAGCTTGATGTTGTCGCCACCGTGAATGCTTTTCTTTTGGTGCTTCGGAATACAGAAACAGTAACCTAGGAATTAATATGTTTAGGAATTAAAATAAAATACACTCGAGATACCGATTGTATATGATTACTTTACAATGTTTAAAACGTCTTACTGGAGGTTAGTGAAGTTCTTTATCATTGCAGGTGTACTCACATTTGTTGTTAATATCTTACTGAACAAAAAAGCTCAGCCAAAGATGGATTTATCAACACCAATTCTTCTGTCTCGGGAACTTTACAAGGTGATTTCCCCAGAGACCTACAAATACGTTCTCAACCATGTATCTGTGTGTAAGGAAAGAAGCCCGTTTCTGGTGCTAATGGTTCCAGTGGCACCCGATGATGGGTTGTCCAGGGATGCTATCAGAAAGACATGGGGCAGACCAGGCCTCATCTCTAATGTGGATATCCTCACTCTGTTCTATGTGGGCCTGCCCAAGGAGGGACAAAGCTCCCACATTCAACAGGACCTGGAGAAGGAGAGCAAAGAACACGCTGACATCATCCAAATGGACTTCCTGGACAGCTACCACAACCTGACCATCAAGTCCATGATGATCATGGACTGGCTCGCCACCCACTGTCAGGGTGCCTCTTATGCGATGAAGGTGGACACAGACATTTTCGTCAACGTGTTCTACCTGGTCAATAAGCTGTTAGTTGAAGGTGGCCCTCTCAGGCATAAGTACATCACAGGCTCAGTCATCAGTGACGGCAGGCCTCGTAGGGATAAGAAGAGTAAGTGGCATCTGTCTGAGGACATTTACCCTGAAGACACGTTCCCCCCATATGTCTCTGGAGCAGGGTATGTCTTCTCTATTGACCTGGCCAACAGGATTTCATGGGCATCCAGGTTTGTGAGACCCATTCCCCTGGAGGATGTCTATGTGGGGTTGTGTCTCAGGGTACTAGGGGTCCGGCCTGTGTACTCTCAAACACTGCTTCCTCCCAGGAACTTGTTTGAGATCAAACGGTTGAATTATGAGACGTGTACTTTTGCCACGCGGGTCATTGTCACTGGATTTAAACCACATGAGCTGCTGGACATTTGGGGTGACTTTCAGAAAAGCCATCTCACCTGCTGATGTCTCAATTTAGTCTTTCTTATGCACTAAAAGGAATAACTAGCCCTCAAATGAATGTGTATGTTTCTTTGTTTTCTCCAGTGGTGGAAAAAGTACCCAATTGTGCTCCTTGAGTTAAAGTCTAAAAGTATTTGGTTCTAAATATACTTAAGTATTCAAAGTAAAAGTATAAATATTTTGCAAATTCCTTATATTAAGCAAAGCAGACGGCTCCATTTTTTTGTTTTTCAAATTTACAGATAGCCATGGGCACACTCCAACACTCAGATATAGTTTACAAATTTTGCATTTGTGTTTAGTGAGTCAGCCAGATCAGAGGCAGTAGGGATGACCGCTTGTTATCTTGATAAGTGCGGGAATTGAACCATGTTCCTGTCCTGCTAAGCATTCAAAATGTAACGAGTACTTTGGGTATCAGGGAAAATTCATGAAGTAAAAAGTACATTATTTTCTTTAGGAATGTAGTGAAGTAAAAGTTGTAAAAAAAAAAAATAGAAAAGATACCCCAAAAAACTACTCAAGTAGTACTTAGAAATATTTTTACTTAAGTACTTTACACCACTGGTTTTCTCTGATATTACAACTAGTGGAGGCAATGTTCTTTGATGTCATACACAATATCTTGAACTTGTCTGGTGTTTGTTGGCAAAATTATAAGCTAAAATGAGGTGAAAGGTTTATTATCGACCTTTAATACTAAAGCAGTTGAAATAAAATTAGATGTAATCATTCCAAACGTAAGCAAAGATCTGCAGTTACACTTGATAAACAGCTGGTGGCATAGTTCACCCACTATCCTATTATAATGACGTGGAAGAGAACAGATCAGCGTCACAGTGCAATGGCGTGTGGTGTCATGGCCAGAGTATCATTACAAGTCACATATGTTATTTAATCATGTCTATTGAAGTGCCTTCTGATCATAGAACATATTTAATCTGTCCAACTACTACCTCAGGAAATGTATTCCACATTATCTACAATGCATTTTTATCCTCTGCACTGAATAGTGTCATTGAACAAGTAGGCCATACTCCAAATTCACCTGACTATCTTTAATGCAATGTAATTTAACTGAGGAAAATGTATATATTTATGTCTTTATTTAGTTATTTGATGTTATAGTATAGTAATCCATATCATCATAACGAAGTGCTTGTTGGCGGTGGCTGTTACATAATTGCTTTGGGAAAATAGTCAAGTTAACAGAGGAATGAAGATGTCCTCAGATGCTGTGTAATCACAGGGTGGATGAATGGTAAAGCTATGATATAATGATAGAATCTCCCTGCAGCAGAAGAGAGATGTCTTAGTGAGCGGGATCAAAAATAGGCGGATGATTCATGAACATTAGAGCCGGCAGCCCGCTTCTCTCAGCCAGCCTGCAGCAGATGGTTGTAGGACCAGTCACACTAACCATAGCACCATACGACAGTGACAAACAACAAGTTCCAGCCTTTCGTTGTTATGCTACTTTACCTCTTTTGTATTTATTTGGTTCCCACACTTTGGTGCACTCAAGCCTGTAAACAACCTTGTTCCTCTTTACCGGCTCCAATGTTATCTTCATGCAAACTCTGTTTGACATCACAATGTTCCTAGAAATATAGCTGGTTCAGTTACAGGGACTGTCTATGTCAACACTGTGTAAAATTATAATATATTAAAGACTTAGCTAGAATAATGTCTATGTCTTCAATACTGCATCATTTTACAGATTGTTATATTGTGTTATGGGGGGAGGATTCTGACGCGGGCTAAGCACGTGTAAATGGAACGTAATTCCCTTTTATGAACTTTTCTCTCTATGCGTATTCTGACCTTGAACTTAAGCATGAGAATAGCATGCTATTCACCCGCTATTCGTTGGCAGTGCATATCAAATAAATGAAGGTGTGGTGGAGGTGTGTCTACAGATACACCGTATTCTGACCTTGATTTAATTCCCTCATAAATCCAGCACCTTAACACGATGAAACGTTGAATAAGGTCGAGCAACCTGTCACTTCCAAGTGGAACAACATAAAAGTATATTATACTAGATTTTTTCCAATAGAAATAACACCATTTGGGCTCCTGAGTGGCACAGCGGTCTAAGGCACTGCATTGCATGTAGTAGTGTTAGAGGTGTTACTACAGTCCCGGGTTCATTTTCCGGGATGTGCTACAACCGGCTGTGGTCGGAAGTCCCATAGGACGGTGCACAATTGGCCCAGGGTCGTCCGGGTTAGGGGAGGGTTTGGTCGGTGGGGTTTTACTTGGCTCATTGCGCTCTAGCGACTCCTTGTGGTGGGCCGAGTGCCTGCCGGATGCCAGATGAACGGTGTTTCCTCTGTCACGTTGGTGCGGCTGGCTTCTGGGCGTTAGGCGGGTCATGTTTCAGAGGACGCATGACTCCACCTTCGCCTCTCAAGCCCGTTGGGGAGTTGCAGCGATGAGCCAAGATCGAAAAATTGGGGAGAAAAGGGGGCTAAAATACAAACCATTTACGAAATAACATCATTCTCCATGCACTATAATTTACAAATTGATAAGAGCTAGGTAAATGAGTTAAACGGATTAGGGGATTGTATATATCAATTACCATTATTTTATATATATTTTACTTTTTGATCGCTGGAGACAAATGTGAAACCAGTCATATGGTAGCAAACTGAAGCATATCAACACTTTTCCACAGTGAAGTTTATGAAATGCTGGCCTTATAATTTGGGATGAAATTTGGGGGCCCAAGCTATAGGCTTCTGAAGCCATGGAGGTGGTATACCGGGAAACCAACGGAGTTGAAGATTTCTAGAAGGTTTTAATTAAATGCCCAGACTTTTCACTGTATTTCTTTTACAATTTGTATTGTTAAATATTAGCCACTATCGGTAGCCACGCTCAGTTATACTCACGTACATTTATAATTGTCACTAACTTTATTTGTTTGTCTCCTTACATTTTGCATCATTCCATTACATCGTTAGGTTACCTTTCTTTCCTCTGTCGCGTTCATGTGGTTGTTCCTGAGGATCGCAAGCAATAGTGGATCATATTAGGCTGACGTTTTACAAGTTGTGCATTAATGTAGCCTATTTGAATCATTATGGAACGCAGGCCAGACATAGCAGTTTAAACCTAGACCCTGACACACACATCACAGTTTCATGATAAGTGAAGGTTATCAGTGTAGAGTTATAGGACTACTATTCAACCCTTATTGTACACTTTTCTCCCCTTCCAATATGTCATGGATGGAACAATTGAATATGGCAACTTTCGGGATAAATGAAACCACTGTATTTTTGATTCACCAATATATTTTGTGCAAGGGCTGGTCCATTTTTAGCCTAGTGGGCCTATCTAACTTGTTTATATTGCGCAAAATTATCATTATCTGGCTAATAATGGGGGCCACAAGGAATATTTTTTTGCCAGTGGGTTAGAAATGCCAAGGCCGATTTTTGGTCACAGTCTACTCCTAATTTTGTGCTTGAAGGCTTTCCAAACCTGTTTGAAAACTTTACCTAAACACTTTCCTAACCCTAAATAATATACAAGATCAGAGTATTTTTGTATCTATATATTGGTGCTGAAAGGAGATGAATATGCATGTATTTACATGGCCTTCGTTCATTGATCCCTAATATTCTGAACCGTTCCATACACAACATGACCAAAAGTATGTGGACACCTGCTTGTCGAACATCTCTTTCCAAAATCATGGGCATTAATATGGAGTTGGTCCTCCTTTTACTGCTATAACAGCCTCCCCTCTTCTGGGAAGGCTTTCCACTAGATGCTGGAACATTGCTGCGGGGACTTGCTTCCATTCAGCCACAAGAGCATTAGTGAGGTTGGGTACTAATGGTGGGCGATTAAGCCTGGCTGGCAGTCAGCATTCCAAATCATCCCAAAGGTATTCGATGGGGTTGAGGTCAGGGCTCTGTGCAGACCAGTCAAGTTCTTCCACACCGATCTCGACAAACCATTTATGTATTGACCTCGCTTTGTACACGGGGACATTGTCATGCTTAAACAGGAATGGGCCTTCCCCAAACTGTTGTCACAAAGTTGGAAGCACAGAATCATCTAGAATGTCACTGTATGGTGTAGTGTTAAGTTTTCCCTTTACTAGAAATAAGGGGCCTAGCCCGAACCATGAAAAACAGTCCCAGACCATTATTCCTCCTCCACCGAACTTTACAGTTGGCACTATGCATTCGGGCGGGTAGTGTTCTCCTGGCATCTGCCAATCCCAGATCTGTCCATCGGACTGCCAGATGGTGAAGCGTGATTCATCACTCCAGAGAACTCACTTCCACTGCTCCAGAGTCCAATGGTGCCGAGCTTTACACTACTCTAGCCGACGCTTGGCATTGCACATGGTGACCTAAGGCTTGTGTGCGGCTGCTCGGCCATGGAAACCCATTTCATGAAGCTCCCAACAAACAGTTATTGTGCTAACATCGCTTCCTAGATGTTTCCACTTCACATAAACAGCACTTACATTTGACTGGGGCAACTCTAGCATTACAGAAATTTGACAGAAAGTCACTGAGCTCTTCAGTAAAGCCATTCTACTGCCAATGTTTTCCTATGAAGATTGCATGGCTGTGTGCTCGATTTTATACACCTGTCAGCAACAGGTCTGGTTGAAATAGCCAAATCCTCTAATTTGAAGGGGTGCCCACATACTTTTGTATATATAGTGTAATTTAGTGCGTCAAGAACATTCTAATTAATGATACACCAAATTTAAAGGGATAGATTTAGATACAGTAAATGTTCTGAAAACACTATTGAATGAAAACTCCATGTGAAAATGTGTTGGCTAGCAAGTGGGTGGGTTTTCAGTGGTTGAACAAAATGTATTCAGCGCGCAAAAGGGAATCACGCTGCAAAGCCAAATATGTAGCTGCATAAGGTAGCCTACTATAAGTCTGAATACCAACTACTGAGAAGTGGATAGGAAAGGCTGCACAGGAAATGCATACATTTCATAAATCTGAATTGGCCACAGAAGTTTAAAAAAACATTATCTTCTATTGTAACTGATTTCATAATGTAGTTTCACGCTTCTTATTGTAGCGTGGGTGGAGACTGAGTTGAGCCATATCAACCGACGTAATGGAAGTTGGTTCCTAAGACAAACCATCAAACATGTATTTCATCGAGTTTGTTTCACCCCCCGTAGCCATACCGCTTTCAGACTGTGAACCTTGCATGACGCGAGTGCGTTGGTTGGAGACTGAAGAGCCGCACACCCTACACGGAAACAGTGAAGCGCGCCCAGAATTCGGTGCCCAATATAGTATATCCTGTGTAGAATAGAATCAAGACATTTCTGGGAGAGCACATTACTTGCCTTTATTAACGAAGTGGACTGTTATAACCATGTAAGTAGGCTAGAATTTATACCGATCAAGTATGTGTATGTCGTAAATAGATGTATCAAAGGTTGGAGTTGTAGCCTAAAGTTGCCCTTCTTTTTCTAAAAACAACATATCATTGATTGATTAAATACTTGGAAGATTAGGCTGCATACCACTAAGGCATAGAAAATAACCTCGATGATGACTGGGCAAATGGCTGGCTCCTATTCAAAAATCGAATCAAATTTTTTAAAGATTTGTCATATCAGCCTACTGTACTTTGCTTTTGTAATCTTGCTTTTAATTGTAATATTTTATTAGATAGGGTAGTTTGGGGCAACTAGCCCTCTGGGTAACCCCCCTGTAATTCTCACAGAAACCCACCTTGTGTCACCAATCTTTCGTAACACTTTCCCCTGACTGCCACAACTCTTTCTCAATTAAAAATGTCATCGTTCTCATCTACATTTTTTAAGTCACTCCAACAAAACGATTTTAAGGTAAATGCATCTAGTATTTTGTCATTTAGAAAAGGTTATATATATACAGTATATAAGCTAATGATCTATACACTCCACATTTTGTTGTGTTAAAGCCTGAATTTAAAATGGATTCAATTGAGATTTTGTGTCACTGATCTACACACAATACCCCATACTGTGAAAGTGGAACTATGTTTTTAGAAAAGCTGAAATGTATTCAGTCAATAACTATTCAAACATTTTGTTATGGCAAGGCTAAATAAGTTCAGGGGTGGGCTTTACAAGTCACATAATAGGTTGCATGCAGTCACTCGGCATACCATAATAGTGGTTAATTAAGAGTCTGTAGACGGTCCTGTGCGTCAATATAATGAACATAATATTAAAAGTCCCCATCAGAATTTATAAATTTGCATGGCCTGCGCCTCAATCAACCGCATCTGCCCATGTCACCATTCCACATCTGCGGTGGAAAGTGACAGAGCTACAGCAACTGTTTGTCAGACCAGGAGACATCTCCGAAATTGGTCTTCTCACGAAAACGTCTGTAGCATCCGAACAGTTTGGCCACTCTATGGAAAGATGAGACTTTCGCGAACACGATGGTGTACTCCGTTTTGCTCTATGACCTTTAAAAATGTCACGGGACTCATATTTCCAAATGAATGGGAATATGGAGGTAGTTTTGTGCCAACAAAATAAGGGGTTAAATATGTGTCACCCAAAAAGTATTTCCTGAGCTTTCATATATCTCATAGATGCAGGACACACACTGCAAAACCTTATTCCTCATTATACATTTTTTGGGACTGTATTTCTTTGCCGTTTATGAATGTGTTTATCAATCTGTTTTTATGGGCTACAGTAGTAAAGGCCAAATTCAATATTTTATCCAATAATTAGTGAATATTTTTTTATATATCTAAAGGTCCTAAAATTCAAAATCAAATAGTTAAATGATCCATGGTATGACCATTTTAAAACAATTCCATATGTTAGCTCAGTAGAACATGATTTTTAGATGACTACCCCATCTCTGTACCCTACACATACAATTATCTGCTCTGTCGAGCAGTAAATTCAAGCACATATTCAACCACAAAGACCAGGGAGATTTTACAATAGTTCTCAAAGAAGGGCACCTATTGGTAGATGGTTACAAATAAAAAGCATACATTGAATATCCCATTGGGCATGGTGGGGGTGGCAGGTAGCCTAGTGGTTAGAGCATTGGGCCAGTAACCGAAAGGTTGCTAGATCGAATCCCCAAGCTGACGAGGTAAACATCTGTTGTTCTCCCCCTGAACAAGGCAGTTAACCCACTGTTCCTAGGCAGTAATTGTAAATAAGAATTTGTTCTTAACTGACTTGCCTAGTTAAATAAAGGTTACATACATTTTTTAAATGATGCCGTTATTAATGAAACTTTGGATTGTGTATCAATACACCCAGTCACTACAAAGATACAGGCACCCTTCCTAACTCAGTTGCCGGAGAGGAAGGAAACTGCTCAGAGATTTCACCATGAGGCCAATGGTGATTTAAAACAGTTACAGAGTTTAATGTGATCGGAGATAACTGAGGATTGATCAACTACATTGTAGTTACTCCACAATATTAACATAAATTACAGACTGAAAATAAGGAAATCTGTACAGAATAAAATTATTCCAAAACATCCTGTTTGCAATAAGGCAAAAAATTTGAAAATAATGTATTATTTTTCCTGAATACAAAGTGTTGTATTTGCGGCAAATCCGACACAACACATCACCGAGTACCACTCTTCACATTTTCAAGCATGGTGGTGGCTGCATCATGTTATGGGCATGCTTGTCATCGGCAAGGACTAGGGAGTTTTTAAGGATAAAAAGAAATGGAATAGAGCTAAGAAATCTATTTTAATCCTACCTTGTAACATAACAACATGTGGAAAAAGTTAAAGGGAGTGAATACTGAAAGCACCGTTTACATACCATTAGGGAGCCTAAAGATAAATTATACACTTGTTTAGAAAGATATTAATGCAATCAATGGTACATAAATTAGCATTTTCCAAATCATCAGTCATGTTTTGATACTTTAGGATGATTTGGACATGAAAATGAAAATAGGAACCTTACATTACAACCTCATCATAGTGAAGATATTAATAGTGAGATGTGCAATGCCATTGTGTTTCAATATTTGATATATTTCATAAAAATAAGATACCTAGACTTTAGCTTTAAAGAGTTAACTACTTAAAAATGTCAAAATAAGTGAATGAAACAGGTTGCCTATTGAATTCATATTTGTGTCTGCCTCTAAATGTTGCCTGCATGAAAGAAAAGCCTGATGTTTGTCACTGCACAGTAACAGTCCTGGGTCTGTGTGTGTGCTCATTGTTGCATGTATGTTTTCCCCCAGCTTCTGGATAAGGACTATAGCTACTGCCCGGCTGGCTTGGGTATTGTACTGACTGACGGCCAGTGCATTTTCACCCATCCTCAAGATGCATATGAATAGCTTATTAAATCAATGGAGTAAGTAATTTTTTTCTTAGCCCTTCTCATTTTCCTTGCAATGGAAATCCCCTGCAGTCATATCCTATGATTCTCCCATGACAACTATGTATAATATAGGAACGTTTCACAGCTTTACAGAAGTAGCGCTTTGAATTTGTATCCTAAGGCCTATTTTTACTCCTAATCATATGCCTATGAGTCTGATTGATACTTCCTTAGCCATAATACCCTTTAAGCCCTGTTTATACCTGGTGCTAACATGTACCCTTTGTCTTCATCTTGTCCACATTCTGATTGTGCCCACATTTTTAGACAGATGTAGACGATTAAATTACATTGTGATCTGATTGTGATCAGATCTTCCTCACCAGCTCCAGAGGTAGTGAGCATGCATTGTGCCTGGATATCAACCAAGTGTTAACAGATCTGGAGGGTCAGACTATTTAAATCATCATTATACCGGCCTCTAAAATCATTGACAGGTAGCACCATTGACTCATGGCATCAGTAATTGTCTCAAAATGAATATATTCATATTATTTCAAGATAATATATTTCAAATAATTTGCAGGGAGGCACCAGTTGATCTGGTCACAATGTGGACACAGTGGACGGATGAGACACATTTTAATGCAATGTGTAGACTCGACAAACCGTGATCAAATAGTGATTGGATCATATTGCTCAGATCACGAAACTCACATGTTAGCACAGGGTGTAAACGAAGCTTTAGACATAATTGTTTTATATCCTAAATTATCAGTTAAATCAAATATTTTGCCTGCTTCCCAGTGTTTATGATTATAGCGTATGTGCACAGAGCTTCAGTTTCTCACCCTGTATCCTTGCTTAGACATTGAGTCTTTCATATTGTGTGACTAAATGTGTCTCAAATGGAACCCTATTCCCTAGTGCACTACTTTTAACCAGAGCCCATAAGGAGTAGGGTGCATTGTCCTAATATAGAAAGTCATTTCCTCAGCATATCCTAACCTTTTTCAGAGGTGTTGAGTCAGGAACGTGTCCTGTTACCCTGTTACTTGTATACATCTATCCTCCTGGAGATCAGAGACTCCTTCTCTAAACAGACTCCGGGGGCCTCATTTATAAAAACGGACTTACGATCAATTTTTAACTCATGTACGACTTACGCCAAAAAAACACGTATACGTAGCTATTTATAAAACCTTACTTTGACGTGGAAATTATCTTACGCCTAAGTTCAAGTATAAATCTAAGAACATTTTTATAAATGAGGCCTCAGGTGAATAAATGTGACGAGAGTGTTGTACTGGCATGTTAGAGACTCGAGCATCTAAAATAGCCTTTGG
This sequence comes from Salvelinus fontinalis, assembly GCF_029448725.1. Taxonomy (NCBI): domain Eukaryota; kingdom Metazoa; phylum Chordata; class Actinopteri; order Salmoniformes; family Salmonidae; genus Salvelinus; species Salvelinus fontinalis. The sequence goes on from NC_074668.1 coordinate 41,028,589, forward strand.
GACCATACCAGAGTAGGAGTGCTGATTTAGGATCAGGTCCCCTTGTCCAGTCATTATACCGGTAATTACAAATGCTAACTTGATCCTTGATCAGAGCACTCTTACCCTGAGACACTTTATGAATACATGCCCTGAAGACTTGCTGGAAATTGTCGTTTTCTTTTAATTAAAAGTGGTTGCTTGTGCTTGTTAAGTGGATGTTTACAGAACATTTGGCTTTTTAGTAATCTAGCAGACGCTCTTATCCAGAGTGACTTACTTAATTCGTAATTGCATACATTTTTCCTACTTTTTCACTGAAGCCATGGAGAATGTGCAGGGCCTTTTTATGTTTCTGTTTGCCATCTGACCAGCATAGAAACAAATGGTCTGGTTCCCGTGAAGCCTGTCTGTGGTGGGGGTCAGTACTTTGGAGCAGAGGAGAGGGGAAGGAGAGAGAAATGGAGAGGCGGGGGAGTCAGGAGAGGGGACTCAGAGGAGGGAGGGGCTGGCATAAATCCCTCTCCTCTCTCTGGGTTTGTTGTTGTTTATGATGATGTAATCAGAGGGGTTGAAGCTTTTTAGTCTGTCCTCCTCTGAACCAGGATTCCCATATTACTGGGCAAGTAGGCGGACTGAATTACAATGTGTATGTTCTGCCATTTTAACCTCTTAGCGTTAAGCTCACACACAGATGTCACAGTGTATGTTACATAGTAAAGGGTGCATGAGGATAACCTCAGGTTTCTGTACGTCTGTTGTCATCCCAAATGGCAACACTACTTGTGCACTATACTGGGATTTGGGGGGCCATTTGGGACTGACAATATGTTTTTAACTTATGTATGGCGAATTTTTTATTAAAGGTGGTGTATTTAAACACCCAAAACTATTTCTATGCTGTTTTTTAATTTATTCCCAATGACACGCCACTCTTCCCTCATCTGAGAGATGACTTGCAAATGATGTTCCTTCCTATAAGCTTCTCCTGTCCAAGACTGTCCAAGAAACAGGCTGTTCTTTACCCTCCACAAACGTTCCTAATACTTCCTACCTCACTAAATGTCAATTCCTAAACAAACCCTAGATCCAGATGGTTGTTTGACCACTGCACGGTAGGAGACAGGACAAATCTGCGTCTGAAATGGCACTCTATTCCCAATATAGTGCACTACTTTTGACCAGAGCCCTATGAATGACCTGGTCAAAAGTAGTGCACTATGTAGGGAATAGAGTGCCGTTTAGGACACACACAAGTTGGAGAGGGACAGAGCTACATTGTGTCCTGCTGACATTTTGTGTGACCTCCCATACTGTACATCATCCTACTCCCTCCCGTCCCACAATGCTGTGTTGTTCTCAAAAGTCATTATGCTACCGGAAAGCATTTAGTGCACAATTGATCCATGATGAGCAAAGCCAGCGTTTCCACAACTGTCAACAACTACAGTGTGTTGTGGGCCTGCACAGTCTGCATCAGTATCCTTTGTAAACAAGGCTTCAGTTTCAATGTAAGGGTGCCTTTTATACGGTTTCTTCTCTGCCTATACTGTATATTTAATTCAATTGTAATATGTATTTTTTATCCTATAGCATCTAAGCGTTTGCACTGAGAGTACAAAACATTAAGAACACCTGCTCTTTCCATGACATAGAATGACCGGGAGAATCCAGGTGAAAGCTATGATCTCTTATTGATGTCACTTGTTAAATCCACTTTAATCAGTGTAGATGAAGGGTGGAAACAGGTTAAAGAAGGATTTTTAAGCCTTGGGACACTTGAGACATGGATTGTGTATGTGTGCCATTCAGAGGGTGAATATGCAAGACAAAAGATGTAAGTGCCTCTGAACGGGGTATGGTAGTAGGTGCCAGGCGCACCGGTTTGTGTCAAGAACTGCAATGCTGCTGGGTTTTTCACGCTCAACAGTTTCCCATGTATATCAAGAATGTTCCACCACCCAAAGGACATCCAGCCAACTTGACAACTGTGGGAAGCATTGGCGTCAACATGGGCCAGTATCCACGTGGAACACTTTCGACACCTTGTAGAGTCCATGCCCGAAAAATTTAAGCTGTTCTGAGGAAAAAAGGGGGGATGCAACGCTATATTAGGAAGGTGTTCTTAATGTTTTGTACATGCGCTTATATAGTTTTGACTGGACTGGATAGTGTTCATTGGGAGTAGCCTAATAAATGGAATATATAGGTTGGAGTTAGGCTGTTTGTGCCAGGTAGATATTCTACTGCAGCTTCTTAATAATTAAACTCTGGGTACCTGCTACCATGCCTCCCATTGAGGCGGTGAACCAGTGCAGAGTCTGTGACAGCCTGAGAAAGGCCTAAATGGATAGAGTTACAGACTAACAATGGAAGTGAAGAGACGCTTGAGGCAGAGCTAAGAATGCCCTCCAAATAATTCAATGGATTCAAAAGGAAGCATGGCCCTTTTCTGATGCTCTCGCTACATGGTCATTAATGGCAAATGCTTGTACTGCACGACATTACGGTCTAGATACTTCTTCATATAGAACCCTGTTTTACTGTATCTTCCAGGGGTACTGTATCTTCACATATTTCTGGACACTGTCTGACATTACTGATATGCTCTATTCTTGCAACAGATTCTGTGCTAAATTCACCATCATTTGTTGAATTTAACAAGGTCTTGCCTCATGGAATGATGGTAGAAGACAGACTCTCTTTGTCTTAGTGTTATGAAACTCTGCGTTTATTGATTAGGAGCTCCCAATTCGTGAGCAAAACACGTACAGTAAGCAATCGATCCAGAAATTATTGGTCCATGCTTTGATTCAAGAAAGTAACGCCTCCATCTTTTTGACCTGTCTGGATGTGGTTTGATTGGTTAAATGAAACACCTCATCCCAGTACATTATTGAATACTTATGGACTCATTTGATGACTTGGGTGCACTATAGGGCAGCCTATCTGATTCAGTCAGCCACTTACACCTTGTTTGCGTCCCAAATGACACCCTTTTCCCTATAACGTGCACTACTTTTGACCAGACCCCTATGGACCCTAGTCAAAACGTAGTGCACTACATAGTGAATAGGATGCCATTTGAGACGGAACCCTTTGAGACGGAACCCTTTGAGACGGAACCCGGTTCTGCATCACGACTTTTTATTTGATTATTTCTTTTCATAATCCTAGTACATTTGATTAGGCACTGGGAATTAGTTTGAGTTTCAGGGGATTATAGCTAAGTAAGCACCGTGTACAGTGTATATACATTGTTCCACACCCAATTAAAATGGTATTTTTTTGTTTACAGAGGAAGTGGATGTCATTGGATGGTAAATAGGCCTACGTCAGTTTGTGAAAACTGCTGATGTTAAAAGGGACTATCTAAAATAAATGTGATTGACTGGTAGTTCAGATTTCCAGGCAAATCTCTGGCCGCAACACTGATGCAATTACCTACCTTATTCCTGGGAAAAATGTTCTCAATGAAAGTATACATTTCTCAGTTCTCTTCTTTCTTTTTTCTTTCTTTCTTTTTTTCTCTCTCGCTCTGTTTTTCTCTAGAAAGCATTTCAGATGTTCATTCATGTTGAGTTATGCCTTGAGTTGGACTCTCAGGCCATTAGCTACAGGCTCAACAGGAACCCAAATGTATAGACAGTCTCAGACAGACCGCCATATATGGCACCTACATATATTTTAAATGTAAAATGACAGTGGCTTTGGCATATTCCACCTATGTGCGGTGACTTATAGTTGATACTGAGCACAGTCAGCACCACAGATATGTGTTCTCTGGCTGGGGGCTGTATGTTTCAGACCTATTGATCAGCTGTAGAGCCACACAACATGATCCTTCCATGCTGTTCCTGTGTTGATCACAGAACTGCAGACGTATACAGGAAGCATCAGGGCTCCTGTGGCAGAGTCACTTTCTTTGTGTGTGAAAGGTTGCAGCTCGAAAGTGTCAGGGATCGTATCAGAATCTCTGTAGTGAATCTTATGTCTGTGTGAAGGCTGTGTAATCCCTTCAGACATCACCTGTTGACGTGATTTAATCTCAGTCCGGAAATGGCTTTGCTGAAGTATTTCGTTCAGATGCCTCTGACTCTATTTCTCTTTCTATGGCCACATGTATCACACAGCGTATTCACTAGAAACACTGTCCCACTCTCTCTGCCCCTGAACTGAGAAAGCAGTCAGATCTGTGGAACTTCCTCAGAAAGAGACTCGTTCCCCTTGAGGAACAGCCTCGCCCTGGTGTGGACTGATCTCACTGTTAAAGTCTCATAACTCACATTCCTTATCTGTAGGTGGGACGTCAGTAGGGCGGTCCCACTGGTGGTGTTTCTCATAAAGGTCGCTGTGGTCGGGCACTTAGTCAAAGGTCAAACTCGTTTCGTGTGATAACAGGCCTTTCCACAGGAGATCACTTTACGAAGGCCCTGATCTAAAGAAGTATATAGCGAATAGGGAGCTATTTAGGGCACCCACTAACAAGTGTCTTCCTTTTTTGCAACTCTTGGCTCAGTAACAAAGCACTTTGTAAGATAAAGCTAAAATAGACCAACGAACAAAAACACATTTGTAAACACAAATTGAATCCAAACATTATGAAATTTAATTTAGAGACAGAGATTTGTTGTTTGCACACCAAGATTCACTCTCAATTAACGTGAAGTGCAAGCAAACTGATGCTAAGTGTCACGGATCCTTCCGGAATTGTGTCATTACGCACACCTGGTCCCCATTCCCACTGATTGTAATTGTATAAATTAGGCTGTCGATTTTTGTTCTAATGTCTGTTGGTCGTGTGAGTTCCTGTGCTCTGTTGTTTTGGCTTTCGTGCCGCTTGTATTGTGCAGTTGATTACGGGCCTCGTCCCGTGTGGTATCATTGTGCACTTGTGTATTTCTTCGAGGTACTCCTCGCTTTTTTTTGTTTGGGTTTCAACCCTGTGTTTTGTGTACGTGTTTGTTTGGTCTTCGTCCCTGTGCCTTTACACGCCACGCTGTAATTTGGGTCAATAAAAACCCCTATTACGCATTCCTGTGCCTGTCTCCCGACCCTTTCAGACCGACGTGACACTAAGGAGGCCTGTCACAATGACCTGAATAATCTACCAACATGTATTCATGCAAAACAGTGTTCTAAATGGCATCCTATCCCCCTACATAGTGCACTACATTAGGGCTCCGGACAAAAGTGATGCACGATATAGGGACTAGGGTGCCGTACGGGATGTGGATGAGAGTCTGGATGCATCCATCTGTGTCTGTGAAAGTAACTGTGATTGAGGAGGGTGTCTTTATGATTTACCATGGGTTGTCAGTGAGAGACGTAAGGCTGCACTGTGAGCGTTTGCTCTGGCAGCCAGTTGGGTTAGGGTGGTGCAGTTGAGCTGAAAAGTGTGTGTGGGCTCGCTTTGATTCCCACTTGTGTCAGCATGTCAGTCTGTGCAGTTCACTGGTGTCATTGTCAGGACCGGGTTTGTTTTTCCGGAAAACAAACTCCCACTGCCCTTAACTATGTTCCGCCAATACCGAAAGTTAAGAACCTTTTAAGATGTAGTGACGTGCTTAGAGGCTTGTGATTGTCCAGTGGGTGAACATTGTACTTGTAAAATAAACTCTGTTTGATTCAATAGAGAAAATACTGTCTGCTTCCAACTCACACTCTCAAACGCATCGGTCCCCTGAACGCAGCTCACTCTCCAGATCCCAATCACCTGTTCACACACCTGTATGTCATTTACACACACTATTTAGTTCAGTTCTTTGCAACCCATCGTTGTGATGTTTTGTTACACGTTCTATTCGGAGCTCTGTTTTTATTTCCGCATTAGTCCTCCCGTGTATCGTAGCTTTTGCCCATCGTCACTAACGACACCTTGCCTATTCCCTGCCTGTACTTTTGCCTGTCAGATTTCCTGTCGTCAACACCTTGCCTGATGTCCCGGGCGACGTTATTAGCCTTTTTCCTGCCTGTACTGTTCCCTTTCTGGCATCCCTGTGTATGACCTTCTGCCTGTCCCTGGACCCAGCTACCTGCCTCTTCCTGTGGTCCTTTGCTAATTAACACCTGCTGCGACCTGCGCTTGAAACCAGCACCCTGTCTCTCCATCGTATTCATTACAGTTGTAAGGGGTGGACAGTTATGTATGTTGTAAACCACATGTCTGTGCCACACAGCATAGGTGCCTATCCTACTGCTATACAAACAATGACGGTGTGGTTTGGTTTGCTGCACAAGCTTCCTGTTAGAGGTTCTCTTCTCAGTGACAGTTTCCTGTGACAGGCAATTCCAATAATTTGTGTTTGTCTGATAAGGGCTTGGTGAAAGAAGGCCTCAAAACCTTCAAGATCGAATCACACACTGACATTTATCAATAATGCAATCGAGGAACATAATCGTATGAGTAAAAAACTGGCTACAAATGAATAAAAGATACAGGTAAATCAAAAGAACACATTTTATTTTCCAAATGTCTCCCTCTCATCCTGTGTGTGGGCTACATGTCCCACTCATATCATCTCATTAAAATAAATAGAACCCCTCTCCATCTTTCTTGTTGTGATAAGCCAAGATGGAAAACAAGTCACTTGACTAGAGTATGCTACACTGGATAGTCTCTCACCTGCACTGACCAGGCCTGCTACTCTCTATTTTAAGGAACCATTATTGTCTCTTTGTTTCACTCCATAAAGGGGAGGCATGAAGGGTAGGCACTTTCCCTCCCATCTAGTTAACGAGTGTGTGATTGAATTATTGTGTTCTAATCTGCTCTGTCTTTCATCCACTGTACTTTATTTCTGCATGGGGTTATTAGGGGGTTTTGCAGACTCTTTGTTGAAGGACATCCCTTCTTTCAATGTAATCTGTCACAGAGGTGAGGGGTGTGGCTAACATTTGTGTGTGTGTGTGTGTGTGTGTGTGTGTGTGTGTGTGTGTGTGTGTGTGTGTGTGTGTGTGTGTGTGTGTGTGTGTGTGTGTGTGTGTGTGTGTGTGTGTGTGTGTGTGTGTGTGTGTGTGTGTGTGTGTGTATGTGTTTGTGTGTGCATGTGTGTGTGTATGTGTTTGTGTGTGCGTGTGTGTGTGTGCGTGCGTGCGTGCGTGCGTGCGTGTGTGTGTGTGTGTGTGCGTGCGTGTGTGTGTGCATGCATGCTTGCATCTTCATATTCGTGTGTGTTTGTGTACCATAGCAGACATCACTCCCCACTCCAAGATGTGTGACTGTGACGTGGACGTGTCCTCGGAGCCCACCAGCCCCACGCTCTACGGCGAGTCCTCTGACAAATACTACCATGTGGACCGCTGGCAGAAGCTCCGCACCGCCGTCCGCAAGCTGGAGTTCTGGGAGAACTTCACAGCCGAGCTCATCGGGAGCGGCTTCTTTTCCAAAGTCTACAAGGTACTTGGTCCCTCCCTAGCCATCTGTACTGAACGTACTATGCATCCCAAATAGCACGCTATTACCTATATAGTGCACTACTTTAGAACAGAGCCCTATGGGTGTCATTTGCGATGCATTAGGACAAAGCATCCTATGGGTTGGATCTAATTGGGACATACAGTAGTTGCCATTCCACGATTAGCATACACTCCATCATGGATGCCTGAGCAATGGTACCCCACTGTGTTTCAGCTAACTTAACTTCCCCAATCTGTACTCTGTACAGAAGCAGAGCCAATGGAGGAGTAACATGGCATGCATTTAGATTTTGAAGTGGAATGGGCCTGGGGAGAAAGACAGATGGGATGATTACAGAATTCATCTATTAGTCTACTAGAGTTGAACACTGGATGTTCTGAGTAGAGAGAACACTGCTGGAGATAATACTGGCCATTAATCTGTTTTATGTTATGTGATGATTTAATCACATTAAAATATTAATAGAATTCAGCAGTGCCAGTGAGATGGTGAGGTAATACATCAGAGGTCACTGTAAAACCATGTGGGCTGTTCAGAATTAAAATGAGGGCCGTGTCAATTAATGGAGGTCTTAATGAATTTACCTGCAAAAACAGCTTCTTTCAGACACCTAACTGTTTTTTGTTGTCGTTTTGTACACCGTTACATGACTAGGTCTTGAGTAGGTCTTTTAGTGGTTAAAGGCCCAGGGCAGTCAAAAAACTGGATTTCCTGTGTTTTATACATATTTCCACACTGTAAGGTTGGAATAGTACTGTGAGATTGTGGAAATTATGATAATGCTCTTTCAGTGTAAGAGCTATTTGAAAAGATCGCCTGAAATTTCAGCCTGCTTTGGTGGGTTGGAGTTCTGGCCTTCCATGATGACATCACCATGCGGTGAATTAGTTAATAATTGACCAATAAGAAAAAGAGTTCCAAACATCTCTGCCAATAACAGCAAATGTTCTGTTTTTCCTTCCCCACTCAGACCACTCCCTGACAGTTCTGCCAAAATCATTGCTTGTGAAATTGCTCTTTGCTGAGATGCTATTTTTGTTTATTTTAATTGATAACAATCACAGTAAGGTCCTTAATTGAGAAATATATGTTATTTATCTTTGTGTAGCGTAAGATCAATCAATCAATGTTCATGCAAAAACACACATATTGAAACAAACAATTCTAAAAATCAACCTACAATAGAGCATGCTGGGAAACATGATAATGATTGGCATAGTTTTTCATAGTCACGTAGGCCCATTCTACCCCTATGAAGTGGTTACATAAGGTGTGAAGGCATAGTGTTTGTCCAAGCAATCTTATTAGCCTTTTTTTGTTTATTTTAATTGATAACAATCACAGTAAGGTCCTTAATTGTTGACCAGAATGATTTGATATTGAGATAGAAACGTCTGCATTGGACCTTTAAACTGTAAACCCTTGTCTGTTTCTCTAAGGTGATTCACAGTACGACCCGTAAGGTGATGGTGGTGAAGATATATAAGAACGACGTGGACCAGGATAGCATCGTGCGTGAGATCAGCCTACTGCAGAAACTCTCCCATCCCAACATAGTCAGGTATTAGTCAGTTACTCACACCTTTTTGTGATGATCACTTATACATTTTGGTACATGTCCTTATTGATAACAATTGGAATGCAGGGTATGCTTTGTCTACTATGTGGTGCAGTCAATGGCACAGGAATATAATCGTTCAATTAGCCCACTGAAGTGGTTAGATAAGCTGTGAAGGCATAGTATCAGGTGGATATTATTAAGTGGACCACAGAATCATGGCGTACTGTTCCTGCATTCGAGTCCAAAATATAGGGTATTATACTGTATTATATTGTATTATCTTTACACTGTATTTACATATTTATATACACAAGCATTTCGATACACCCGCAATAACATCTGCTAAACATGTGTATGTGACAAATTAAATGACATTTGATTTGATTTATATTATGCCGTACACTCTCAGAAATGTGTTCTTAAAGGGGCACAAACGCTTGTCACTGTAGTACCTTAAGTTATAGGTACGTAGTTGTACCTTTGCAGTTCGTAGCTTAAAAGTGCCAATAGTGTACCTTAGGTAGTACAGGCAAGGTAGTACAGGCACAAAAGCGTACCTTTGGAAAAAGCACAAATCTGCTTGTTTAGGGTACCACCACAGTGACAAAGCCATTTGTTCCTTTTAAATGGCAAAAATTGGGTGTTGTTTTAACACTGTAGGGTGTGAAGGCTTTTTCCCAGTGTGCCTTTCAAGTAAATTTTTTTGTTTACCCTAACAGTGGTCTGAAACTTTTGGTTTGCCGGACACATCGGGCAAGTCACATTATGTTGTCTTGTAAAGTGATATGTTATTCCTATTGGAATACAGGCAGAGTTAGGATATCCCAAAATGTAAAGTTTTAATCACCAACAACATATATTTAGAATGACTGCCAAGGTAGGAAAAATTGATAAATGAGATTACCTAAACCATCTAAAAAGGGAACAACCATCTCTGTAACAGGCCCAACTACCAACAGATTGGATTAGAAAAAATATATGGTATTTATCTTTGTGTAGCGTAATATCAATAAATCAATCAATCAATCAATGTGCATGCAAAAACACACATATTGAAACAAACAATTCTAAAAATCAACCTACAATAGAGCATGCTGGGAAATATGATAATGATTGGCATGGTTTTTGATAGTCACGTAGGCCCATTCTACCCCTATGAAGTGGTTACATAAGGTGTGAAGGCATAGTGTTTGTCCAAGCAGTATTATTAGCCTTTTTGCAAGGTCACAGTATCAGCAGGTATCAAACAGCACAGTTTATCTGCTGATGTCAGAGCATAGAGAGCCGTGATAAAAGCGTATCTGAGTCCAGTACAATATGTACCTGGCACAGACAGGCCATCCATCCCTCTGTGAGTGGGCACTACTCAAACAAGGATGTGAAAGCATTGTCTTCCTCAGACAAGGTGGTTGAATCCCAAATGGACCCTATTACCCACAAAGTGCACTTTTTTTTTTACCAGGGCCCATATGGTGCCATTTGGGACAAATTCACTGTGTTTGAGGAAGGCAATGTTCTCAGGCTCCGACGTCAGAGCAATATAATAAAATGGAGACTGACTTGTTCATGTAATTAGTAATAACCTTTCAGTGAAGGATGGTGTTTTTAGGTTGTTAATCTCGGCAGCCCAGGCAAGTTTCTCGACATTTTGTCTGTCCACAAGAGATGCTGCCTTGAAGGTCAGCATCCCGGAGTCGCCTCTTCACTGTTGACGTTGAGACTGGTGTTTTGCTGGTACTATTTAATGAAGCTGTCAGTTGAGGACTTGTGAGGCGTCTGTTTCTCAAACTAGACACTCTAATGTACTTGTCTTCTTGCTCAGTTGTGCACCGGGGCCTCCCACTCATCTTTCTATTTTGGTTAGAGCCAGTTTGCACTGTTCTGTGAAGGGGGTAGTACACAGCGTTGTACGAGATCTTCAGTTTCTTGGCAATTTCTCGCATGAAATAGCCTTCACTTCTCAGAACTAGAATAGACTGACAAGTTTCAGAAGAAAGTTATTTGTTTCTGGCCATTTTGAGCCTGTAATCGAACCCACAAATGTAATCAGGACAACAGTTTTCAGCTGTGCTAACATAATTGCAAAAGGGTTTTCTAATGATCAATTAGCCTTTTAAAATGATAAACTAGGATTAGCTAATACACCGTGCCATTGGAACACAGGAGTGATGGTTGCTGATAATGGGCCTCTGTACGCCTATTTAGAAATTCCATAAAAAATCTGCCATTTCCAGCTACAATAGTCATTTACAACATTAACAATGGCTACACTGTATGTCTGATCAATTTGATGTTATTTCAATGGGCAATTTTTTGAGCTTTTCTCTCAAAAACAAGGACATTTGTAAGTGACCCTAAACTTTTGAACGTTAGTGTATATTCTGAATTTCATTATGTTTCCCCATCATAACTCTGTTGTTGTCCTTCGTTCTAGGTACCTGGGGATCTGTGTGAAAGAAGATAAACTCTACCCTATTTTAGAGGTGATTGTTACTTTCTCCACCTTGGATTCATGACATGTTCACACTCTAGTGAGATAAGTGAGGAGAAACACTAATGTCTATTTCTGCATCATGTACTGTACATATGCACACAATTAGGAAAACAACCTCTCATTCAATGTCAACAAAACAAAGGATATGATCGTGGACATCCACGTCGAAGGGACAGCCGTGGAGAAGGTGGAAAGTTTTAAGTTCCTCGGCGTACACATCACAAGCAAACTGAAATGGTCCACTCACACAGACAGTGTGGTGAAGAAGGCGCAACAGAAGTTTGTCTTGTCACCCAAAACCCTGACAAACTTTTACAGATGCACAATCGAGAGCATCCTGTCGGGCTGTATCACAGCCTGGTATCACAACTACACTGCCCTCGACCGCAAGGCTCTCCGGAGGGTGGTGCGGTCTGCACAACGCTTCTCCGGGGGCAAACTGCCTGCCCTCCATGACACCTACAGCACCCGAAGTCACAGGAAGGCCAAAAAGATAATCAAGGACAACAACCTCCCGAGCCACTGCCTGTTCACCCCGCTATCATCCAGAAGGCGAGGTCAGTACAGGTGCATCAAAGCTGGGACCGGGAGAATGAAAAACAGCTTCTATCTCAAGGACATCAGACTGCTAAACAGCAATCACTAGCACAGAGAGGCTGCTGCCTACATTGAGACCCAATCACTGGCCACTTTAATAAATTGATCACTAGTCACTTTATACAATACACTCTAAATAATGCCACTTTAATAATGTTTACATATCTTACATTACTCATATCACATGTATATACTGTATTTTATACCATCTATTGCACCTTGCCTATACCGTTCAGCCATCGCTCATCCATATATATAGATTCTCATTCACCCCTTTAGATTTGTGTGTATTAGGTAGTTGTTGGGGAATTGTTAGATGACTTAGATATTACTGCACCGTCAGAACTAGAAGCACAAGCATTTCGCTACACTCGCATTAACATCTGCTAACCATGTGTATGTGACAAATAAAATTTGATTTGATATGCAAAAGTATATGGGCACACGGCCATGCAATCTCCATAGACAAACATTGGCAGTAGAATGGACTTACTGAAGAGCTCAGTGACTTTCAATGTGGGACTGTCATAGGATGACACCTTTCCAAAAAGTTTGTTTGTCAAATCTCTGCCCTGCTAGAGCTGCCCTGGTCAACAATAAGTGCTGTTATTGTGAAGTGGAAACATATAGGAGCAACAACGGTTCAGCCTCGAAGTGGTAGGCCACACAAGCTCACAGAACGGGACCGCCGAGTGCTGAAGCACGTAGCGCGTAAAAATCGTCTGTCCTCGGCGGATGCAACACTCAATACCGAGTTCCAAACTGCCTCTGGAAGCAACATCAGCACAATAACTGTTCGTCGGGAGCTTCATGAAACGGGTTTCCATGGCCGACCAGCCGCGCACAAGCCTAAGATCCCCATGTGCAATGCCAAGCGTTGGCTGGTGTGGCGTAAAGCTCACCACTATTGGACTCTGGAGCAGTGGAAACGTGTTCTCTGGAGTGAATAATCACTCTTCACCATCTGGCAGTCTGACAGACGAATTTGGGTTTGGCGGATGCCAGGAGAACACTACCTGCCCGAATACATAGTGCCAACTGTAAAGTTTGGTGGAGGAGGAATAATGGTCTGGGGCTGTTTTTCATGGTTCGGGCTAGCATACTATGACATTCTAGATGATTCTGTGCTTCCATCTTTGTGGCAACAGTTTGGGGAAGGCCCATTCTTGTTTCAGCATGACAATGCCTGTGCACAAGGCAAGGTCCATACAGAAATGGTTTACCGAGATCGTTGTGGAAGACCTTGACTGGCCTACACAGAGCCCTGACCTTAACCCCATCAAAACCTTTGGGATGAATTGAAACGTCAACTGCAAGCCAGGCCTAATCGCCAAACATCAGTGCATGACCTCACTAATGCTCTTGTGGCTGAAAGGAAACAAGTCCCCGCACCAATGTTCCAACATCTAGTGGAAAGCCTTGGAGGCTGTGGAGGCTGTTGTAGCAGCAAATGGAGGACCAACTCCATACTAATGCCCATGATTTTGGAATGAGATGTTTGACGAGCAGGTGTCCACATACTTTTGGTCATGTTGTGTATATAAGGTTGGGTTGTGTGTCTGTGTGAGTGAGTGAGTGAGCCCCTTCATCTGGGAAAATATGGCCTGCAGCAGCCAAAACATGTTGGTTTTTCACTTCAGTTTGCTACTCAATTCATGCACGTTGGTTGGAGAGTAAGGTAGTTGCAGTGTTCCGTTTCCTTTGAACCTAAACCTAATTTCCAGGTCTGTTTTAGTAAGTGAGGATGATTGGTCTCTTGGTCTGTTCCCAGTTTGTTAATGGGGGCTGATGGGTCGTTTATCTGTTGCAGTATGTGAGTGGGGGCTGTCTGGAAGAGCTGTTAGCCAGGAAGGATGTGTCTCTGTGCTGGAGGGAGAAGGTGGACCTGGCCTGTGACATCGCCAGGGGAATGATCTACCTGCACTACAAGAACATCTATCACAGGGACCTCAACTCCAAGGTACAGTAGACCAGGGACCTCAACTCCAAGGTACAGTAGACTAGGGACCTCAACTCCAAGGTACAGTAGACCAGGGACCTCAACTCCAAGGTACAGTAGACCAGGGACCTCAATTCCAAGGTACAGTAGACCAGGGACCTCAACTCCAAGGTACAGTAGACCAGGGACCTCAACTCCAAGGTACAGTAGACCAGGGACCTCAACTCCAAGGTACAGTAGACCAGGGACCTCAACTCCAAGGTACAGTAGACCAGGGACCTCAACTCCAAGGTACAGTAGACCAGGGACCTCAACTCCAAGGTACAGTAGACTAGGGACCTCAACTCCAAGGTACAGTAGATCAGGGACCTCAACTCCAGGGTACAGTAGACCAGGGACCTCAACTCCAAGGTACAGTAGATTAGGGATCTCAACTCCAAGGTACAGTAGACCGGGGTCCCCAACTCCAAGGTACAGTAGACCGGGGTCCCCAACTCCAAGGTACAGTAGACCAGGGACGTCACTGAAAAAAGGAAAACTGCACGCACATCTAATTGTAGATTATTGTCTTATTTGTGGTGCATAGACCAAAAGGTAACCATTTATGAACAGGAACAGTAGGAAGGTCCACACTCAGGAAAAACAGTAGGAGATGACATCTCACACACTGGCTGTCACTGAATTGGCATCCTATTCCCTATATAGTGCACTACTTTTGGCCTGGCTACAGCCACTGTCTACTCTCTTTGACATCAGGAAAACCCCTACTCTTACGTCAAACGTTTGCAACACCAGTGCTGTGGCAATATGTAGTGATCCCACTGGCTGGTCTCCATTGTAAAAGAGGTCTCCTGATCTCCTGAATAAATAAAGGTTAAATAAATCGTTTTTTTGCTGTTGTGGACAATGCAGGATAAGGTTGAATTGAGGCTCATTCAGTAGTCAGACTGAAGCTGAGGATAAGTCCACTGTCCCATGTGGAGAAGATAGCAGCGTAGAAACATCTTTTGACTCTCTCTCCCGGTTGCCAGGTTCCACAGAAGTGCAGGTCAGTTATGTTATGCAGAGGAGCCGAGCAACAAGCACAGTCCATTGTCATGCTAATGTCCTCCCACTCTGAGCGGTGTTATTGTACACACACACATGAACGCACACACACACAGGGTTAGGGAGTAATTGATTACATGTAATCGGTTACATGTAATTTGATTACTAAAAACTTGTAACTGTAATCAGTTATGTTACCAGCACACACAAAAATAGCCAATTACAGATACTTTTGAAAAACTAAATGATTACTTAATGGATTACTTTTAAATTCAGAAAGGATGTTTGCGAGAGAAACAAATATATTATGACACCTTTCTGTTTTCTCAATAGGTAATTAGTAGCCATAACAGATTACATTTAGAAAGTAACCTAACCAACTCTGCACACACACACGCATGCACAAACACACACACACACACACACACATCCAGCCAGCCAGTCTCGCTTAATCTGGGAAAGTAGGATCAGTGAGCAGTGAATCAATAGAAGAGGCCCATCACCCATCCTCTCTCTCTCTCTCTCTCCCCCTGTACAAGTCTTCACAGCGAACCCTCTCTTTCTCCCTCGCTGCTCTAACACTGGGAACACTGATGGTGACACTGGCGTGTTCCATATTGACGTTTAGCACGTCACCCAGAAAGACAATCCATTTGGCTCTGGTCTCAATGGTGGCATTTTACCGGAAACAAATGGGTGTTTCTGCAACATAATACTGTTGTTTTTTACCCCCTAGACACCCCCCACTGGTATCGTTAGAGCTGGCACTAGGATGCAAACATCTATCTTATGACCAACAAACAATTGCTTTCTTCACAATTACAGAGTCTTTCGAAAGAGCACTGTGAGGATGTATGACAGAAGCCTATAGACAAGACGAGGCACCTTCTCATGTGCAATCTCTTTCAATCGTGAAAGAAGAGACTTCCCTGCCTATAAATAACAAAGGATCCAAGCCAGACATGCAAGGTCATTCACTATGTCCAATAAGACATGTGCAGGGTATCTTCTGAAGAGGTAATGTTAGGTTAAACCAATCACTGCTTCAGTTAGAGACATGAGGTTTGGCTGCACAGCGCAGGGCTTCTGACATCTCTCCTGTAGAAGCAGTCATTACAGTGTAAAATGACCAGGGTAAGGAAAGGCATGGTGGATGGAATTGCAAACATAGATAATTTTAGTGAGTTTTACAAGTGAGCTTTACATCAGTAACTGGAATCCAGAGTTAGCTCTGATGGTCAAATGGCACCCTATCCACTATAGTGCACTACTGGGATCATAGGGCTCTGGTCAAAAGGAATGCACTGTATATGGAATAGGGGTACCATTTGGGACACAACCTTGGTTGCAGTTCATGCCAATTCCTCAGAGTTCCAGTGGCACAGACTTTTATTATTTTCCCTCAAACTCTCCATTCTAGATCTGTTCCTTTCTTTGGCTCTGAGGTGAGGGCCCATGCTAAATTTAGCGGTCAGGTCTGGTGCTTGGAGTGATCTCCAGATAATAACAGGCTACTGAATGGAAACGCTGGAGCGGGAGAGAGGGCCTGTGGCTCCCTCTATAATGGGATCCAGATGCTTAGGAGACGTCAGCCAACAGGGCCCTCCCCTCACTCCCTCCCTCCGCCTGCTTTCCCTCATCAGCAGTTCCTGCTCTGCTCCCACCCCTGTCTGCCTTTCTGCTTGTCTATCTCTCTTGGGCTGTCTCTGCTCCATACCACCGTCTGCCTGTCTGTCTGCTTGCCTATCTACCTGCCTTCTTATTGCCGACTTGACTCTCTCTCCGCCTGCCTGTCTGTCTGCCTTTCTACACCCTAACCACTCTACCTGCCTGACTGTCTCTTGGCCTGTCTGCCTTTCTGCCCTGCTTGCCTGTCTCCCTGTCTATATTTCTGTCTGTCTGCTTGCCTGCCCTGCCTGACTGACTGTCTCTCTGCCTGCATGCCTGTCTGCCTGTCTGTCTGCCTGTCTGTCAGTCTGCCTCTTTACCTGCTCGGCTTATGTAACCACTCCACTATTGAATCTTGGGTCCTCTATAGTAGCTTACCTACTGTTACTGAGCCCAGGCCCCAGTCATCTCCCATGCACTCTCCCCACACTTACAATAAATAGTTCTGTTATGGTAATCACCACTGTTACGAATCCCTTTGGCCCGACAGTCTAGCGGGGATGGTAACGAGACCCGTAACATAACTCATGCAAATTATAGTTGTGAAAAAGTAAGAGTGAGAACGAAATAACCACAGACAACTAAATTACTGTCAAACACTCATGGTTTATTTGAAAACACACAGTAATGGGGGGGGGGGGGGGCAGGAAAAGGGGCTGAGCTGGACCCAAGGAAAGAAATAAATATCCAAAAACACCCCTAAGCTAGACTAGCCTACTTCAATAACAGCTAACTAACTAACCAAAAATACAGTGGGTGGTCCGCCCAGTTCTAACTAGTGTTTTTATACAAAGTATTCCTACGGTAATGTATGCCCATGGGCGACTTGTCTTGGTGCCCCCTTTTCCCACCATCAAACAAACAGTCAAACGCCATTACCAAAACAATACTCACAGGTGGGGACAAAGTGACATGTAGTTGCAAAAACCAAATACGAGATCTACAGACAGATGGCATTGACAGAGAGATTGCGCTCTAGAGAAAACAACAGACAGGGTTTTTAAACCAAGGGAAAGGAAATGTGATAGGGTAAGAGAAAAGGAGCAGGTGTCTTCTGATTGGCGACTGATTGGGGAATGATGAATGCCACCTGTGAGGGAAGAAGGCGAGAAAAGAAATACACACACAGGATACCTGTATCCGTAACAACCACTGAACACACAGTTGGGCTTTGTTCTTTGTAAGCATAGATGCCAAAGCAGGTGGATTATCACCTCATTAGCCCACCAGCAGAACCCAGGTCAGAACTGAATCATTTAGCATGGCGGGGAGGTGATGAGTGCAGATTCCATTGAGTCAGGCTATTTAAGAGTGTCTGGTCTGGCTGTCTGGTCTGGGGTATCCCCTTCATAATGGCTTCGTCCCAAACGGCACCCTATTTCCTAGACCAGAGCCCTATGGGGCACATACAGTTATCTGCCTATACTATGGAGAGAACTAGGAGTTGTTCCATGACATGTCTGTCATCACGTTTTCTCAGCTTTCAAAACGCCTGATTTGTTTTGCTCAGGTATCTAAAGCATCAAGTAGACCTACAGACAAGTGTAATGTTGAACGCATCATGTGTGAGATTCCAAGGCAGAGAATGTTCAGTTGAGTTGTCTGCATATTCAGACACATTTGCTTTACTCAATAAGTTGTGTTGCGGTATGGTAGAACTTGGTTATTGCTGTGATCGTACTATAACAGTGTTACACTACCCTCTGCTGGCAAGCAGATGGCATAACAGAAAGGCTTAATGGTGGCAGGACTACTGTAGTGGGAAAAAGGGACTGAATGAAATCTCCTAAATATGTTGTTTATTTGGCTGGATCTAGCCATGTCATGTTGAAATGTCTTGGCGTACTGTTGTGTATTGGGGAAAATAATTTTCTATATAGTATATATTGATACATGCTATTGGTATATTGATGTGTGGCATTGCCAAGGTTGGGTGTTTAATTCCCACCGTCCCACCCATATGAAAATGTATGCTGTCACCTTGGATAAAAGTGTCTGCTTTATGGCATAAAGTAACCTCCAAAATGATTGGCACCCTTAATAAAGATGAGCAAAAAATATACTGTATAAAATAAATAATACAAATACTGAGCTATATTGTACACTCAAACAAAATTTTTAAAATGATATTGTTTTATACTAATACAATTGCTCAGAGAAAGATATTTTGTTTGACAACAAGTCATATCTTTCTCGCTCAGAAAGATAGGGCTCAAACGTATTGGCACCCTCGTTTTCAATATATTGTGCACTCTCCCCTTGTAAGGATAATGGCACTGATCCCTTTTCTATAATGTTTTATGATTGGAGAACACATGCCATATTCTTGATATCACTTGGTTGCCACTTATGGACTGCCCTCTTCAATTCAAACCACAGGTTTTCAATGGGATAGACATAGCAAAATGTAGATTTCCTTGTGGATTTTGATGTGTGCTTGGGGTCATTGTTTTACTGGAAGATCCACTTGTGGCCAAGTTTCAGCCTCCTGAAAACCTACAACCAGGTTTTTGGGCTAAAATGCCCTGGTACTTTGTAGAGTTCATGATGCCGTTGACCTTCATTTGAGCCCCAGGACCAGTGGATGCAAAATAGCCTCATTACACCAAATATCCACCAACATATTTTACAGCAGGCATGAGGTTCCTTTCTGCATATGTATCTTTCTTTTGACACCAAACCCACCACTGTTGTGCGTGGACAAAGAACTCTATTTTTGTCTATTATGACCATACCACCTGGTTCTTATCCAAGTGCCACAGCCTTATTCTAAAATGTATTAAATAGTTTTTTCCCTCATCAATCTACACACAATAACCCATAATGACATTGCAAAAACAGTAAAAAAAAAAAAAAAGTGTGCTAATAAAAATGAAAAATAAACAGAAATATCACATTTACATAAGTATTCAGACCCTTTACTCAGTACTTTGTTGAATCACCTTTAGCAATGATTACAGCGTCGAGTCATCTTGGGTATGATGTTACAAGTTTGGCACACCTGTATTTGGGAAGTTTTTCACATTCTTCTCTGCAGATCCTCTCAAGCTCTGTCAGGTTGCTGCACAGCTTATTTTCAGGTCTCTCCAGAGATGTTTGGTCGGGTTCAAGTCCAGGCTCTGGCTGGGCAACTCAAGGACATTTAGAAGCTTGTCCCGAAGCCACTCCTGCATTGGCTTGGCTGTGTGCTTAGGGTCGTTGTCCTGTGGGAAGGTGAACCTTCGCCCCAGTCTGAGGTCCTGAGCGCACTGGAGCAGGTTTTCATCAAGGATCTCTCTGTACTTTGCTCCGTTCATCTTTCCCTCAATTCTAACTAGTCTCCCAGTCCCTGCCGCTGAAAAACATCCCCACAGCATGATGCTGCCACCACCATACTTCACCGTAGGGTTGGTGCCAGGTTTCCTCCAGACGTAACGCTTGGCATTCAGCTCAAAGAGTTCAATCTTGGTTTCATCAGACCAGAGAATCTTGTTTATCATGGTCTGAGAGTTTTTAAGGGTATTTTGGCAAACTCCAAGCGGGCTGTCATGAGCCTTTTACTGAGGAGTGGCGTCCGTCTGTCCACTCTAACATAAAGGCCTGATTGGTAGAGTGCTGCAGAGATGGTTGTCCTTCTGGAAGGTTCTCCCATCTCCACAGAAGAACTCTGGAGCTCTGTCAGAGTGACTATCGGGTTCTTGGTCACCTCCCTGACCATGGGCCTTCTCCTCCGATTTCTCAGGAAGAGTCTTGGTGGTTCCAAACTTCTTCCATTTAAGAATGATGGAGGCCACTGTGTTCTTGGGGACCTTCAATGTTGCAGACATGTTTTGGTACGCTTCCCCAGATCTATGCCTCGACACAATCCTGTCTCTGAGCTCTACGAACAATTTCTTCAACCTCATGGCTTGTGTTTTTGCTCTGACATGCATTGTCAACTGTGGGACCTTATATAGACAGGTGTGTGCCTTTCCAAATCATGTCCAATCAATTGAATTTACAACACGTGGACTCCAATTAAGTTGTAGAAACATCTCAAGGATGATCAATGGAAATGGGATGTACCTGAGCTCAATTTCGATTCTCATAGCAAAGGTTCTGAATACTTATGTAAATAAGGTATAACATTTTCTTTTGTTTATACATTTGCAAAAATGTCTAAACCTGTTTTCGCTTTGTCATTATGGGATATTGTGTGTAGATTGCTTTATTTATTTTATCAATATTAGAATAAGGCTGTAACGTAACAGAATGTGGAAAAAGTCAAGGGGTCTGAATACTTTCCGAAGGCACTCTATACTAACATATGATTTCTTATGTCTGTCTCTGCAGAACTGTCTGATCCGTGTGACAGCGCGGGGCAGGGAGGCCCTGGTCACAGACTTTGGCCTGGCCAGAGAGGTGGTGGAGCTGCCGGTTAAAGACCCAGAGAGGAAGCTCTCCCTGGTGGGATCTGCCTTCTGGATGGCCCCGGAGATGCTTCGCGGGGAACCCTACGACCGGAAGGTATACATGCCACCAAGACCCTTCATTGGATAAGATGTGGTTAAGAACACTCTTTGGAGGCTAATGGAAAGATTTGTTTTTTTTCTTCATTTTCTCGTTGTTTGAACACAGCTCATTGTTGGTTGGATGATTGGTATGTGGTTCTGTGTTGTCATCAGGTGGACGTATTCTCCTTTGGGATTGTACTCTGTGAAATACTGGCAAGGATCCCTGCAGACCCAGAGATTCTACCAAGAACCCAGGTAAAACTCAACTCTGTTTTCACCTTATGTACGACCGTCAGTGAAAAAGCTTTGTTCATTTTGATATACGCTCACACAAACACACATACTGAATAGAGAGCTGCAGGAGACATACAGTACGACTAGACATAGATCCAGGTTTTCTGCCGTGTCCCCTGTGTGGAAGCTCTGCCGTATGTACCATGTGTAATGTCTGCTGTGCATGTGCGTGTTTGACAGGACTACGGCCTGGATGTGAGTGCGTTTAGGGAGCTGGCGAGCGGGTGTCCTCAGCGTGTGTTGGAGCTGGCAACCAGCTGCTGTCTGGTGAGTAAACATAGTGCAGTATACTTTACAGTACAGTTCATGGCTGCTTACAGATAGAGTATACTTTACTGTAGTAGATACAGAATTAGGTACCATAACTTTACTGTAGTAAACGTTACATGGCTGCTCACAGCCTGATGACCAGTATAGAGCCCTAGCTATGTGTAAACTTAAATGGAAAGCCAACATCTCTTTGTCTCTGGTCTGATGCCAGACAGACTTCATATGTCAGAAATAGTATTTCAGGACCCATACTCACAATGCAGTAGGAGTGCTGATCTAGGATCAGGTCTTTCATGTCCAAAATATCTCATGTATCTTAAAGACTGATCCTAGATCAGCTCTCCTACTCTGAGACGGTTTGTGTATACAGGCTCTGATTTTGTTTTAAACCCCAGACAATCCTTATGTTTCCTCTGTGTTTTCAGATGGAGTCCTTCAGGAGACCGGCGTTCATAGAGCTGCTGGATGAACTGGGGGAGATCGCTGAGACTCTTGAGCCGCCCCATAACTCAGAGCAGACCACTGGGTGAGCAGCCTGGTCTGGCCCGAAGCCCCCGCCCACCCGTCCATCTGGAGGAAGTTCTGTACTTATATATGGCCTGAATCCCAAATGGCACTCTGTTCCTTGTATAGTGTACTACTTTTGACCAGGGCCCTTTAGAGAATAGGGCGCCATTTGGAACACAACATTAGACAGCTGCACAAGGCCAAGGGACAGAGTTCCCCAGGATGACCTCTCTATAGGGGCTGACCTCTATGTCTGTGCCTACCTACACTGCACCTAAACTGCACCTACAGATGTGTTGGTGGGTGGATCCACAACTTTAAAATTCAAGACTGGTGGATTGATGAATGGAAAATACTATATGCGTCTTCTTGAAGAGAGGGTTTCTCTGGGAGCTGGAAGACTTTACTTAACCAGTTCACACACTTTGTGTGCAGTTGAATATTCTACCTAGGGGGATAGCAGTTGGGCATCATTTTGTTTAGCGGCACGTCTCACCTTATTTCAACGTTCTTTTTCCTTAAATTCATCTAATATTTCAACTTTTTGTTTCAGTTTGTGTTGTTGTTTATGACAGTATTTTTGTGTTGACGATACAGACATTAATCTGTTGATGTCTTTCCTTCCACCGTTGCTTTCTATTGTCTCCCTAGCTCTAGTTTCTATTGTTTATTCAACTCTCCCTAAATGACCGGACTCTGGAGAGACGTCATGTTCAATACTCCACGACACTTCTTTTCAGACACGAAATTGCCTCCCTCCGTTCAGTTAGCTGCGCTGTGCGTAGAGATGTCGTTGTTCACAGTCGACAAGGAGCTCGACAAAGACATCCCCACGGCCCTGATTCTGACCTGCTGCCATCAGTTCAGCTAGCGAGCACAATGCAGACGGCAGGCTGATGCCAGTGGGTGGGTACACATAACGTATCAGAGTTCGATTCGTAACCTCACACCTCCGCTTGAAATGTCCCTACGAGTGCTATCAAATTGGGCGTTTTTCTATTGGCTACTGTTAAGCAAACACAGTGGCACTTTACATACAGTGGATAGGTCTAACATTAGCTACAGTAATACTCAATTCATTGTCCCTGAGCTCACTCTACCTGGCCGAAGATCTTATTTCAATAGATTAGTGATTTTTGTTCTTATATACAATGTAACACTTTTTTGTCCTCAGCATGTTTAATCATCTGTCCTATTTATTTATTTGTCCACTTTTTTGCAATCTACACATTTATATTTAGGTATCTACAGTATCAGGTACTACGTTTGATATCCAATATCCAATCTGGAATTTCTTGTCAATGAATAACATGTGGCTGTAAATCTTGCCCATAGTTGCCTGTAGTTTTCAAGCGAAATGTAAAAAATGCTGACACGTAGGAAAGTCAGCCAATAACAACTGTCTGTGAGATCTTTCCAGTGGAGTCAATGCTCTTGCCAAGTGACCAGTATTTACCAGTGAGTGTGGGCTCATCTCAATCTGATGTTTCAAGTATCACTTGAAGAGTAGAGATATATTTTATTAGCTTTTGTTGTTGTAAAAAAAAAAGGTTTTATTGAGCTATTTTTTTTTTTTTTATCATATCAAATAATAGTCCAAAATGAACCATCTAGACGTTCCTCCTGTCATAAAACTTTTTCGAATTTTAGGTTTTTAAAATATTATTAAATATCCCCCTCCTCCCCCGCTCTGGCAGGTCTTTGTGATATTCTATGAAGGAAGTTCTTACTTTATTTGGACTTTGTGTACCATTACTCTGAAAAGCTAAATACATTTGTAAGAAATGGAAAATAGGCATTTAAAGAAAAAAAGTAATATTTGAAACATGTACGTGTATTTTACAAATGAATTGCTTCTTTCAATAAAAGTTTTTTCTAGTACAGGGTAAGATTGAGGTGTGTTTGGCATAGATTGGATCTTACATCGTCAATGGCGGTCTAGGTCCAGAAGTGTAACTACTGTATAACAACCTTGTTGGGGGTCAGAAGTGCCATTGCTTTCATGTTTGGTTACCTGGGCAACTCCCCACCTCCTCAGGTGTCCTTGACCATGCTAATCAGATTTCAGACTGGCCCTAAGCTCTTTGAGGCTTGGTCATTGGCATAGTTAATTTACAAAGTGATTAAGATGTAGTGTACGTAACATCTTTATCTGAAACATCTGGGTCATGCAAAACGTTTTGAAACTGAAAATAGCTAGCATTTTCAGGTGGTACCTCCCTGCCTAATGAACAATGGTCCTAGTACCTGGTCTGGTTGTTCTCTTCCTGTTGTGTGAACAAACAAGCTGCATCCCTCTATAGTGCACTACTTTTGACCAGAGCCCCATGGGCCGTGGTCCTATGGGCGGTTGTCAAAGGTAGTGCACTATAAAGGGAATAGGGTGCCACGTGTGAACACCAGGAAGTCATACAAGGCCCATCCTCTCTCCAGGTGAGCTGTTATGAAGAGGTAATGTTAGTGTCACACCAGGGAAGAGGCAGCTGTGCTCTCAGAGCTGCCCATCATTCAGATGGATGTCCTGGTCTTCACCTCTCTTTCAGCTTGTGTCTCTTTCAAAATTACAATAATGAATAGATCTATACTGATGAATTATGCAGAAGGACTGTTTCTTGCTGATGGTTTTGTCTGATGAAGCTTTGTTCCTTCCACACAATGTAAGGGCTCTGGCCCTTGAGATCAAGGCTTTTATCCCTCTCCTCTCATACAGGGGTGTTTATTAGGAGCCGCCGTTGTTTATTATATATGTGGTGTTAACCTGAGCAATAACACAATCTGATAGGAACTGGGACCACTGGGTTTCTCTCTCACAGCGGTTTGGTTTTATGGGGACGCGTGGGGAAATGCATGATGGTGTTTTAAGAAGCATAATTAGTTAGGATGATCTGTTTCCTAATCACTTTCTATTTCATTCAGGCTCGTGGTAATGGCTGGAGTAGTATTTGCGGAATGGCATTAAATACATCAAACACATGGTTTGATGCCATTCCATTGGCTCCGTTCCAGCCCTTATTGTGAGCTGTTCTCCCCTCAGCAGCCTCCACTGAGTAGCGGGTATGTGAGTGTTGTGTAGTTGTAAGTAGTAGTTTACCCTAAATTCAAGTATTGCATTATGTACTGACTTAAACTGCCCACAAGGTTGTAGCGTTTCGTAAAATATGTTTTGAAAGACCACGTTTTTGTTAGCTTTTCTCCTGGGAATAAGGGCCTTACTTGGTTGCTTCTGCTCAGTTGTATTCTTCCCTGTAGTCATTTTATAGCAGGATAAGTATAGTATAACTTTTGTGAAATAGTTGTGCATCAAATTCAAACCCCTCATTTCCGTGCAAATGTGCTTTCACACAAATATGTTTACTGGTCATAATGTTTGGCTAAAAAGGCCTTCATTCAACAATAGCTTCATTGTTGTTCCCCTTTTATCTTCTACTTGTGTTCCGCTGGGGTTTAGGGATGATGTCACTCCATTTATTGCACGTATGCAGGTCTTTGTGAGGTTGTTCCTTGTGTGACTGTGGTGAGCCGATGCGGTAATTGTTTGCACAGCAAATATATATATATAAAGAAAAATCTGCAGAGAGTTGAATAATTAAACACTATGAGGCAATATCTCTTTTATTAGATTGTGCTGTGCTGAGCACAAAGAACACTGGTACCATGGGTATATGGGGAGGTGTGATAACTAAGGAAATAGATTCTACTAAGGAAATAGATTCTACAGCACACAAAAATCTCCACAAATTAACAGCATAGATTAATAATAACCTTCAAATAAACCATAAAAGTGAGTTGAAACATTTTTTTTTTTTTTGCATTGCACAAAATATGTGCCAAAGCACAACCTGAACTGTTTTTACACTGCACAGGGAAATTCACTTGTTTTTTTTACTTAATAGGGCAGATATAGATTTACTTAAGACTGGGCAGATACAGTAGAGTGAGTTTCTGGGATTCAGTAAATCGACCAAAGCTTAATCACCACTTGAGATTGACCAGGCACTGCAGCCGTCACTTAGCCTACTGAACCAAGTAAGCATTGGTATAAATGTCATATAGGCTATTGAACTGTGCATGTGTGTCATGTGTGTCTGTTGATGTGTGTGTGTGTGTGTGTGTGTGTGTGTGTGTGTGTGTGTGTGTGTGTGTGTGTGTGTGTGTGTGTGTGTGTGTGTGTGTGTGTGTGTGTGTGTGTGTGTGTTGATTTGTGTCCATGTATATATGTACAGTCAGGGTCAATGTGCTAGACAGCAACATGAAACCAGTGATCGATGAAGAGCCTGTAAATGTCAAACCCAGGCATGGAAGCGTACTGGAAGGGTCCCAAATGGCACCCTATTCCATATAAAGTGCACTACTTTTGACCAAGGCTCAAAGGGAGCATGAACAAGTATGACGTCAATCCATATTCGTGGCTGTACACAGACATGAATATGACCTCGAAGGTTCAAATAAGAGAAATGATGCTTAAAAGCGGTGTTGTCAGAGACAGCTTCAGTGATGAATCAATAAGTACAATAATACCTTTTGGTGGGTAGAATAAGGGGCATGCTGCTAGGGTCAGGGCGTGTGTCAGCGAGATTGAATGCCTGCATGTTCCCGAGCTAGAAACTGGGCGTGTGTGTGCATGCACGTGTGTGTGCATGTGTGCGTGTGTGTATGTGTTTACAAAGTAGGTCAGGGAGAGGCTGGAGGTGACCCAACATTTGTAAATAAAACCAGAATCAATCAGGAAGATGGATTGGAGGGAGTGCCATGGAGAATATTTTTCTGTACATCATATATGTGTATATGTATGCGCACATGGCTCTGTCTCTTTAGATAAAAGCCTTTCCTAAATGGCATATGCAGTATTACTGTATATTACAATTTCCTCTCAGTCATAAAATCTGATTTTACGAGGCAGTTAACTGCTCTGTGTCCAATTAAGGTTACTAGATAATTTATAGAATGATCTTTCCAAGAAAAATGGGAGAACCGTGGTGAAGTGGTCTGCATGCGTTATTGAAGCCCTCAGAAAGTATTTCATTCAATTCAACCCCACGAGGTCCACAGCTAATTCATTCTGCCCCAGCACCACCACGACCAGTAACCCCTAATGTGCTGAATGGAGCAGAATGCAGAGTAAATTAATGGGTCTGATGGGATGTTTCAGTGTTAATCGATATTGGGAGGGATAGATCTATAAACCCTGCTTCTAGGAGTGAATCTGTCTGCAGGACCTACAGCTAGAGGTCACAGTGTCTGCGTCCCAAATGGCACCCTATTCCCTACACCCAAATACAGTGCACTGCATACGGCTCTGGTCAAAAGTAGTGCACTATATAGGGAACAGGCTTCCATTTGGGACGCAGACATTATGGATGGACCAAGGGGAAGGGAACTCTGTCATTGGTATTCTGGGAAGGATCTCTCCTCTCCCGGCCGGCCCAGTACTTTCGGTGTAAATGGGGTTGTACATTACTGTTGTTTTCGGTAATTGAAGTGCCGTGGTGACAGAAGATTTACTGTTCTGCCAATAGCAGACGTTTGAAGATAGATCAAAGCCCTGGCAGATTGTGTTGAGCTCTGCGACGGAGTCGTTTGTTATACGATGACCACTGGCCAAGTCCTTTCAGAGTCAAGTGGGAATGCGGCGGAGAGTTGAGGAGTGAAACATAAGCAAACAGGGAGAAAAAAACAGCCTAAGAATAATTTTGCCCTGCCAAAGAGAGAGGGAGGACATGCAGAGACAGAGAGATGAGGTAGAAATAACCTTTGAATGACACAATTAAGATTGTCGTCTCTTCCAAACTGAGTGTACTTTAAAGTGTTTCAACATGGCTGTACTTTAAGACTTTCTTTTTACCTCTACATACAATGCATTCGGAAAGTATTCAGACCCCTTGACTTTTTCCACATTTTATTACGTTACAGCCTTATTCTAAAATGCATTTAGAAAAAAAATGTATCTCATCAATCTACACACAGTACCCCATAATGACAAAGCAAAAAATAGGTTTTTAGAAATGTTTGCAAATGTATAAAAACAACAACAACTAAAATATCATATTTACATAAGTATTCAGACCCTATACTCAGTACTTTGTTGAAGCACCTTTGGCAGCGATTACAGCCTTGTGTCTTCTTGGGTATGACACTACAAATTTGGCACATCTGTATTTGGGGAATATCTCCCATTCTTCTCTGCAGATCCTCTCCAGCTCTGTCAGGTTCGATGGGGAGCGTCGCTGCACAGCTATTTTCAGGTCTCCAGAGATGTTCGATCGGGTTCAAGTCCGGGCTCTGGTTGGGCCACTCAAGGACATTCAGAGACTTGTCCCGAAGCCCCTCCTGCGTTGTCTTGGATGTGTGCTCAGAATGATTGAGGCCACTGTGTTCTTGGGGGACCTTCAATGCTGCAGACATTTTTGGTACCCTTCCACAGATCTGTGCCTCGACACAATCCTGTCTCAGCGCTCTACGAACAATTCCTTCGTCCTCATGGCTTGGTTTTTGCTCTGACATGCACTGTCAGCTGTGGAACCTTATATAGACAGACGTGTGCCTTTGCAAATCATGTCCAATCAATTGAAATGACCACAGGCGGACTCAAATCAAGTTGTAGAAACATCTCAAGGATGATCAATGGAAACAGGATGCACCTGAGCTCAATGTCGAGTCTCATAGCAAAGGGTCTGAATACTTATGTACATATGGTATTTGTGTTTTTATTTTGAATACTTTTTCAAAGAATTCCATAAACCTGTTTTCACTTTGTCATTTTGGGATATTTGGTGTAGATTGATGAAGATGTTTTTATATTTAATCGATTTTAGAATACAGTTGTAAAGTAACAAAATGTGGAAAAAGTGAAGGGGTCTGAATACGTTCTGAATGCACTGTACATTAAGAACACATGCTCTTTCCATGATATTGACTGACCAGTTGAATCCAGGTGAAACTATGATCCCTTATTGATGTCACCTGTTAAATCCACTTCAATCCGTGTCGATGAAGAGGAGGAGACAGGTTAAATAATGATTTTAAGCCTTTAGACTGTGGATTGTGTACGTGTGCCAGTCAGAGGGTGAATGGGCAAGACTGAACATTGAATTGCCTTTTAACGGGGTATGGTTGTAGGTGCCAGGCGCACCGGTTTGAGTGTGTCAAGAACTGCAATGCTGCTGGGTTTTTCACGCTAAAGAGTTTCCTGTGTGTATCAAGAATGGTCCACCACCCAAAGGCCATCTAGCCAACTTGACTGTAACGGCTTTCTTCCTGGGATGAAGGAGAGGACCAAAATGCAGCGTAGCCAGTGTTCAAAATGTTAAATTGTGGATGGCTCAGATGGCGCTGGGCAGACGGATGGCTCAGATGGCGCTGGGCAGACGGATGGCTCAGATGGCGCTGGGCAGACGGATGGCTCAGATGGCGCTGGGCAGACGGATGGCTCAGATGGCGCTGGGCAGACGGATGGCTCAGATGGCGCTGGGCAGACGGATGGCTCAGACGGCGCTGGGCAGACGGATGGCTCAGACGGCGCTGGGCAGACGGATGGCTCAGATGGCGCTGGGCAGGCAGCTCAGACGGCGCTGGGCAGGCAGGCAGCTCAGACGCGCTGGGCAGACGAGCAGTGCAGGCAGCTCAGACGGCGCTGGGCAGACGAGCAGTGCAGGCGGCGTTGGGCAGGCAGGCAGTACAGACGGTGGTGGGCAGACGAGCAGTGCAGGCGGCGTTGGGCAGACGGCCGACTCTGACCTGCTGAGGCGCACAGTAGGCCTGGTGCGTGGTGCCGGAACTGGTGGTACCGGACTGGAGACAGGCACCTTAAGGCTAGTGCGGGGAGCAGGAACAGGGCACACTGGACTCTCAAAGCGCACTATAGGCCTGGTGCATGGTACCAGCACTGGTGGTACCGGGCTGAGGGCACGCACCTCAGGGCGAGTGCGGGGAGAAGGAACAGTGCGTACAGAGCTCTGGAGACGCACAGGAGGCTTGATGCGTGGTGCCAGAGGTACTGGGCTGGAGACACGCACCACAGGGAGAGTGCGTGGAGGAGGAACAGGGCTCTGGAGACACACTGGAAGCCTGGTGCGTGGTGGTCCCGTGTGGCTCAGTTGGTAGAGCATGGCGCTTGCAACGCCAGGGTTGTGGGTTCATTCCCCACGGGGGGACCAGGATGAATATGTATGAACTTTCCAATTTGTAAGTGTCTGCTAAATGACTTAAATGTAAATGTAAATGTGTAGGCACTGGTGGTACTGGGCTGGGGCGGGAAGGTGGCGCCGGATATACCGGACCGTGCAGGCGTACTGGCTCCCTTGAGCACCGAGCCTGCCCAACCTTACCTGGTTGAATGCTCCCCGTAGCCCGTCCAGTGCAGGGAGGTGGAATAACCCGCACTGGGCTGTGTTGGCGAACCGGGGACACCATGCGTAAGGTTGGTGCCATGTACACTGGCCCGAGGAGACGTACTGGAGGCCAGATATGTAGAGCCGGCTTCATGGCACTTGGCTCAATGCTCAATCTAGCCCGGCCAGTGCAGGGAGGTGGAATAACCCGCACCGGGATATGCACATGTACAGGAGACACCGTGCGCTCTTCCGCATAACACGGTGTCTGCCCGCACTCCCGCTCTCCACGGTAAGCATGGGAAGTGGGCGCAGGTCTCCTACCTGACTTTTCCACACTATCCTTTAGCCCCCCTACCCCCCCCCCCCCCCCCCCCCCCCCCCCCACAAGAATAATTTGGGGTTTCTTCACGGGCTTCTTACCGCGTCGTCGTGCTAACCTCATTCACCGGTATCCCTCTGCACATTGCTCCATCGAATCCCAGGCGGGCTCCAGCACTCTGCCTGGGTCAACCGACCACCTGTCTATTTCCTCCCAAGTGGTGTAACCCAGATCCGGCTCCTGCTGCCGAGCTAGCTCCTCGAAACGCCGCCTCTCTGCTTTTGCTGCCTCCAGCTCTGCTTTGGGGCGGCGGTACTCCTCTGGCTCTGCCCAGGGTCCTTTTCCGTCCAGCTCATCCTCCCATGTCCATTTCTCCTGGTCCCGCTGCTGCTGCTGCTGCCGCTACTGCCCGTTGCTACGCTGCTTGGTCCGAGTTTTGTGGGTGGTTCTGTAACGGCTTTCTTCCTGGGATGAAGGAGAGGACCAAAATGCAGCGTAGCCAGTGCTCAACATGTTTAATTAAACGAAAACAGTGAACACTTACAATGAACAAAATAACAAAATGTGGCAAACCGAAACAGTCCTATCTGGTGCAGAACACAAACACAGAGACAGGAAACAACCACCCACAATCCCCAACACAAAACAAGCCACCTATATATGATTCTCAATCAGGGACAACAATTGACAGCTGCCTCTGATTGAGAACCATATTAGGCTGGACACAGAAACAGACGAACTAGACACACAACATAGAATTCCCACCCAGCTCACGTCCTGACCAACACTAAACAAGCAAAACACATAAGAACTCTGGTCAGGACGTTACATTGACACAACTGTGGGAAACATTGGGGTCAACATGGGCCAGCGTGTGGAACGCTTTCGACACCTTGTAGGGTCAATGCCCCGACAAATTTAGTTTTTTAAGATACTTATCACAGAGGTAAAGCTAGGGTTGTTAATGAGGCTATGTTTAGGGTTGAACCGGGATGTGGAAATTAAGCTAGGGTAGGGTTGTGGTTGATGTTAGGGTTGAACCGGGATGTGAACATAGGGTTAGGGTTAGGGTTGAGCCTGGATGTAGTCATAAATACCCCGCCTAACCCTAGCTTCATGTACACACCCCGGCTCAACCCTAACCTTAGCCTTGACCTAGTCGCAAAACTAAGTGACTTCTGTTTCAGAACCTAAATGATAAATTATTTTATGCATAGTGCAATATTACTCCACTGTGGCTGTTTCTAGTTACAATACAGACTCATACAGTAATGTCTATGTACTTACATATTTCCAATTATATCACAGCTAAATATCTCATCCTTCATACAAATCGATACAGATATGCTGAATTGTTAACCGTTACGTGAGTAATGATGAACAGTGAAGTAAGTGTGGTTCCCTGCTGTACAATCCAGAGCAGAGGGCAAAGCAGATGTACTGTAAATAAAGAGAGTAGGAGGGTATAGAGGACAAAAATGATGACATTGAAAATTCATCCGGGGGGGGGGGGGTGATATAAAACTGGAGAGACAAAAATAAAAATGAGAGAAAAGAAGAATGAAGGTGGGAGTGAAGGAAGGAGGGAAAGAGAACAATGCAAGGATGATAAATGTCGGACAAGCTGTAAAGAGGCGTACTGTATAGGAGGCCATAGGTTTTCTACTCGGCTGTGGGAGTGACGTGCAAAAGTTGGTGCTGATAGAGAGGAAGGGGAAATGAATGGGAGGAAAGTTTGTGCGTGCCTGTTTGTGTGCGTCTGTGGCTGTGTCTGTGGCTGTGACTGTGCATGAAAGACCAGAGAGTGGGTCAGGCATGGTATATTGCTTTTGTGTATTGTAAAGAAAGATAAAGAAATAACAAACACCGGTATGCAGAGAGACTGACTTCGGGGTGTGTTTGTGAGAGTGAGCGTATGTGTGTGTGTGTGTCAGGGTGATTACAAAAATGTTTTACTCGTCCTTGTTTCTTTGTCAGAACAGATTAAATAGTGCAGTTTAAGAGGGAAGGTGTTAGTGCTGTTCTTAACACAGTTTTTATGCAACTCTTCTCCTGGCTGTATTTTACTGTCTCCTGTCTGAAGTGCCCGAGCTAGCAGGCTAAGCCTGCCTGGCTGTCACCTGCCATGCTTGTCTTGCGTCGCGGTAGGCTCTTGTAGCCGGGACCATTGATCCTGACCTGAATACGAGCCTGTCTGACTCCTCTGCCATGAAATGTGAATGGTTACAGGATCTGAGGCATTTGACACTGGTTCCTACTTCACAGTAGGGCCGTAAAAAAAATATCTATTTTTTTGTTTTGTTTTTGCAGAAATGCCTTCTTGAACATGTGAACTTTCATGTGCCTTAATTACAAGCTTGTACGGGATCCGTAAATATGAATAAAAATGATAAACTATCAGCCTAGTTGAGCCAAGTACAGAGCGCTGAGCTAAAGGATCCTTCCTGGCTGGTCATGATTGGATGGACATGCTGAGAGATGAATCCTGATTGGTCTGCCATGTCAAAAGCTTCTGTCTATAACAGAATGGGCTCGTCCCCAGGTCAGTATATAGATCATTTTAGCTACCATAGATTTTTTGGAAACACAACTGCAAAAGTGTTGCTACAGCTCTCAGAAACATTGCTGCCCTGAATTTAGCTGGGTTTAAGTAGGGAATTTACTTTCTAGAGGACAATGCCATGCTCACTCTAATGCGTTTACATGTGTGGGTGGGGTTGGGCTATGGCTGAAGAGGGTGAAAACAATGCTGAATCGACATAAACAAAGAAGAGCCCTCTTGGAATGGGTGAAAATCTCAGGGCATTTTCTCCATCTTGTCTTTTAAGTGGGATAACAAATACAATTTAAAGCAGCATAACTTTCCCATGTTTCCTCCAACTACAGTGTACGATATAACATTTTGAAGCTCTGAGTCTGTACTTTTAGAAGTAAGCAACTTACTTCCATTTGACATAAGCCTCAATAGAGAAATCTGGACACAAATGTAAAACCAGTGATATGTTCAACGTGATCCCCTGGATCAGCCCCCAGAGCACGTTCCACAGTCTCGCAGCGACCTTCTCGTCTTTTAGAGGTGGTTGATTTAGGAAGCTCCATAGTTAGGGATGTAGTGAACGCGGAAGCAAGGACCCTCTGCTTCCTTGGAGCCTGTGTTCGGGACATAGATCACCATTTCCCTGTTGTAATGGAGCAGTTCCCGACTGCTCACACCGTAATCATTCATGTTGGTACAAACAACAGCAAACTTCATAAGTCGGAGCAATCCAAAGCTGACTTCAGAGGGCTCATAGGCAGGCTAAAGGAGACGGACTGGTTCTGGTTCTCATTTCCGGTCCTCTACCAATCATAGGTCACGGAATTTATTGCTTTAGCCATCTACACTACTGGCTTGAATCCTACTGTTCCTCAATCGATTTGGAGATCTTTGACACTTTTGACCACTTCTGGGAAAGGCCCCAGCTTTATAAGAGG
Source organism: Salvelinus fontinalis (assembly GCF_029448725.1). NCBI lineage: Eukaryota > Metazoa > Chordata > Actinopteri > Salmoniformes > Salmonidae > Salvelinus > Salvelinus fontinalis. Next base: position 41,062,960 of record NC_074668.1, read on the forward strand.
GATGGTTTGCATTCAAACAGGAGAGGGGCAAAGTTATCTCAGCCAACATCGAAGAAGCTATTATAAAGCATTGGCTCAAAACAGCTCAAGCCCTGCTCTGAATGTCCTTGAGTTTCACAGTGTTATCGTCGTACAGCTACAGATAACCATGTTCCCAGGGGTATTGGCAGCAGTAATCTTGTGCTCATACATTTTAATTCCACTATTAGTTATGTTACTGTTAGCCCAAATGGGAAGCCCACTGTGGTCAGCTCGTCCAGTGCTATTATTTCAAAAGCCATAAATATAGATACCCCCGCTGTTAAAAAAATCGCATAGAGGGCTTGGTCTGTTACATACACCACATTGAGAAAAGTATGTGGACACATGCTCATCGAACATCTCATTCCAAAATCATGGGCATTAACATGGAGTTGGTCCCCCCTTCACTGCTATAACAGCCTCGTCTCTTCTAGGAAGGCTTTCCACCAGATGTTGGAACATTGTTGCGGGGACAAGCTAATTAGTGAGGTTGGGCACTGATGTTCGGCGATTAGGCCTAGCTCGCAGTTGGTGTTCCAATTCATCCCAAAGGTGTTCGATGGGGTTGAGGTCAGAACTCTGTGCAGGCCAGTCAAGTTCTTCCACACCAATCTCGACAAACCATTTATGTATAGACCTTGCATTGTGCATGGGGCATTGTCATGCTGAAACAGGAAAGGGCCTTCCCCAAACTGTTGCCACAAAGTTGGAAGCAGAGAATCGTCTAGAATGTCATTGTATGCTGTAGCATTCAGATTTCCTTTTACTGGAACTAAGGGGCCTAGCCCGAACCATGAAAAACAACCCCAGACCATTATTCCTCCTCCACCAAACTTTACAGTTGTCATTATGCATTCGGTCAGGTAGCGTTCTCCTGGCATCCGCCAAACCCAGATTTGTCTGTCGGACTGCCAGATGGTGAAGCGTGATTCATCACTCCAGAGAACGCACTTCCACTGCTCCAGAATCCAATGGCGGCTAGCTTGATACCACTCCAGCCGACGCCTGGCATTTCGCATTGTGATCTTAGGCTTGTGTTGCGACTGCTCGGCCATAGAAACCCATTTCATGAAGCTCCCGACGAACAGTTCTGGTGCTGAAGTTGCTTCCAGAGGCAGTTTGGAACTCGGTAGTGAGTGTTGCAACCGAGGACAGACGATTTTTACGCACTACGCTCTTCAGCACTCGACGGTCCAGTTCTGTGGGCTTGTGTGGCCTACCACTTCACAGCTGAGCCGTTGTTGGTCCTAGACATTTCCACTTCACAATAACAGCACTTACAGTTAACCCGGAGCAGTTCTAGCAGCGCATACAAGTCACTGAGCTCTTCAGTACAGTTATTATTATTTTATTTAAAACATTTGGGGTGTGAACTCAGTCGGGGTCTCAACTTACTGTTGAGAGTTAGAATCATAGAATTCACAATTGCCCATGTCAGTTAATATTTTTTAGATTGGTAAATTAGTCTAGTGTTCAGCTATCTAAACATGGTGAAATTACCAACTGGGGTGGTCATCAGATAATATATTACAAACTGCAAGCAATTGCCTCCACCCTATAGCAAAGTTTGTAGAATTGCAGGACATTTGCTGTACGACTATGAATGTGGGTACGCAGTCCCACAAGCCAATGCAGCCCCTCATAAGTTCCATTTTTTGTGGCCCCCACCCATATCAAAGTTGCCCATCCCTGATTTAAAACCTTTTCTATCATCTGAATTTGTCGTTTTAGGGGATTTAATTTAGATTAGCTTACCCCAGCTTCAGACCATTTTAAGAATATTTGTCTTGACTTCAACACTTATACTCAACTGATAGCAGAATCCACACGGATTAACATAACAAAAACAGCAAACTCCCTGCTGATTGGCCTAATTCTGACAAATAGGCCCCACAAGTACTTGTCCAGTGCTGTCTTTGCTAATTATCTCAAAAAACAGGGATGGGACTTAAAGAAGACAAATGTTGCTCGTAGGGAGCGTTTCAAGACTGGTTGCAGCCCCCCAGTAAGACAGATGAGCTGGGGAACTAGTTGACCAGGATCATTGAAAGTCAGCAACCCCGGGAAGGTATCCCAGATGATGACCATTTGGACAGTTCAGATGCGATGTTCTTCTCAAATGTTCTTCTCAAACCCGCACCAGTTCGGGGTCCCGATATTTCCATTTATGAATTTAAACCATTTTTGTCACCAATCCATGGCTATTGTTTTCTTCAAATCACTTGAGCTATCTTTGTTGTGAGAAGTGCTCCATAGCAAAAGCACCTCTGCAGGCTAGTCCGTTTCTGTCATTGTCTGCCTCAACCACGGGAACATCTGGGTCATCCTCATCTTCAATGTGAGGATGCTGTTTGAGGTAACTGTGAAGCACTGCTGTTACAATTATGACAACGCAGTATCTTCTTGGTTGGAAGCGCAATGTGTTTCTGAGACCCTGGAAATGACTCTTCCATGCACCAAACTGTGAATACTCACTGTCACCAAGTAGGATTCCACTATGCTGTCCTCCTTCATGCTGAGCATACAAAGAGGAGTTTGGAAAATCCTTGAGTCATGATTTGTACCTTTCCAATGTGCAACAATGTTGGAGAACTGCACATTTGGAGTGGACACACTTTGTACAATTATTGAGAACCAGTTTTTACGATTCCTGTACTCCTCAGCACCTGCTGTAGAGGGACACATGATGGGAATATGACATCCATCTATACAGCCAATGACTCCAGGGAAGTTCCCATATTCAATGAACTATACCTTGTGGGATTAGGCATTAGGGATCTTGATCTAATTTTGTTTCAGTTCACATATAGCATTGCATACTTTGTGGACTATTTTGCATGCAGTCGTTTAACTTACACTACAGAAGTCTCCTGTTCACGATTGAAGGTTCCAGATGCCAAAAACCTCAAGGAGATAAGTACTTGTAGGGAGGGAGAGATGGGCCTTCCCCTAAGAGAGTCAGTTGAAAGCCTTGGCTTAAGAAAACAAATGATGTCAGCTGCATTTTCTTTGTACATACGGAAGCGGTCACGTAAATTGTATTTAATCAAAATCATTCACTGGGTTGATCCTGTCTATAACTGCCTTTCTGTCTGGCGTTGGTGGTACTCTTTGATCATCATTGAAATAGTCCAACATTTCCTCATCTTCTAATGCGACTATCCCCGATGCTCCTCCCTCTTTTTCCCCTGCCCTGCTACAAAGTTTCTCCCTGCAGGCGGTCACTGAGTCCGAGGTGCTTAAGGAACTCCTTAAACTTGACACCAAAAAAACATCTGGGTCAGATGGTTTAGACCCTTTCTTCTTTAAGGTTTCTGCCCCTTAAATCGCCAAGCCTATCTCTGACCATTTTAACCTGTCTCTCCTCTCTGGAGAGGTTCCCATTGCTTGGAAGGCAGCCACGGTTAGTCCTTTATTTAAAGGGGGAGATCAAGCCTATTCTAACTGTTATAGGCCTATTTTTATTTTGCTCTGTTTATCAAAGTGTTGGAAAAACGTATCAATAATCAACTGACTGGCTATCTTGATGTCTATAGTATTCTCTTGGGTATGCAATCTGGTTTCCGCTCAGGTTATGGATGGGTCACTGCAACCTTAAAGGTCCTCAATGATGTCACCATTGCCCTTGATTCTAAGCAATATTGTGCTGCTATTTATATTGACTTGGCCAAAGCTTTTGATACGGTAGACCATTCCATTCTTGTGGGCTGGCTAAGGAGTATTGGTGTCTCTGAGGAGTCTTTGGCCTGGTTTGCTAACTACCTCTCTCAAAGAGAACATCTGCTGTCTCGACCACTGCCTGTCACCAAGGGTGTACCCCAAGGCTCGATCCTAGGCCCCAAGCTCTTCTCATTTTTCCCCCATTTTTTTATTTAACCTTTATTTAACCAGGTAGGCTAGTTGAGAACAAGTTCTCATTTGCAACTGCGACCTGGCCAAGATAAAGCATAGCAATTCGACACATACAACAACACAGAGTTACACATGGAATAAACAAAACATAGAGTCAATAATAGAGTAGAAAGTATATATAAGTATATATACAGTGAGTGCAAATGAGGTAAGATAAGGGAGTGAATGCAATAAATAGGCCATGGTGGCGAAGTAATTACAATATAGCAATTAAACACTGGAATGGTAGATGTGCAGAAGATGAATGTGCAAGTAGAGATACTGGGGTGCAAAGAAGCAAGATACATAAATAAATACAGTCAGGGGATGAGGTAGGTAGATGGGCTTTTTACAGATGGGGCTATGTACAGGTGCAGTGATCTGTGAGCTGCTCTGACAGCTTGTGCTTAAAGCTAGTGAGGGAGATATGAGTCTCCATCTTCAGTGATTTTTGCAGTTTGTTCCAGTCATTGGCAGCAGAGAACTGGAAGGAAAGGCGACCAAAGGAGGAATTGGCTTTGGGGGTGACCAGTGAGATATACCCGCTGGAGCGCGTTCTACGAGTGGGTGCTGCTATGGTGACCAGTGAGCTGCGATAAGGCGGGGCTTTACCTAGCAGAGACCTGTAGATAACCTGTAGCCAGTGGGTTTGGCAATGAGTATGAAGCGAGGGCCAACCAATGAGAGCGTACAGGTCGCAGCGGTGGGTAGTGTATGGGACTTTAGTGAGAAAACGGATGGCACTGTGATAGACTGCATCCAATTTGTTGAGTAGAGTGTTGGAGGCTATTTTATAGATGACATCGCCGAAGTCGAGGATCGGTAGGATGGTCAGTTTTAAGAGGGTATGTTCGGCAGCATGAGTGAAGGATGCTTTGTTGCGATATAGGAAGCCGATTCTAGATTACATTTTGTATTGGAGATGCTTAATGTGAGTCTGGAAGGAGAATTTACAGTCTAACCAGACACCTAGGTATTTGTAGTTGTCCACGTATTCTAAGTCAGAGCCGTCCAGAGTAGTGATGCTGGACGGGCGGGAAGGTGCAGGCAGTGATCGATTGAATAGCATGCGTTTAGTTTTACTTGAATTTAAGAGCAGTTGGAGGCCACGGAATGAGAGTTGTATGGCATTGAAGCTCGTCTGGAGGTTAGTTAACAGTGTCCAAAGAAGGGCCAGAAGTATACAGAATGGTGTCGTCTGCATAGAGGTGGATCAGAGAATCACCAGCAGCAAGAGTGACATCATTGATGTATACAGAGAAGAGAGTCGGCCCAAGAATTGAACCCTGTGGCACCCCCATAGACTGCCAGAGGTCCGGACAACAGGCCCTCCGATTTGACACACTGAACTTTATCAGAGAAGTAGTTGGTAAACCAGGCGAGGCAATCATTTGAGAAACCAAGGCTGTCGAGTCTGCCAATAAGAATGTGGTGATTGACAGAGTCGAAAGCCTTGGCCAGGTCGATGAATACGGCTGCACAGTAATGTCTCTTATCGATGGCGGTTATGATGTCGTTTAGGACCTTGAGCGTGGCTGAGGTGCACCCATGACCAGTTCTGAAACCAGATTGCATAGCGGAGAAGGTACGGTGGGATTCGAAATGGTCAGTAATCTGTTTGTTAAAACCTCTCTTGGGTACGTGAGACGTTAGCGTCCCACCTCTTCAACAGCCAGTGAAACTGCTGGGCGCCAAATTCAAATACAGAAATACTCATTATAAAAATTCAGAAAACAAAACATATTTTACATATGTTTAAAGATGAACTTCTTGTGAATCCAACCACGGTGTCAGATTTTAAAATGCTTTACGGCTAAAGCATACCTTACGATTATTTGAGAACATAGCCCAGTAGACAAATCATTACAAACAGTAACCAGCCAAGTAGAACAGTTACACAAGTCAGAAATAGCGATACAATTAATCCCTTACCTTTGATGATCTTCATATGGTTGCACTCAGCAGACATTCATTTACTCAATAAATGTTCATTTTGTTCGATAAAGTCTCTTTATATCTAAAAACCTCCATTTTGTTCATGCATTTTCTTCAGTAATCCACAGGCTAAAACGCAGTCAAAACAAGCAGACAAACATATCCAAATTGTATCCGTAAAGTTAATAGAAACATGTCAAACGATGTTTATATTCAATCCTCAGGTTGTTTTTAGCCTAAATAATCGATAATATTTCAACCGGACAATACCGTCGTCAATTTAAAATGTAAACAAGAAAGGCACTCTCTCGGTCTAGCGCATGAAAAAGCTCTGCGACACTTTAGGGTCCACTCCTTCAGACTGCTCTTACTTCCTCATTTTTCAGAATTACAAGCCTGAAACAATTTCTAAAGACTGTTGACATCTAGTGGAAGGCATAGAAACTGCAATTTGAGTCATAAGTCAATGGATACTGTAATGGCATTGAATAGAAAACTACAAAACCTCCCAAACAAATACTTCCTGAATGGATTTTTTCTCAGGTTTTCGCCTGCCAAATCAGTTCTGTTATACTCACAGACAGTATTTTAACAGTTTTGGAAACTGTAGAGTGTTTTCTATCCAAATCTACCAGTTATATGCATATCATATCTTCTGGGCCCGAGAAGCAGGCAGTTTAATTTGGGCATGCATTTCATCCAAAATTCCGAATGCTGCCCCCTACCCTAGAGAAGTTAACTTGGCTTTCGAAGACCTTAGAAAGACAGGGTAGGATAGATATAGGTCTGTCGCAGTTTGGGCCTAGAGTGTCACCCCCTTTGAAGAGGGGGGATGACCGCGGCAGCTTTCCAATCTATGAATCTATGAATCTCAGACGATGCATGAAACGATGCATGAAACCAAGGCTTTTACGGTTACAGAAGTCAACAAATGAGAGCACCTGGGAAGTAGGAGTGGAGCTAGGCACTGCAGGACCTGGATTAACCTCTACATCACCAGAGGAACAGAGGAAAAGTAGGATAAGGGTACGGCTAAATGCTATACGAACTGGCCGTCTAGCACGTTCGGAACAGAGAGTAAAAGGAGCAGATTTCTGGGAACGATAGCATAGATTTGAGGCATAGTGTACAGACAAAGGTAAGGTAGGATGTGAGTACAAGTCACACTGGTTGACTTGACTAAACATACAAGACGAACTGGCACAGAGACATGAAACACAGGGATAAATACACTGGGGAAAATAAGCAACACCTGGAGGGGGTGGAGACAATCACAGGAACAGGTGAAACAAATCAGGGTATGACAGCTTCCCACAGTTGTGTCAAATTGGCTGGATGTCCTTTGGGTGATGGATCATTCTTGATTCACACGGGAAACTGTTGAGTGTGGAAAACCCAGCAGCATTGCAGTTCTTGACAGACTCAAACCGGTGAGCCTGGCACCTACAACCATTCCATACCTACAACCATAAGTCACTTAAATGTTTTGTCTTGCCCATTCACGATTGTCTCAAGGCCTAAAAATCATTATTTAACCTGTCTCCTCCCCTTCATCTACACTGATTGAAATGGATTTAACAAGTGTCCTCAATAAGGTAGTATAGCTTTCACCTGGATTCACCTGGTGAGTCTATGTCATGGAAAGAGCAGTTGTTGTTAAAGTTTTGTATTCCTGGCTGATTATATTTCGTTCTAGCCTGGTCCCAGATCTGTTGGTGGTTTCGCCTACTCCATCGTCAAGCCAAACATGGCAATTCCATAAGGAGTTGGCAAGAGAGCAGAAACGTTAGCACCCAGGCTAATGTCGCTCTAAGAAACAATACTAAACAACTTTCGTCAAAAAACAGTGCACTATAAAGGGAATAGGGGGCCATTTGGGGGAGAGTGGCTGTGAGGATGCGCTGTTAGAGTGATTGCTATTGACAGGCCCATTGGGCTCTCTGGTCTAATCCCATCACTGGCGGTGCCCTTCCTCAATGGAGGAGCTCCCAAGGGAACCCTGAATCTGACGACTGCAAAATGATAGCCAGGAGGAATGAAACACACACACACGCTCGTTTTTGGACAGGAATGAATTCTTTTATGTAGGACAAACAGAATTTCAGACAGAAATGCACGCCCGCAACCACACACACACCCACACTACGTATGTGTGTGCATGCCTCTACATATTCTATAAGTTATGTGTGCGCACGCCACGCGCACACACACACACATGGTGTGGTAGTATCTGTGTGTGTGCATGCATGGGTGTGTTGAGGTGCCCCACATTAATAAATACTACAGTTTACTATAAAATACTATAGTAATTACAATATAATTATGTAGAAAACTGTAGTATACTTTAGAATACTATACTCCACACCTCGATTGTGTAGTGCTTACTATAGAATTTTGTAGTACATCGTAGAATACTATACCACTACCCCTTGATCCCTTGATTACTATAGCATATACTATGGTTTCTTAACTATAGTAATACTACAGTATTAATACTATACAAACATGTAAATAATACAGTTTATCATAGTCATGTCTGCAAAAACACTACATTGATTACTATAGTATATACAGTAAATATTGTTGTGGATTATTTCATGTTTAATGCCCAGTTCATTATCAAACTCACTATCACAGTGGCAAAGTGTCTCTCCAAAATGTCCGACAAGTCACCTGATGGGTCAGGTGGTCAACAGCTGACCATATTCAGATGGCTGTCACATTGGCGTGTATAAGTGGCAGAGGAAGTCAGGCGCAGGAGAGTCAAATAGAGTGTGGAATGGAGTACTTTAATTAAAGTCCTAGTAATCTGCTCCATAACACTCACGGAAAAATATAAAAACAAATCTGGGTACGAAGACCCGTCGCACACCTATACACAATTAACACAACACATGACAACGAACAATCTCTGACAAACACATGAAGGGAAACAGAGGTTTAAATACACAACAGGTAATGAATGGGATTGACAACAGGTGTGTGGGAAGACAAGACAAAACCAATGGAAAATGAAAAATGGATCGATGATGACTAGAAGACCGGTGAAGTCGACCGCCGAACACCGCCCGGACAAGGAGAGGCAACGACTTCGGCAGAAGTCGTGACAATGGCCGCCATAACACACCACATTAAACAATTCATTGAACAGCAGTCATCATCTGAGGACCAGCAGTATACGTCATTGACCAAAAGTGAGTTATTATCCGATGTTTTGTCTTACGATGTACTTTGATTTGTTCTCTAGTATTGCTACTTATAGCACCCATTTGAGTAGGATTATATGGGAAATGTGTATTAATGAATTGTGCCAGGGCAATTGTAGCTATAGTGAATATGTTAACTGTCAATTGTTTATTTTGTTCCTAGAACCATACATTCTATAACTTCAATGTCCTCTGATGATTGACCTGCCTAAATAAAACGGATCAAAATTATCAAAGAGAAGTTCTGAATCTGAGTCTCTCTGACAGGAGCCCTTTGGTGGCCATTACTATTTACTAAAACCATACAGTCCTTTCAAAACGAAACCATTTCTTTCATGGCCCTTCGTGTGGATTTGGTGGCTACCAAAGAGGATGGATACAGGACATTCTCATTTAGCCAGCTCTCTGCCAGACATATGGGCAGGACGAGCTGATGGGCAAACCCCTGTGCAACAGGCATCTCTGAACATGAAGTCCCTTAAGAGCACTTGTGGAGTCAGTGTCTAAAGCTGAAATGGAAGAGACGGAAAGGTTAAGCAGCTTAGAAGCCAACTGCTCCAGTATGAAAGGCGGCATAGAAGGCGTCAGGAGATGCTTGGCCACATTTCTTTATTCTTCTTGGAGGAGAGTGAGAACGGCCGCAGTCAGGAGAGTGGGCCTCTGGCTGGTCCCAGCACAACTGCTCCAAAACCAGCAACAGAACAAAACCTCCGACTCCGATGAGTCCTATGTCTCATTTTAAGGTTTGCAACCAAAGGAAGTGGAGCCTGGATCTCAAGATGGTCTCCAAGAGGCAATCCTCTTCCTCGCATAATATGTACCTCTACTACAAATCCAAAAGACGATCCCCCTCAGAGAGTGGTGTCCCGCTTGGACCCTGAAGTCCTACAACTGGGTAAACCCCAACCACAAGGTTCTAGCAGTCCTAAACTGTTATCATCAGTAGAGGGCACTTTCACTACATACAAGTTGTTCAAACTACCTACACCTTCAGCCAGGCCTTCAGATCGGCAACCTGCCCTGTGCAGAACACTGAGGAGCATTGACAAATAATTTCGTACTCTCCCTCAGGCCCTACTTCTGTAGCTAGAGGGCATTCAAGCTCAAGGGCAACTTGTTCACTCACAGCCTGTCAATGCTTGAGGCCAACTAGGTCACTCTCAACCAGTCTCGGCTCAACATCAGCCAGTGTACTTCCATCGGTTCCCAGTACCAGTCTATCCAGGTCACTCGCAGGAAGTTCTATACCCTGTTTCAAAGTCGGAGTACCCAGCTATCCCGCAGCAAGTTCCACATCCAGCTCCAAAGGGGTATCTGAAGCCCCCTGGGGTCCAGCTCAGCAGATGGGTCTAACCTTCAATGCAAGTCACCCTTAGCCACTGTATTGGGCTCCTAAACCAGATTTCACCACTGACAGTTAAAAGGACTTTACGAATCTAAAACAGGCACTGGACAATCTCCTTGACTGAGAAATACAAGTACCACGTCCTATTGGAACATCTCAAGCTCTCTGAAGCACAGATTATTGGCCAGTCCTACATTTATCACCCTACACAGCTAGCATTCAGGCACTCCAGGTCAAGCATGGCCAACATCATCAGCTCACTCAAAGTGAGATGGCTGCCCTCCTCATGGCCCAAGATGTGAAGGTTGGGGACTCTCAGGGGTTCCAGAGCTTCGCTCTACAAAGCAGCATGCTCACCAGCAGATGGACATCTTTGGAAGATCATTCTGGTTATAAGTTGAACTACTGTTTCCATGTTGACAGACTTCTCAGCAAACTGCCGAAGTGTCCCAGATGGTTTCATAGAGTTCCTACAGCTCAAGGGTAAACTAAACTCGACGAGCCTCAATCCCTACAATCTGCAAAACCTGCCAATGTGGCTTCAAGACACATTGGCTGGACCCTGCAACGCTATGAGGGCCTCCTTGCCAGCTACACTCCAGTGCAACAGTGCCTTCTGTCTTCCCTGGTTATGCCCTGTGACACCCTGTCCTGTCAAGTGGAGATGCCAAGTTCACTGGTTCTTGATCCCAAGCCTTCTCGCAGTGATGCTGAAATGACGCTTCTCGGACACTGCCAGGCCACTAGCTGGACTGCCTGGTATGGCAACTGCTCGGCCTCCGACCACAAGGCGCTACAGAGGGTAGTGCATAAGGCCCAGTACATCACTGGGGCCAAGCTTCCTGCCATCCAGAACCTCTGTACCAGGCGGTGTCAGAGGAAGGCCTAAAAGTTGTCAAAGACTCCAGACACCCTAGTCATAGACTCTCTCCGCTACCGCATGGCAAGCGGTACCAGAGCGCCAAGTCTAGGTCAAAAAGTCTTCTTAACAGGTTCTACCCCAAAGCCATGAGACTCCTGAACAGCTAATCAAATGGCTACCCGGAGTATTTTCATTGTCCCCACCCCCCATTTTTACGCTGTTGCTACTCTCTGTTTTATTATCCATGCATAGTCACTTTACCTCTATTTACATATTATCTCAATTACCTCGACTAACCGGTGCCCCCGCATGTTGCCCCTGCACAGATAGCCTCGCTACTGTTATTTTGATGCTCCTTAATTATTTGTAATTCTTTTTTTTTTTATCGTTTTTTAAATATTTTTTTTACTTCCGTTTATTTTGGTAAATACTTTCTTAAAACCAAAAACACAGTTAAGAAAAAGAAAGTGTTAAGGGCTTGTAAGTAAGCATTTCACTGTAAGGTCTACACCTTGGCGCATGTGACAAATAACATTTGATTTGACCACACAATTTCTGACATTGCAAACCCCGGATGCATCCCTGCCTCAAGTTGCCTTTGCCCTTGGCTCCATGGGGCGGCAGAGATGGTGCCGCAGTCAAGTGTATGGACTTCATCCGACAGTGTCAACCCACACTGCAATCCTGCCAAAAATGGACAAACCCTACCACTGGCTCGGTGGCCAAGAGATGCAGAGACCTGTGTAAGCAGCGACCCGTCTTTGCCAGCCATCGCAAAGGACAATGCCTGAAGAGCGGTAAGGGAACACATTAGCTGCATTAATGTGGTGGCGGTTGTTGCAGATTATACTATGTTTAATGCCCAGTTCACGATCAAACTCACCATCACAGTGGCAAAGTGCTTCCAAAATAGCAGACAAGTCCCCTGGCGACTCATCTTACAGGTCAGGTGGTCACCCGCTAACCATATTAAAGATGGCCACAATTCATACCACACAATTCATTGAACAGTAGCGATCATCTGAGGACTAGCAGTATACGTCATTGACCAAAAGTGAGTTGTTGCCTGATGTTTTGTCTTATTATGTACTTTGTTCTATAGTTTCTGACTTATCAGATGATGTTCTTGAACTTTACTTTTGATGCTGTATTGCTCTATTTTTTCTTATGGCTTCTTAGCTTTAGCATTTAGCATATTGTTCATTTAAGTTTAAGCCAGTTCAGTATTGCTAGTTATTGAGTAGCATTATTTGAGTAGCATTATATGGCAAAGTTGTATTGATGAATTGTGCCAGGGTTATTGTAGCTTATTGTGGATTTAACTGTCACCTGTTTCCTTTGTTCCTAGAACCATACATACTACACTGAACAAAATTATAAACTCAACATGCAACAATTTCAAAGATTTTAATGAGTTACAGTTCATATAAGGAAATCAGTCAATTTAAATAAATTCATTAGGCCCTAATCTATGTATTTCACATGACTGGGAAAACAGATATGCATATGTTGGTCACAGATACCATAAAAAAAGGGTAGGGGCATAGATCAGAAAACCAGTCAGTATCTGGTGTGACCAGCATTTGCCTAATGAGGCACGACACATCTCCTTCGCATAGAGTTGATCAGGCTGATTGTGGCCTGTGGAATATTGTCCCACTCTTCTTCAATGGCTGTGTAAAGTTGCTGGATATTGGCGGGAAGTGGAACACGCAGTTGTACATGTTGATACAGAGCATTCCAAACATGCTCAGTTGGGGACAGGCCATGGATGAACTGGGACAATTTCAGGTTCCAAGAATTGTGTACAGATCTTTGCGACAAACGGCCATTCATTATCATGCTGAAACATGAGGTGGTGGATGGGCCTCAGGATCTCATCACGGTATCTCTGTGCATTCAAATTGTCATCGATAAAATGCAATTGTGTTTGTTGTCCGTACCTTAAGCCTGCAAATACCATAACCCCACTGCCACAATGGGGCACTCTGTTCACAATCAGCAAACCGCTCGCCCACACAACACAGAATATGCCGTCTGCTATCTACCCGGTACAGTTGAAACCAGGATTAATCCATGAAGAGCACACTTCTCCAGCGTGCCAGTGGTCATCTAAGGTGAGCATTTGCACACTGAAATTGGTTACGACGCCGAACTGCAGCCAGGTCAAGACCCTGGTGAGGACGACGAGCATGCAGATGAGCTTCCCTCAGATGGTTTCTGACATTTTGTGCAGAAATTCTTAGGTTGTGCAATCCCACAGTTTCATTAGCTGTCCGGGTGGCTGGTCTCAGATGATCCCGCAGGTGAAGAAGCCAGATGTGGAGGTCCTAGGCTCGCGTGCTTAAACGTGGTCTGCGGATGTGAGGCCGGTTGGACGTACTGCCAAAATTCTCAAAAATTACGTTGGATGCGGCTTATGCTAGTGAAATGACCATTAAATTCTCTGGCAACAGCTCTGGTGGACATTCCTGCAGTCAGCATGCCATTTGCACGCACCCTCAACTTGAGACATCTGTGACATAATTGCACATTTGAGTGGTATTGTCCCCAGCACAAGGTGCACCTGTGTCATGATAATGCTGTTTTAATCAGATTCTTGATATGCCAAACCTGTCAGGTGGATGCATTATCTTGGCAAATGAGAAATGCTCACGAATGGGGATGTAAACAAATGTGTGCACAAAATCTGAGAGAAAAGCTTTTTCTGCATATGGAACATTTCTGGGATCTTTTATTTCAGCTCAAGAAACATGGGACCAACACTTTACATGTGTCGTTTTATATTATTGTTCAGTATATATTCTTTAACTTCAATGTCCTCTGACGATTGACCTGCCTAAAATAAAACGTCTTAAAGAGAACTCATGAATTTGAGTCACTCTGACGGGAGCCTTTTTATTTTTACCATTCACTAAATCCAGCCATACAGTCTTTTCAAAACTAGACAATTTCTTACAAATAATACTACAGTATTCAAACCATAGTATACTGTTGTATTTTCATGTGGGTACTCTGAAATTCATTTTTCTTAAGTCCAAGGGCTGAAAGTGTTTGTGAGAGTGAAACAGCATGGTAAGTGTTGCAAATCTGAGTTGGCTTAAAATGTATTCACCGACAGCTCAATACTCCCTGAGTCATGATCAGAAGAGACAGAACACTCGCAGGGCAAGGAAAAATACATCTGAGAGCTGATGGATAAGACATGGCGTTCCAGGGTCAAGGCGACCCCATTTCTAGAATTTAGACCAGCTCTGTCACATCCTGTGGGACAGATATTGGTGTTAGACCATTCTTGAGAGATGTGGGGGGGGGGGGGGGGGGGAGTAGAGATTGATTGATTGGGGACAGAGCATCTAGACCAGGCATCATGGTGAGCCACTCACCTCTCCTCAGGATTCCAGGTTCAACTAGGCCAGTATAAGAAGATAAATACACAACGCAGAGGATGAGGACTAAAAACTAGAGTACTAATGGTCAATAGGGAATTGTAATTAGGAGTTGGGTTTCAGTTCAACAGCTGTTTAGAATCTGTGGAATGCCACTCCTGAACTCAGAGCTACATGTGCTACGGTCTGTACATTGAGTCGGGAGCAGGATACTTGTTATTTGGCTATTGGCCCAGTGGTACTGCAAGGACTTCTGATTGGTCAACCCCAGGCTAGGGTGGGGGGGGTTATAAATGACATCCTGTTCCTTTGTACGGTGGAGAAAAGCTGAGGACAGGGGAGACTGAACGTCTATCTCCCAGCATAACATCTATGATTTGTCCTTCTCAAATAAACCTATTTTTCTCCCCCTGATTTGCTTTGGAGTTCGTGTTATTGAAGAATAACATCAACTGCTAACAGCAGTCACAGTGGGAGAGCCACAAACGACACTCAGCATCAGTCACCAAGTGGTATTTCATCCAAAATAAGCCTTACGTAACACACCACTCTAGCCTAACCTTTCTGCTCGAGGAGAGGTGAGTAATTTCTCTGCCAATTTCAGTGGCTCATTTGGATCTGTGACTCATAGCTTGCTTCAGGCTCTAACTTTCTCCATAATGGGGAGTAAACACCTTTGACTGGTACTTTGGCTCAACCAGGTGGCCGGGGCCAATAAAGAGATATCACATGGGATATAATTGGACACAATTTGAAAAGAGTTATTGTAATTTATAGAGCTTCCTGTAGTTCTAAAAGCACAATTTGAATTATATGCATTTAATTGTAGAAGGCAGGCGATGAATGCTATTTGAGTCCTGCCTCTGGGTTCAGTGTGAGCAGCCACAGCTCTGTTGGACACTTGATGTGTGAATATGCTCCAGCTCTGTCACTTCCCCATTACAGGCCAGAGTTGAAAAAGCCACCTCAGCAGCTTTCCTATCCACACACTGTTCTCTCTATCTATCTCTCCCTCTCACCCCGAAGCAATTAAAACACCCTGATTAGGTAGATGAGTAGTGTAAATCAGAGCGTAAACCTGTGAATGAGCTCAGCTGGAATGACAGAGACAACATAGAAGAATACCTTCTTACAGTAAGTGTATAAATGATGTGAGGAACAAATTATATGTGTTGTATGTGAAGTGGTATGACGAATTAATTCATGTTGAGTTCACAGGTTCAATATTTGAACCCTGCTGACAGTCTGTGGGGTTCAACCAGCATCCAGACTGCATGACAGGCTGAAGGCATTAAAGTCATTGGGTTTAGATAGGACAGGACACCGGAGTCATTGACCTTTTCCGATCTCCGATTTGCCCCCAAAATGTTTTAAAACCATCTTCCAACTAGACCCAGATGTCATGTCTTGCATCAGCCAGGAGTATATGTGGGTCAAGATGCTGAGAGGAGGGGAAACATGGATGGAAATGCAGCCTGGTCACATGGTCACACCTAATGCCCTGCAAACTGTTTACTCTCTCTCTCTCTCTCTCTCTCTCTCTGGCCATAAGAAAAGAAACAAACTGAGACCAACTCAAAGAAAAAAAGGACTCAGCAGCAGAGAGAAGGTACATCAGTTCAGCTCTCAGTTCTCTTGTCTCTTCTCTCCATCTCTCTGTTTTCCTCTCCTCCCCTGGGCCAGGTAATGTGCCGTAGAGGCAGGTTTCTACAAAGTGAGAGAGGAGAGCTGACTGAGCATATTGGAGAGGAATAGAATAAAAAATGTAGAGAGACACTGAACAAACAGGAAAGCTAACAGAATATCTCTCCTTGGGGTCTATAAATAATGTATATTTCTATACAAAGAACTATAGCTACCTTTGCGAAATAGAGGAACTTAGCTTTTATTACTAACTTCTGACGTTCAAATCAAATCCAATTTATTTATATAGCCCTTCTTACATCAGATGATATCTCAAAGTGCTGTACAGAAACCCAGCCTAAAACCCCAAACAGCAAGCGATGCAGGTGTAGAAGCACGTTCAGAGCTACAGGGGAGATTAAGGGGAGACCAGAGAGAAGCTTTCTCCTACATAGCTGGCCTGGGGTGAGGATTAACAGTAAAAGTCCAAGTTACACGGTTATTAAGGATTTAAAAGTAGGTTGAACACACACTGGCCAATTCATGGTAGATTTAACTAATTACTTTACAACACAGGAAATTCATCACCTCACATGATAATTTAGCAGAATGAATAAAACATTAACAGAGTAAAAGTTGGGGGAAAAAATAAAGAATAAAATAGGAATATATTAGAAGATAAGGCCAGTCTTTACCATAATCAAACAGACGGATAACGTCTTCTGGATCGATGAGGATTTGCCTAATGAAAGGGACTGAAATCCCATTTACCTTATAGTAACTACATCAGAAGTATCCTGAGGTCCAGAGGTTGCACTGTAGTAGATATACGTACAGAATGCTAGCATTGGTGTCCATGGCGTATTACACTGCGTCAGTGTCCTCCCTTCCCAGGGGTCTGTGGTGTGGGCCATCGCTCTCTCTCCAGTGCCATCATGGAGGATGCCCCAAATGGCCCTGTAAACTAGGGCTGGGTTGTAGAGATTGGGAGAAGCATAAATGTAACAGGAGGCCGGTAGCAACTGCTACAGAATGTCCGGCCAGAACAAGGAATGAGGCTTAAGAAGGAAGATGTCCACGTTCACACACACCTGACCTCTTTCGGTTCAGATAACTGAGAATCCTATCCAGTGAGAACTGACATGAATTGTGGTTCGGGAAATAATCAGGAAAATAAACTTACAGCAGGCTATAGCACTGCTATGACATGCATTTAATGGCTGTACAATCTTTGTCCCAAGTGGCGCCCTATTCCGTATATAGTATAGCTTTTTTTGATCAGGGCCTGTAGGGATAGGGTGCCATTTGGGACAAAGTCATACCTGCCTGCTTACACACTGCACAAAAGCATTTCGCTACTCCCGCAATAACATCTGCTAAACAAGTGTATGTGACCAATACAATTTGATTTTGTCCACTTTATTAGCAAGAATTGGTCTGTGTGCTCAGTGCTGGCTGGTGTCTTATGTGATTACACCTGGCAGGGTATATCACACAAGACACTCAGCCTATGTGTGTGAAATGTGAAGTGATGTGGAAATATGGCCGTCTTGTATTGTATACTGGACAATCTGTTGATGCTCATGACCCAGCCAGTGCAGGATGCTGTGCCTCTAATACAGCGGTAGGCAACTAGATTCTGCCGCGGGTGGTCAGGGGGCTGGAAAATAATTTGAATCATTTGTACTCTGCAAAGTGACCACAACTAAGCACAAAAAGCGATTTGAAAATAACAATAATTTCACATCTTGAGAAATTATCACATCTCTTTTTTTTATGGGAGTACTGTACTTGGTGAACAGATTTCCTAAATGAAACACATTTTTAGCTGAATACCATTTTGGGAAGAAAATACTCAAATCTGTTGCCTACCCCTGCTCTATAATATATCTATAACAGATTTTTATATCAGTGAGGGATGGTGAGGACTAGTGAGGGTGGATGGCTTTAAGGGCATGATAACACTGTAAAAGCATTCAATTCCCTCTCAGTCTCAGCCTGAATCCATTCTGAGGTCCCGTCCCAAATGTCAATCTATTCCCTATATAATGCACTCTTTTTGACCAGGGCCCATAAGGTAGTAGTGCATTATGTAGGGAATAGGGTGCCATTTGAGACGCACACTGAGCTCTGCTCTCTGTACTCTTCTCCCCCCTCTGACCCCCACACAGTAAAGACCTGATTGATGATTGATCTGACCATTATGATGTGTATCTGGGTTCAACCCAATTAACCTTCAAACCCCAAGTACAGGAGTGGTGGGAGAACGGTTAGGGTGCGGTGGGGGAGCGACAGGGCCCTGACAGGTTCACCAATGGCTGAGTCTGAAATGGCTTCCTAATTTATTTCCTACATAGGGCACTACTTTTGACCAGAGCTCTATGGGTCAAAGGTAATGCACTATATATGTAATAGGGAGCCATTTGGGACTCAGCCATATGCTTGCTGGGGTGCATCAGGCATTCATCATACACACTCTTCAGGGAGGGTGAAGGATGGTTATTGAGCTCAGAGGTGGTGGTAGGTGGAGTACATCCATATTCTCAGAATTTCACCTCCGATACCTAGATATCAGCCTCATTTACATCACTCAAATCAATGTTGTACTGCTGATGAAAATGTCATGCATAAGTTTAAATATTGATTGTTTTTCTAAACCATCTTCTGTTATATCATGTAATGATCTAAAATCTTAACCAAGGAAACAAATCCAATGGGACGATTTTCTGTCATTGGATTCCTTGGGCATTTTTTCAGGTCCAAACAGTGTAAAATATATATATATATACACTTCCGGTCAAGAGTTTTATTTTATTTTTACTATTTTCTACATTGTAGAATGATAGTGAAGCATCAAAACAATGAAATAACTCATGGAATCATGCAGTAGGAGGAATGGACAAGACAGAAGATTGAAGTTCCTTTTAACGGGGTATGGCAGTAAGTGCCAGGCGCAACGGTTTGAGTGTGTCAAGAACTGCAATGCTGCTGGGTTTTCCATGCTCTACCTTGTAGAGTCCATCCCCGACAAATTGAGACTCTTCTGAGGGCAAAAGGGGGTGCAACTCAATATTAGGAAGGTGTTCCTAATGTTTTGTACATTCACTGTACGCTATACATAAAAAAGTATGTGGACACCCCTTCAAATTAGTGGATTTAGCTAATTCAGCCAAACCCGTGGAAACATCTAGGAGCAACAACGGCTCAGCCGCGAAGTGGTAAGCCACACAAACTCACAGAATGGGACCGCCGAGTGTTGAAGCACGTAGCGCGTAAAAATTGTGTGTCCTCAATTGCGACACTCGCTACCGAGTACCAAACTGCCTCTGGCAGCAACAGCAGCGCAAGAGCTGTTTGTCGGGAGCTTCATGAAATGGGTTTCCATGGCTGAGCAGCCACACAAGCCTAAGATCACCACCGGCTGGAGTGGTGTAAAGCTCGCCGCCATTGGACTCTGGAGCAGTGGAAACGCGGAGACATATGAGCTGGGGGACTTGTTGACCGGGATCACTGATAGCCAGCAACCCCTGTGAGGCATCCCCGATGATGACCATTTGGACAGTTTAGATGGGGGATCGTTCCTCTCCTCATTTGGTAGGACACATTCATTTAACATTTGTAATTATGACAATGCAGAATCTTCTTGGTTGGAAGCGCAATGTGTTTCTGAGACACCATACACCAAACATGCACTCCACTACACCTCTGGTGCGTATATGTGCTTGGTTGTACTGTTGTTGCTCAGGTCATATTCCATGAAGAAAGGAGGTGAACAAGAAGTTGATTCCACTATGTTGTCCTCCAAGCTGAGCATGAAAAGAGGAGTTTTCATTAACTAGTATTTACTAATCCTGTACTCCTCAGCACCTGCTGTAGAGGGACACATGATGGGAATATGATATCCATCTATACAGCCAATTACTCCATGGAAGTTCCCATATTCAATTAACTATACCTTGTGGGCAGCAGCATTAGGGATCTTGATGAGTCTTGATGTCTTTCAGTTCACATATAACATATATAGTACTTGTAGGGAAGGAGGGAAGGGCATTCCCCTAAGAGAGTCAGACGAAGTCCTTGGCTCAAGCAAACAAACGTCAGCTGCATTTTCTTTTGTACGGAAATGTTACAGAAATCGATTTCATCAAAATCATTCTATAACCTCCTGTCTATAACCACCCTTCTGTCTGGCCTTGGTGGTGCTCTTTGATCATCACTGAAGAAGTCCAGGTCATCCATTTTCCTCCACACCTGGGGGTGGCCTCTCGAGTGGCGCAGTGGTCTAAGGCACTGCATCGCAGTTGCTAGCTGTGCCACTAGAGATCCTGGTTCGAGTCCAGGCTTTGTTGCAACCGGCAGCGCACAATTGTCCCAGCGTCGTCCGGGTTAGGGAAGGGTTTGGCCGGCAGGGTTGTCCTTGTCCCATCGTGCTCTAGCGACTCCTGTGGTGGGCCGGGTGCATGCACAATGACACGGTCGCCAGGTGTACTGTGTTTCCATCTGACACATTGGTCTGGCTGACTTCTGGGTTAAGTGGGCATTGAGTCAAGAAGCAGTGCGGCTTGACTGTAACTACCAATTGTATACCACGAAAAGGGGTAAAAGTTAAGAAAATAGTAATTTTAAATCACCTGGGGGCCAACATCCATTAATCTGAAGTTTAACCTGCCTTAACCTGCCAGGTTTAATTTAAGGCTTCATTTAGATCTAGATGAACTCTAATCGTCCTTCTGGAAATCAAGCTTTTTAAATCTACTATGGCAAGTCTGAGACTTTTTTAAACCTGAGAAATGCCATTTCAGTTAGTCCAGTTTAAAAGTGCAATTGAGTCTAGGATTAGGCTTAATCTGTATCCGCGAAACCGCCCCCATGAGTCTGTTTGTCTATTGAGAAGAAAATTCACGCAGCACACGTACCTGAATGCACTCATGACTCTTTTCTATGTCCACTAAAATTACAATAATTTTTCCTGAAGTACATTGTGAAAGCCTAACATTGTAATATTATATTTTATAATTTAGCTAGACATGTTGGAAATAGAACTGGCTTTCAAATGATACCCACCTGAACCAGATTGCGATTTATAATCGTCTGTTTTTGGATTGCGCAATGAACAACAATAATTTTGTGATGGTGGGGATGCAGGGTTGTGTTCAAAACAACTACAAGTGTACTTGCTCTAGTTCCTCAACGGCACAGCTAGCAGAGCTTAAAAAAGCATCTTATAGTTGAAGACTCTTTTTTGAGTCAAAACGGTGCATTGAAATTGCTTTGGAACTGGGCACACTTTGGAGAGATGTGTGGCCATTTGGAGTCACAAGTTAGTCCTCTCACTTAAACCCTTGTAATTTTTTTGTCTTATGTTGCACCTACCCCACATTTTCCAGGAATATTCTTATCATGTTACTGAATGTATCCAGATTACTTATAGATTTCGTTATCAACCAATGCAGCGAAAAGTATAGTAAATGTAAAACGCACATAAAATCAGCAGTGTAATGTTCGGATTCAGTCTTGTGTCAGGGGAACTGTTCGCATCACCTTCGGTCTAATAATTTGTACATAATCTCCAAACTGTTCCCTTTCAATTGCTACCATAGTTCTGCATATTTCTTCTCTAAGAAACATTTCAAGTTATCCCTATCCATAGAGGCCATTTCCCTTAAGTATAAAGGGTTCAGATTTAAGGGTCTTACAGGACTATAAAGCCTCCTCTATGGCCTCCATTCCTCAGATGTGAGGTGTGAAGTGTAGTGAAGTGGACCAGGAGGGTCAGGACCCCAGTATTGTCCAAAATGGCACCCTTTACCCTTTATAGTGCACTACTTTTGACCAGAGTCAATAGGGCTCTGGTCAAAAGTAGTGTACTATATAGGGAATAGGGTGTCATTTGGGCCCGCATTCTATGAGGAAAGTGCAATGAAGCAGTGCCCTTGGTAGGACTGGGGCCCGGGGGGAGAGGCAGGAGGTAGTGTAGTGTGGAATATAGCACCCTTCATCAGTGAAGACAGCAGAAAGGTTGAAGCAGTCTGTCTCCTCCAAACGTGTCAGCCTGTCATACGATCACCCATCTTACTGGCCCTGATTCATACAGGCTGTAAATGCCTGGTTAAACCTACAACCTAGGAGACATACCTGCTATAAAAGTGCTTATAAATGCCATTCTTCACTCCAATCTGAGCCATGCATGCATGCTCACAGGCACGTACACACACACACACGCAGGCACACATACACAGGCACACATGCAGACATTCACACATATAAGAACACAAATGGAAGTGCACACGCACACACAAACAAAGAGCTCCACGTGTCTGTGTACAGGTAAAGAGATGTGTTTGTGTACAGATACTGTACAGTTATCCATAGGAAATCACTCTCGACTGTGTGTGGTTGAACGTCTTTGATGAGGCACAGAAAACACTCTTAGCTAATGAAAAAACCCTGACTCATTATTTTTAATTATTAATATCCCTGGGGACCTTTTTCAAATGTGTTGCCAAAAGCCACAATACCAATTAAACACCAACACCCTGAGAATGTCACGTAATCCAATCGTGTGCCCTTAGAGGAATGTTAACTTTGGGGCTTAAGACAGAGGGAGGAGAGTGGCCCAGATTCAGACTACATCACGTGTAATGGCTTGTTTCTCCCTCCCTCCCTCCCTCCCTTTCTCTCTACCTGCTAATGAAAGGCTCCAGTCAGCCAATCCCATGAGTGCTCACCATCACTTTGTTCTTGTTTTTCAGTGTTGGTCTCAGCAGCTCCATCATCCATCTCCCTTTAACAGTTGTTTAAAGTAGTAAAGTAAAAAATACTTTAAAGTACTACTTAAGTCGTTTTTGGAGTATCTGTACTTTACTCTTTATATTTTTGACATCTTTTACTTTTATTCCACTACATTCCTAAATAAAATAAGTTGTGTTTTACTCCCATACATTTTACCTGACACCAAAAATGACTATTGAAAAATTTTGAAGGCTGAGGCAGGAGAGAGTTATGGTCCAATTCACACACCTATCAATATAACGTGTTGTCATCCCTACTGCCTCTGATCTGGCGGACTCACAAAACACCAACACTGCATTTGTAAATGATGTCAGGGTGTTGGTGTGCCCCACCCATTCTGCCTGTGGAAAAAAGAAAACTGAGCTCTCTGGTTTGCTTAATATACGGAATTTGATGTAGGGCATTTACATTTACTTGACCATTTTTTGTACTTTTCCACCCCTGTACTTAAGTACATTTAAAACCAGATACCTTTACTTAAGTAGTATTTTACTGGGTGACTTATATTTAATTCATTTTTTATTAAGGTATCTTTACTTTTACTCAAGTAGGACAATTGAGTACTTTTTCCACCACTGCCCTTCAGTTATTCTCTGCCTGCTGTTTACAAGCATTGCTCTGTGAATAGTCACACTTAAGTACATCTCCTATGAGCTGACAACCTTTAAGCACCAGCTGATGACCAGCCAGAGACTGTGGAAAGTGTGTGTGTGTGTGTCAGAGACAAATAGTTTATCAACCATGGTGTATTATAGGCAGAGAGGCAAGAGATGATTGAGGATAAATTGAGATGCTGGACTGGATGGATAAACCACCTATCTATCATTGTGCTGCTTATTTCCCAACAGTTCCTTGTAAAATAGAGAAAGTTATTTACAGATTCAGGTGAGTCAGCCAACAAAGAAACAACGAAGACACAAATTGATTAGAACTGGATACATTTTTTACTGAAAAGAATAATAACACTTTAAAAACATTTGCCACTGGCTAGTACCAATATTGTACAGTGCGAAACATACTGTACTGCTCGTGATATTAGTTCAGTTACAGCAAGTTTAAAATGTCAATTAAATGTCAATTCTCAAGATATATGGCTATTCTAAGTAAAGGTACACTACCCCAGTCTATTTTCTTCAGTATCTCCTCGAATTAAAATCACCACAGATAATCAACCTTATCATTATCATAATTAGCATTTTAAACAATACTTTTATCAAGACATTTGGATATTCAACCTGACTAAAGAATTACATTAGTGATAGTTATCACTTCTAAAGGCTCCCTTTCTATTCTAGTTTGCTATGTAAATCTACCGAAAGAAATCTACTGAAAATGCAACGCTCTGGCCCAGACATGACTTTGTGAAAAGTTAAGACCGAGGTTACACAATATGAGATCTTTGTGCGCTCCCCCTCGCCCCAAAATACAATCACTTCCCAACATGAGGCCTCAGAGCAATTAGAGCTGCATCAATCAATCATCATAACACAATAAGCATCCCCAACACAGAGCAGAGCACACAGAGCAGAGAACTAGGCAATGGCTGAGTCCCAAATTCCACCCTTTCCCCATCTATTCAAAAGTAGTGCACTATACAGGGAACATGGTGTCATTTGGGAGGCATACAATATATCTTAATAAAAAGTGGACGCAGTCAACGGGGGAGAAACTCAAACATTAAAAATGGGATGAAAGTTCATGGCAATGTCTTATTTACTCATTGGTGATGACAGAAGGTTACATTTTGAATTAATAGAGCGTGTGAGATGGATGTCTTGGTTTGTGTGATTATATTTCTCCTCACAGAAATGGAAATGGCTGCTTCGTTGGCCAGGATGATAAGTCAAACCACGATGAGCAGTCAGCGCTCGCTTCGCTGATTCTGGCTCCAGCATAATACATTACAGTCACTGCATTCACTATAGAAAGTACACTACTTTTGAGCAGAGTCCTGGTCAAAAGTAGTGCACTAAAATAGGAAATAGGGAGCCATTTGGGACAAAGCCCCTAGCTCTCATCTAAATATGGGCCAGACCAACTTTTCATTTACACGTCTCTCTTTTGCAATCTCAAAGTTTTAATGTCTATCCATGTCTATCCATGCTTGTCAACTATCCCAAGAAATATTGCCATAGCCCTCGTACACTCCTCTTCTTACAGATGCATCCCAAATGGCATCCTATTCCCTATATAGTGCACTACTTTTGCTCCGCCACTTCCGGCTCTGCTGGCACAATGGTTTGAAATCATCCTCAAATACCAGATAATAAATATTCCTATATCCATGGTATTTAAAGGATGGTTCTCTGTCCACTGGCCTATCTCCTGGGTCATAAACATATTTTTAAAGCAGAACCATACATCAATGATTCATACAACATTTTTGAATTCACTGTATTTCACTGTGCTCAAGTAATTCACTTCACTTAATTCACTGTTTTACCATTTCCGTTTTTCGAGCTAACTTGCATTAAAACAGACCAAGACAGATAGATATGGCCAATTGGATGTACTTTAATACGGTAACAATTAATGTCCTGGTGCTCTAACACCTTGGGCTAGATTCAATCCACATCGTGGAAGAGCCGCGTTCGGCCATTTCTGATAGCCGACATATGCAGTGTGTACCGTGAATGTAGTCTCGGGGGAACACAGGAACATTGTCTTTTAAATTTTTATTGTGCTATTGCGCAGATCTTCCGCATTAAATCTAGGCCCTAATCCCTCCTGGGGTTAGCTTTTGAGACAGGCAGCAGTGAGGCTCTGAGCAGAGGAAGTGGAAGGCCAGTAACTGTGGGATGTCCAAGACCACACATACAGTAGGCTACTTTCTGAGTAGCAAGATACACACACATCCTCATCTGCTAGAAACACTGAACCTCACATATCGAAGTGTACAGTCGTGCTCTTTCTCTCTCACTCTCTCTCTTTTCTCTCGTGCGCTCTCCCTCTGTCTCTACTTCCATATCAATGTCAGTAATGTTGGAGATTGCTGTGCATTGGGGCCAGTTGGGACCAAAACAAGGCAAAGCGCAAATTTTCTAATAACAGTTTAGGAAATGTTACGAAGTCTATTGCTACAGGATAGAGGCTTTGTATCCTTGGTTAACAGTTTTGTAAAGGTACACATTAAACAGAGGAGTGGGGAGAGATACAGTACCCATGTGGCACAAACTGAATGTTGATTGCACATCAATATAACGCATGTACAGTAATACTCGTATGTTAGTGAGAAAGAGTTAAATGTTGAACAACTACAAGTGAGTAAAATACACGGAGTGCCTGCCTCATTCTAGGAAGGTCAACAAAGAATTGTTAGACGTGTACCCTCTGTACCAACATTGCTGAATAATAGCAAATCTTACGGAATATAAAGAAAATTCCCCCTCTCTTTTGTCTCTCTGTATTGAGTATGTCCACATGGATGCATAAAGATGTGTATTATCATCCCACTCTCTGCCCACCCCCCCCCCCCCCCCCCCCCCCCAGCTGAGAGAAAACACTGATAATGAAGACTCCTCACAGTTCAGTACCCCTGCAGTGCCCCATCAGGCAAGGATTCTGAGAAACACACAAACCACCCACACACACACCGGGGAGCTACACACACATTCAGTTATTAGCTCTGGTGGAACAGTTTAAGGAGGAAATGAGAAAAGCATCCTTAAACGATGTTATTTTGCCACTTTTGAGCACAAGCAAAAGTTTGAAACCAATCTCAATATCATTACACACTCCTTCACAGAACTGCTCCGCGTGTTTGAGATGTACTGTAAACCACTACTGAGTGTTGCACAATATCACATAGGCAAGACAGAGAGCCCATTTGTTAAAAGTCAATAGCACAATACAAAGAAAGTAAATGCCATAAGAATGACATGACAAGAATACTGAGATTTTGGTTCATACAAGAATGAAGAAAAACACAGGCAGTGCAGAGAGAACTAGAGTAACTAGCAGCAATACTAGTTCAACACAAGTAAATATACTGTAGATATAAAGAGAGGGAGATTACCATAAGCAGTGTGACACAAGTCATCTAGGCTAGGCCTAGTCCACTTTCTATAAACCTCATGGCAGTATTAAATGATGCACAGTTAGCAATGCAATGCAGACACACACAGTAAGACAGAGCGCTCACAGCATAAGGGTATCATTCCCTGGGAGTGAACTGAACACGACAAGAAAGAAACGTCCGTGTCCATAGTTCAGCAGGGTAAAACATCAACGTGGAAGGGCTCTGGTATGGTGTCACTGTTGCATGCGTAATGAGCAATAAGCTACAATTGACCTAGTGTATGAAGAATCTAAAAATACAAACACCTGCCTCGTTCACACACAAACACGCACAGGTGCTCAGAGACACAGAAATGGTTTCCCTGACAACCACTGAGCGGAGAGGATCGGAACTAGTCGAAAGACATCTCCGATCCTATTCCGTTACGTTATGACGGTACATGAGGCGACGGCAATTATCATATGAGGGAAAGCAGTAACCCTGAGATATTCAAGTCAAACAGTCCATAAGAAATACTAATACAATAAGTTAAAATAAAAGCTGTTTTATACGATATATAGATACTTTGAATTATTGGTAAGACTAATTTAGTACTATCTTTTCTATTTGTGGTACATGTATAGATAACGGAAATCTATTCTCTAAAGCTCCGAAAACCACCAAAGCACTTTATAAATACATTTAGCTCCTTAGGGAGATCTACGTACTTCCTGAAAAAAATGAGCTTTAATCTGAGTTCACACAGCTGACAGGTAGACAAAGGAGGAAATATGTCGCCATCTCTTCTCCCCTTTCACAAAGAGTTTTTATTTTCCCTGCAGGTGCTGCATCTCTCTCTCTCTCTCTCTCTCTCTCTCTCTCTCTCTCTCGCTCTCGCTCTCTCGCTCTCTCTAAAAGAAGACTTTCTGGGCTCCTGAGCTTAAAATCTAACTCTATGTGTCTCTTGAGACTAAAGGATGATCTATCCACTCCTCTCTTTTACCTTCTCTCTCTGGTTCTCTCCAGTAGAGGCATTAGTTGAGACAGTGAAAATGGATGGGGGGAAATGTACAGTTCACCTCTTGACAGTAGCTGCTACTGGATTTCACTTAGTGCCTTCAATTCATCTGAGAGCTGAGGATTGAAGCCTCCTCAGTGAGTAAAACCACCTGAACCCTGTCTTCCTGTTGCACCTCTTCTACAGAGCGCTCCCGTCCAGGACCTCTCAAGGAAAGCCGTCACTATAGGCTATCGGTGATGAGATACACAGCCAGTAGGCTGACAAAGGTGAAAGGTGAGCAACGTCACAAAAGGTTGTCATAGTCAAGCAGCTTGGAGTGCTGGCGGGTTTTCCACAGGCGGAAGAGACGGAAGTCAAAGTACATCTCGATCATCTCCTTGCCTAGAGAGAGAGAGAGAAATAGAGAGAGAGTGGGTGGGGTCGAGGGGCACCGGTTAAGTACAGTTGATTTCTCTTCACCTCTCCACTAGCTAATCTGTTCTCAGAAAGGAAAATAATTCACTCCGCCCCCCCCCTTCCCAACAACTACTCTCAAAGGTTGATTGAAATATACAGTTGATTGAAATATACAGTTGATTGAAATATACAGTTGATTGAGGTCTTCATGTACTGTAAAGCTTGATCAAGCTATAAACTGGTGGAAATGGAGGAGAGGGAAACACTCAGTGGAGATAATGAGATATTAATTGAGAAATAATTAGCATGACATCAATAAGTGTCAGGGGGAAATGATTGATGGGCGGTGCGTTCAGAGCTCTGGAACTTCCGACATGTCTGCCAGCGTGTTCCCTAATGTCCTGATGAACTTGGTTTGCCTTGCTAGGTTTGATTCATGTTCACTATTTACATTCAGGGAACGTGCACAGCGGAGCATGTAGCAGATATTGGAAAATCGATCATGTACATATGTGAAATTGTGTTTGTGGGGTCATGCGTGCTACACTCACCCTGCGCAGACAGCTCTAGTGGGGACTTGAATTCGATGGCATGAGGTCTCATTAGCTGCTTCAGATTCTGGATTAGCTGTGAAGCAGAACATTTTACATTTTCAAAACATCCATCTGGCAAAACAGACAAACCTCTTGAGAGGAGAGAAAATAGTCTTCTGTTCACAGCAAAAACAATTGCAGACATATTGTCACTCATTCTTTTTCCAAAGGAAACTAACGCTCAGTTGTACCTCCAAAAGCAATACAACTAACTCCAAAGTTAAATGTCATAACATCAACTGAAAAGAGCCCTTCATAGTGGGAACGACAGGGGCAGAGTGTGTCTTGTGTATACAGCAGAATGGGAAGTGACACTGAAGTGTTAACCTGTGTTTGTCTCCCTGAGTATATCTGTTGTTGAGTGGCTGTTGTGTACGAGGAGAGTGCTCATTGCTGGAGAGAGCCTGTCAGAGCACATTACTGTACCTTACATAACCCTCCTCCTGCCCACTTCTCCGCTCACTCCCTACACCTCCCCTCTCCCCGCTCCTCTCCCTCTCTCTGCACCTCCCCTTTCCCTACACCTCCCCTCTCCCCGCTCCTCTCCCTCTCTCTGCACCTCCCCTTTCCCTACACCTCCCCTCTCCCCGCTCCTCTCCCTCTCTCTGCACCTCCCCTTTCCCTGCACCTCTTCTCTTCTCCGCTCCTGCTCTCCTACTCCACTCCCTGCAGTCTGGACCAGCCAGTCCCACTGCCCCATGGAGCCTCGCAACCAATTAACAATGTTTTTCCAGAAGCCCGTTTCCTCTCTGCTGACGCCATTCACAGAGCAGTAGAAGTAGCAACATGCTCAGGATCTAAATCAATGCACGGAACCTCTGGGGAGTTTGTGTGTGTGTGGGAGAGGTCAGGGTTCGCGGCCCCTAGCTGGACTCTGCTAATATAACGTGCTCAAGTGTTACAGTGCTTAACCTCAACTCCCCTGACCGTGTCGACAGAGATGAACAACAATAGTTTGAACCTTTAAAGCCGGGTCACTGTTTTAAAAGAGGGGAATACTGTACAACAGAAGGATTTCGGTGGTAGATTCTATCGGCAGTAATCAGCAGACTCACGGATGAACAGAATTCAGAGGAGGAACTAATGATGTTTTTGTCTTGCCCTTTGTAGGCTAGAGGTGACTGCTCCCCAGAAGAAGACTGTACAGGGAGTGAATACAACTAAAGGAGTGGAAATGAGCTGTATAACAAAGTTAAGGATTGCATCCCAAATGGCACCCCATTCCCTATAGGACCTAGTCAAAGTAGTGCACTATATATGGAAAAGGTTGCCATTTGGGAGACACCCAAAATCAATCAAGGAGATGTTAGAGTTGAATTGCAGATACAGGTAGGCTGGGTGTGTACCGGTACGTAGGTCTCTGAAACTAGCAGACTATTATTAGACGGATGACTAAAGCTTTCTATCTGCATTCCAGCTGAGGTAGCAGGGGATTACAGATAGCAGAAGAGAACACTGAAAAATGCACTGAAAAATGCCTCCCTGTTTCATTTCTGTGACTTGTACAGCCTCCAGACTACCACACACACACACACACACACACAAACACACACAGACACACACACACACACACACACACACCAGAGAAGGAACAACGTGGAGAAAATGTCAGATAGACTAGAACAACACTGATGTCTGTGTCAGTGTAGACAGACTGTACAGCGTGCTAATGTACAAAATGCATGCATGTGTTGCTGTATATTGGACTGCCTAATACAGCGTGTGAAAACTGTATGTTCAATTATTTAAATGAGTAAACACATGTGCACGGAGTTTCTGTGTGAGAGTGCACGCATTTTCAAGACCATCTGCACTAAGTGCCTGTGTGTGTTTGTTTGTGTGTGCGTGCGTGTGTGTCTGTGTGTGTCCGTGAAACTGTTTGTGTGCATAGCTGCTTGTTCCCTGCAGTGTCTGCCAGTACGGCTTAGGCTCTGTGGGTGAGGAGGGCCAGGGCAGGGGGATGTGTGTGTGTGTGAGGCTCTATACTGGCTACATGAATAAAAAAAGAGGGATAGGCCTATATACAGTGCATTAATCTATAATGAAGCAGTACGGTTGTGGTAATAAATGTTGACAGTGACAGAATAGGAAACAACTCTTGACATAAGTTAATATAGTACTGGGTAGGGTTAGCCTGGGTACCAGTCTGTTCAGCTGTCATATGCCAAGGATTAGCATGACGAGGATTGTCAAGGAGTGGAATGACAGCTAAACAGACTGCTACCCAGACTATGGTGCCAAAATTTCAGTAACTTTCACAAAATCCCAAAGGTTTTGGCAGAAATTCCTGGAATCAGGAGAGGAGAACGCAGGAAATCCAGGAATCCTCCAACGGGGATTTCTAGAAAACCTGGTAAATTTGGGAAAATTACTAGAATTTTGCAACTACAATAGGAAACTTTAAATCCATACTTTTTCTCCATTGGCGCTCCCCAGAACATAGCAGCCCATTATGTGAATGAGGTTGGCCTCAGGGTTTAGTTTGCTCATAAACCGACTCAACTTCTTCCAAAACCTGTCCATACAAATAAAAGTGGAAGAGATTAAATGAATCTGCATTAATATGGTAGTGTATGACTTTAGTCTATGTTCCTGCAATCCAGTGACAGTTGTCATGGTGATATTGTTGTCAGAAGTGAGTGATCTTACTGGATCATGTCCTCCTCCTTCTCCACCTTGGCAAACGTGGCCACTTTGTTCTTGAGCAGGTACAGATGCCCCGGACCTCCCTGGAGAACAGGTTAATTCCAGTTATGTGCGTGCAACAATAACCGCAGCAGCAATAAGCAGACTTAAACGCTGAGTTTGAGACAACACGGACCCATTCTCCAGCTCACACACGCAAACACACAATATTGTCTAAACCATCTCCCCTTCCTCTCTCTCACCTGACAGAAGATGAGCATGTTCCAGATCTTACAGCCTTTCCTGTAGGCCGTCAGCTTCTTCTCTATCTCCTCTGTGATTGGAGGGAAAGATGAGGGCGGAAAGTATAAATGTTACTTTTCTGCAGGCTGGGGAGAGAGGCCACATACTGTATTATGATCATTATTCAGGGCATACCATGACTGAAAAACAAACATCATCCATCTACTCACCAATGATGTCATCGAATGTGGCATGTTCATGATCCTACAGAAAAATGACAAATAGGACACAATAAGATGAGACGGTAAGACAATTCCGACTACTGTGTGAACGGGGTGGTTTATGGTATGCCCGTTATGGCGTAGCATTTAAAAAGTTGATATTTCCCATATAAACTGTAATAACTAGGAAGTGTAGAAGAGGCTCTTGTAAATCAATATGACAGTCATCAGAATATCCAGGAATGATCATAACAGGTAGGAGTAGTGCAACGGACCAGTGGATGAGAGGGACTCACATAAAGGATGGGGATGACCGAGGGGTCGTCCCGACGGATGATGTTAGGGACATATTCAGCCTTCGGGACTTTAGAGGATATCAGCTGGAAGAAGACGGCCAGTCTCAACATCTATACAAAAATCCACTAAAAACTGTCCACAATGGGTACATTATATACTAAGTAACATCATAAAAAGAATGGAAACAGATACATACATTTGTCAGAAACAACCCTACTTAGTAGTATGATATCTGTTTAAGGTCATCTAGAACAGAGCTACAGAGATATTCTACTACAGTTGACACTTAGCTATTAACAACACAATGTACCCTATTCACTTTGCACTGCTATGAGATGGCTAACTGGTCTCGTAGGTGAGCTGAGAATCTCACTATGATTTTGGGTGGGATGAAGTCCTCTCCCTCGCAGGCTGCTCTCTCCAGCTCTCTCTCCTCCTCCCAGTCTGCATCCTCCTGTGACCCTTCATCTAGAGCCCCTGACGAGGACTGCAGGTCCCCATCTGACACACACACACACACACACACACACACACACACACACACACACACACACACACACACACACACACACACACACACACACACACACACACACACACACACACACACACACACACACACACACACACACACACAGTCGTTGAGAGATGAAAGGATGACAAACAGAGCTGATTAGAGGAGAGTATACAACCAAAGCTGCACACCTGGCTGCTGGCTGTTTGCAGAGAGAAGAAGACAGGAATCATAGAGAGACACACACCGAGGAAATATCACATTTACGTAAGTATTCAGACCCTATACTCAGTCATTTGTTGAAGCACCTTTGGCAGCGATTACAGCATCGACTCTTCTTGGGTATGACGCTACAAGCTTGGCACACCTGTATTTGGGGAGTTTCTCACATTCTTCTCTGCAGATCCTCTCAAGGTCTGTCAGGTTGGATGGGGAGCATCGAGGCACAGCTATTCTTGTCACACCCTGATCTGTTTCACTTGTCCTCGCTATTGTCTCCACCCCCTCCAGGTGTCGCTTGTTTTCCCAGTGTATTTATCCCTGTGTTTCCTGTCTCTCGGTTCCTTTTTATCAAGGATCTCCCTGTACTTTGCTCCGTTCATCTTTCCCTCGATCCTGACTAGTCTCCCAGTCCCTGCCGCTGAAAAACATTCCCACCACCATGCCTCAGTTTGGCCGGGAGGCCAGCTCTAGGAAGAATCTTGGTGGTTCCAAACTTCTTCCATTTAAGAATGATGGAGGCCACTGTGTTCGTACCCTTCACCAGATCTGTGCCTCAACACAATCCTGTCTCTGAGCTCTACCGACAATTCCTTCGACCTCATGGCTTGGTTTTTGCTCTGACATGCACTGTCAACTGTGGGACCATATATAGTCAAGTGTGTGCCTTTCTAAATGCTGTCTAATTCATTTAATTTACCACAGGTGGACTCCAATCAAGTTGTAGAAACATCTCAAGGATGATCAATGGAAACAGGATGCACCTGAGATCAATTTTGAGTCTCATAGCAAAGGGTCTGAATACTTATGTAAATAAGGTATTTCTGTTTTTAATTTTTCATACATTTGCAAAAATTCTGAACAACCTGTTTTTGCTTTGTCATTATGCGGTATTGTGTGTAGATTGAGGATTTGGGCTTTTGTTAATCCATTTTAGGATAAGGCTGCAACGTAACAAAATGTGGGAAAAGTCAAGAGGTCTGAATAATTTCCGAATGCACTGTAGCACAAGAAATCATAGGCACATAAAGCAGGCACACAAAGCCATCAGATACACAGACAATAGGTTGCAGAGAGACACGGACACAAAATATTTTGATGAAAGACAGAGCTTGGAACATACAAGCACAGACTCGGACAGACCCTGGACAGATATGGAGGACTGCAGAGACGCACAGTACTGGCGTAAAGGACAGACGTACAGACGCAAGGTACAGTAGACCGTCGCCGCCAAAAGACAGACGTGAATAGGTAGAGGAAAAATACAATCAGGGTCAAACAGCCTGTACAGGGGAGCTTCTTTCAAATGAGTGTGTGTGTGTTTGTGTGTGTGTTTGTGTGAGAGTGTGTGTGTCCATAGTGTACGTATAGTGCCTGTTTGTGCCTCAGTAAAGTTATTCTTAACTGTACATGCTTGTGCCCGAGTATGCTTGAGTGAGAAAGTGTGTTTGCGTATGTCTCCTGGGCACGTCAGCTTGCATGAGCGAGTGTGTGTGTATAGTATGTGTCTGGACTCACTGTCTCTGGAGCCATGGAGAGAGTCTGGCTTCACAGGGGTTGGGTCACTCCAGGAGCGGTTGAAACTCTTAGCTCGGCGGTCGGCATATGCTGATGAAGGAGTGAAGGAGAATGAGTGGAGGATGAGGAGGAGGCCGGGGGGAGGGGGGGGGGGGAGTGCCACACACACTTTCCCTAATCAAGCCCAAAAGACACTGGGCGTGTTCCAATAATATCTATTTTCTTCTGAAGCGTACACTTGTTCACTACTTCCAACAAATCTAAAAGCATTGGATTGGTGGAGGCTAGAGGGAGTTTCCACCTTGTATTTTAATACCTGTAATTTCCTTTCAAATCAGTGAAGGGAAGTGAACAAAGGAACACTTTGGGAGAAAAGGAGAGATAATTGGGATGTAGCCACTCCACACAGACGCTAGGAACTCATCAGAAACGTCTTTCACCACGGAGTGGGATTTAGTCCGCCATACAGACGCCAACACACACAAACACTTCCCATATGTACAACACATTCCGGTTCATTCAAAAACAGCCTGGCTGAAAACACGTTCCTTGTATTGCTCTGACTGAGTCATCATCACGAAACAGTGATACTGAGTGGGTGAGCATCTGGTACTCCAGCTCACAGCTGGGCCTGTCGTATCCAAACCACCCAGTCACTTAACAGCTGCTAATAAAGTCAACACCTCTACCAGCTTCGTCTAACCAGACATCCTACTATAAAACGCCAACTTGAAAGCTTTCATGCCGTAACGTTGACCATCTTGACTCTTTGACCACTTTCACCCGGGAGTTGGATGTCTATTTTTCAGACAGGTTGAAATGTAAGAGAGGGACACAGAATTCAGAGGGGAGAACGGGTGGAAAAGGGCGGGTGAAGTGAGATTCGGTGTGCTTGGGAGACTCTACTACTACAGTTTCACCACACTCCCACAATGGACCACTTGGTTCCATTTACTGTAGCTTCAACTAGTTGATATTGAGCCATGCCACACTTATTTATGAATGCATGGATGTACCATGCAGTATATTTTATCCAGCACACACTGACACATGTACTGTACAGGCTGCATGCATTTAGCACAACCACACTGACGAAAGTTGAGCCCATAATAACAAGCTACGACGGCACAGGCACCAGGGCCACACTCACTGGGGAACTCACTCTGAGCCTTCATTCTGCGGCTGCCCACCATTCTCAGGTGCTTCCGGAAGTTCCTGTCACAGAAAAGAACAGAGCAGTAGAAGGGAGAAGAAAGAGGGAGGAGAGAGAAGGAGAACAGAGGGAGAAGAAGAGGGAGAGAGCAGAGGGAAGAAGAAGAGTAACAGTTTAGTAACGTGAAACAGCTTGTCAATCAATGGCTGTTCATGTACTGGGGGGGTGGGGGGGGTGCTTTGCTGTTTGAAGTTATTCAGTCTGATCAAACTGATTCCTTTCGAACTCTCCCACAACATGATTCAACTGGATCAAAAGAGATGAACTCTATTCCAAGTTTGGTCAGACTGACTCATCCAAAACCTTTGAAAAAAGATCTAAAACATTGTGGATCTGTGAATGTAAAACAAATCCAAGCTTGTGAAACAAGTTCCTGTGATTCAGCTGTCATCTACTGACTGTACAAACGTTCAAAAAAACATGTGATGTTAGTTACACAGATTGTAAATACTGACTAGATTCAGTAATGCGCAGAGATAACCTTGTTACTGGAGCGTCCTCATAAACATATGAGTGAAACAGGCAATTACTAAACAACTTTCTTAAGGAAACACATGCAATGGTTTGGCTCAGTTGCGAACTGTCATTCGGGGCAGATCCCCAACGGTTTTGAGCCCCACCTGTTTGACAAAAAATATATACAGTGCATTCGGAAAGTATTCAGACCCCTTGACTTTTGCCACATTTTGTAACGTTACAACCTTATTCTAAAATGGATTTGAAAGAATCTCAGCAATCTACACACAATACCTCCATAATGACAAAGCAAAAACAAGTTTTTAGACATTTTTGCTCATTTATTACAAATAAAAAACTGAAATATCACATTTACATAAGTATACAGACCCTTCGTCCCCTTCCGCTGAAAAACATCTTCACAGCAGGCTGTCATGTGCCTTTTACTGAGGAGTGGCGTCCGTCTGGCCACTCTAACATAAAGGCCTGATTGGTGGAGTGCTGCAGAGATGGTTGTCCTTCTGGAAGGTTCTCCCATCTCCACAGAAGAACTCTAGAGCTCTGTCAGAGTGACCATCGGGTTCTTGGGTCACCTCCCTGACCAAGGCCCTTCTCCCCCGTTTGCTCAGTTTGGCCGGGCGGCCAGCTCTAGGAAGAGTCTTGGTGGTTCCAAACTTCTTCAATTTAAGAATGATGGAGGCCACTGTGTTCTTGGGGACCTTCAATGCTGCAGACATTTTTTCATACCCTTCCCCATATCTGTGCCTCGACACAATCCTATCACGGAGCTCTACAGACGATTTCTTCGACCTCATGGCTTGGTTTTTGCTCTGACATGCACTGTCAACTGTGGGACCTTATATAGACAGGTTTGTGCCTTTCCAAATCATGTCCAGTCAATTGATTGGATGCATCTGAGCTCAATTTTGAGTCTCATAGCAAAGGGTCTGAATACTTATGTAAATTATGTATTTCTGTTTTTTATTTTTAATACATTTGCCAACATTTCTGAAAAAAAGTTTTTTTTGCTTTGTCATTATGGGGTATTGTGAGTAGATTGCTGAGGATTTGTATTTTGATTTTAGAATAAGGTTGTAACGTAACAAAATGTGGAAAAAGTCAAGTGGTCTGAATACTTTTCAAAGACACTGTATATACACATGTATATACAATAATGTATATATACAGTATTACTTGATTTATTTATATATATTTTTTGTTATTAATATACATTTTTTGTTGTTTTGCATGTTATTTTGGCATTAATACGTGTCACATATCAGTTTGCAAACAATGTTAAAAAAAATCCTTGAGTTAATAAAGCCGCATACAAAAACATGGTCTCATCTTTGCTTTCTTGAGTAAGGCAGCTCCAAAATGCAGGTGTTTCAGCCTAGCTCAGTGCTTTCTGTGGTGGTGGTGAATATGCCTCGGAGATATGTATA
This sequence comes from Salvelinus fontinalis, assembly GCF_029448725.1. Taxonomy (NCBI): domain Eukaryota; kingdom Metazoa; phylum Chordata; class Actinopteri; order Salmoniformes; family Salmonidae; genus Salvelinus; species Salvelinus fontinalis. The sequence continues at coordinate 41,100,782 of NC_074668.1, forward strand.
CTGTAGCTAGGAAAGTAATACTAAGTGTATGTTGTGTAGCAAGCTGTTAGTAGCCCATGTGCCTCACCCTAATAATTTGGTAGCTTTCCCCCTCATAACTTAGCCTACTGATCTGACTTGGTGGTGCACATGTAGCCTATAGCCTGTTTTACATAAATGTCATCATTGAATATTGTAAGAGCTTTCATTGTCTGCGTATATGCCCCCTTTATTTATCCTACGGTTCTGACTTGGTGTACAGGGAGAATACTGTAAGAACGGCCAATGTTCTGAATTCTGTCGCTGTACATTTCAAAAGTGCTGAACATATAGTTATATATTATATAATATATTAGATATATTATACACTGCTCAAAAAAATAAAGGGAACACTTAAACAACACAATGTAACTCCAAGTCAATCACACTTCTGTGAAATCAAACTGTCCAATTAGGAAGCAACACTGATTGACAATAAATTTCACATGCTGTTGTGCAAATGGAATAGACAAAAGGTGGAAATTATAGGCAATTAGCAAGACATCCCCCAATAAAGGAGTGATTCTGCAGGTGGTGACCACAGACCACTTCTCAGTTCCTATGCTTCCTGGCTGATGTTTTGGTCACTTTTGAATGCTGGCGGTGCTCACTCTAGTGGTAGCATGAGACGGAGTCGACAACCCACACAAGTGGCTCAGGTATTGCAGTTCATCCAGGATGGCAAATCAATGCGAGCTGTGGCAAAAAGGTTTGCTGTTTCTGTCAGCGTAGTGTCCAGAGCATGGAGGCGCTACCAGGAGACAGGCCAGTACATCAGGAGACGTGGAGGAGGCCGTAGGAGGGCAACAACCCAGCAGCAGGACCGCTACCTCCGCCTTTGTGCAAGGAGGAGCACTGCCAGAGCCCTGCAAAATGACCTCCAGCAGGCTACAAATGTGCATGTGAACTGCACTACCTGAGCCACTTGTGTGGGTTGTAGACTCCGTCTCATGCTACCACTAGAGTGAGAGCACCGCCAGCATTCAAAAGTGACCAAAACATCAGCCAGGAAGCATAGGAACTGAGAAGTGGTCTGTGGTCACCACCTGCAGAATCACTCCTTTATTGGGGGTGTCTTGCTCATTGCCTATAATTTCCACCTTTTGTCTATTCCATTTGCACAACAGCATGTGAAATTTATTGTCAATCAGTGTTGCTTCCTAATTGGACAGTTTGATTTCACAGAAGTGTGATTGACTTGGAGTTACATTGTGTTGTTTAAGTGTTCCCTTTATTTTTTTGAGCAGTGTATATATATACGTCCGCCCTAGCTCGCTCATTAATGTCTTAATCGCAATTACAGATTGCCTCATATTTGCTCGTCGTCCCATTATGCCATAGTTTGTACATCTCAATGGTCAGTAGAAACCACATTTGTTTAAGCAAGTCAGCATATAAGCTTTTTTTTAAAGGCAGTAAATGAGGCTGAATGAACTGTTTCACTGCCAGACAAGGCTCCGCTGATAGCCAGGTGTAGCGGTGGTAAGGATTCACTCCATGGTGCTGAAAAAAAAGCTCTGCTGTTGGGACAACTTTATGTAGGCCCTAACAGTTTGTAGGCACCTTTTGTCACCGTTATAGTGCAATTAATTAGGGTTCAATTCTCGGGCCGACTCTCTTCTTCTGGCCCTTCTTTGGACACTGTGTTAACCTGTTTGGGCTGCAGGGGCAGTATTGAGTAACCAGATAAAAGGTGCCCATTTCAAACGGCCTCGTACTCAATTCTTGCTCGTACAATATGCATATTATTATTACTATTGGATAGAAAACACTCTAGTTTCTAAAACAGTTTGAATTATATCTGTGAGTCAAACAGAACTCATTTGGCACAAACTTCCTGACCAGGAAGTGGAAAGTCTGAAATCGAGGCTCTGTTCTACTTCCTGCCTATAAATGGGCATGATACGTATTAGTATACATGCACTTCATAGACCTTCCCCTGGATGTCAAGAGGCGGTGAGAGAAGAAATTGAGTGTTTATCTTGGTCTGAAGTGGAATACAAGCTCTTTGTATGACGTGTCCCCCATTTCCGGTTTTCTGGAGAGCGCGAGAAGGTACCTGGATTTGCCTTCTGTTTAGCTGCCGTTATAGGCGACTACTATCTCCGGCTTTGATTTTATTTGATACATGTGACCATATCATCGTAAAGTATGTTTTTTCAATATAGTTTAATCAGATGATTGAAATTTTTTCGGGAGTTTTGCCGTGTTCCGTTCTCTGACTTTGTTGACGATGGAGAGATTCGTGCCACTTGGCTAGTGTGCTTGCTAAATCGAGAGGGAAAGTGGCCGTTCTAAATCCAAACAACGATTGTTCCCGACAAAGGACCCCTTGTCCAACATTCTGATGAAAGATCAGCAAAAGTAAGAAACATTTTATGATGCTATTTCATATATCTGTCATACATGTGAATTAGTCGTCGGCGCCCAACTTTTGGCTACTCTAGCTATACCGAAGCTGGATGTCGTAATGAAGTTATTTTTAGAATTCTAACACTGCGATTTCATTAAGAACTAATGGATCTATCATTTCCTATACAACATGTATTTTTTTGTTATGTTTATGAATAGCTATTTGGTCAGAATATGTGTGTCAGAAAAAGTGTCAGAAAAATATCCGGACGTTGTGGGAAATAGTAACTACGTTAGCACATTGTATAACCACTGATTTCAGCTCTAAATATGCACATTTTCGAACAAAACATAAGTGTATGTATAACCTGATGTTATAGGACTGTCATCTGATGAAGAATATCAAGGTTAATCAAAAATTATATATCTTTTACTGGTTTGTCACGTTCGCTAACTTTTACTGCTGGGAAATGGCTTGTATTTTTGGCTATTGTGGTAAGCTAATATAACGCTATATTGTGTTTTCGCTGTAAAACACTTAATAAATCGGAAATATTGGCTGGAATCACAAGATGCCTGTCTTTCATTTGCTGTACACTATGTATTTTTCAGAAATGTTTTATGATGAGTAATTAGGTATTTGACGTTGGTGTCTGTAATTATTATGGCTGCTTTCGGTGCAATTTCTGATTGTAGCTGCAATGTAAACTATGATTTATACCTGAAATATGCACATGTTTCGAACAAAACATAGATTTATTGTATAACATGTTATAAGACTGTCATCTGATGAAGTTGTTTGTTGGTTAGTTTGGTTGGTTCTTGGTTAGTTAGGTTGGCTTTGTGCATGCTACCTGTGCTGTGAAAAATGTCTGTCCTTTTTTGTATTTGGTGGTGAGCTAACATAAATATACGTGCTGTTTTCGCTGTAAAACATTTAAAAAATCGGACATGTTGGCTGGATTCACAAGATGTGTACCTTTCATTTGCTGTATTGGACTTGTTAATGTGTGAAAGTTAAATATTTAAAAAATATATATTTTGAATTTCGCGCCCTGCACTTTGAGCTGGCTGTTGTCATAAGTGTACCGACGCCGGGCTGCAGCCATAAGAAGTTGTTAACTAACCTCCAAACGAGCTTCAATGCCATACAACTCTCCTTCCGTGGCCTCCAACTGCTCTTAAATTCAAGTAAAACTAAATGCATGCTCTTCAACCGACCGCTGCCTGCACCTGCCGGCCCGTCCAGCATCACTACTCTGGACGGCTCTGACTTAGAATATGTGGACAACCACAAATACCTAGGTGTCTGGTTAGACTGTAAACTGTCCTCCCAGACTCACATTAAGCATCTCCAATCCAAAATTAAATCTAGAATCGGCTTCCTAATCCACAACAAAGCATCCTTCACTCATGCTGCCAAACATACCCTCGTAAAACTGACGATCCTACCGATCCTTGACTTCGGCGATGTAATTTACAAAATAGCCTCCAACACTCTACTCAGCAAATTGGATGCAGTCTATCACAGTGCCATCCGTTTTGTCACCAAAGCCCCATATACTACCCACCACTGCGACCTGTATGCTCTCATTGGCTGGCCCTCGCTTCATATTCGTCGCCAAACCCACTGGCTCCAGGTCATCTATAAATCTTTGCTAGGTAAAGCCCTGCCTTATCTCAGCTCACTGGTCACAATAGCAGCACCCACCCGTAGCACACGCTACAGCAGGATAATTTACTGGTCACCCCCAAAGCCAATTCTTTCTTTGGCCGCCTTTCCTTCCAGTTCTCTGCTGCCAATGACTGGAACGAACTGCAAAAATCAGCTGGAGACTCATTATCTCCCTCACTAACTTTAAGCACCAGCTTTCAATGCAGCTCACAGATCACTGCACATAGCCCATCTGTAAATATAGCCCATCCAACTACCTTATCCCCATACTGTTATTTATTTATTTTGCTCCTTTGCACCTTCTGCACATCTATCACTCCAGTGTTTAATTGCTATATTGTAATTATTTCACCACTCTATGGCCTGTTTATTGCCTTACCTCCCTTATCCTACCACATTTGCACACACTGTATATAGACTTTTTCTATTGTATTATTGACTGTATGTTTGTTTATTCCATGTGTAACTCTGTGTTGTTGTTTGTGTCGCACTGCTTTGCTTTATCTTGGCCAGGTCGCAGTTGTAAATGAGAACTTGTTCTCAACTAGCCTACCTGGTTAAATAAAGGTGAAATAAAAAATTTAAAAATGTATGTATTGTTTAGTGTTGTGTTGTGTTGTTTAGTGGCTTTGCTGGCATGCCACATTTTGTTTTTGCCCCACAAAGATTTACATGCTAAAATCGCCACTGGTATGGCTTAAGGTGCAATTTATGTGTGCTTAACCTCCTCTTTCCCTCTAACTTAGAAGTTGAAATTAGACTTTGAATTTGAAGTTGAATACTGCCCTCCCTCTTATCCCTCACTACTTCTCCTCGTCTCTTCAACCTACTTCATCCCTTGTGCCCTTGTCTCTCGTTCTACACAGCTGTCTGGTTTACACATATCCATGGTTATGATTCATGTTGTGGATCAAACACAGGCATTATGCATATGGGTGTGTGTGTGTGTGTGTGTGTGTGTGTGTGTGTGTGTGTGTGTGTGTGTGTGTGTGTGTGTGTGTGTGTGTGTGTGTGTGTGTGTGTGTGTGTGTGTGTGTGTGTGTGTGTGTGTGTGTGTGTGTGTGTGTGTGTGTGGGCGGTGTGTGTGTGAGTTGCTGTCGTCAGTTTACCCACAAACACTGCCTGCTTTAAAGGAGGAAGTAGAGAGGGAAAAGGATGAGGGGAAACAGAGAAAAGAAACAGCCCTAAATGTAAGTGGAACAGAGTTGTAGAAGAGAAACAAGCCTAAAACAGTTTTTTTCATAATTCATGAATGCTTGTTTGACACGTGATGCTATTGTGCATGCATGCCTCTGTTAAGACGCTTTTAGCGGTGTCGTCGCTTGTCTTTGTCTAAGAGGACTCTCTCAAAGTTAGGTATTTGGACCCACGTGTTGTCCAGCACGCAATACTGAATCTCTCTCTATACTGTTGTGGTATGAATACCATAGTTAAGACAAACATGTCGGAAGAAACACTCATAAATTATAACTAATGTTATAATTCTGCATTCTGCTGTGTCCAATTTATAACGGTAATACCTTTATTGAGACTGTTGCCTAAGCCTGGGGTTACACAAAGCAACTATCATGCAATTTTAGGTGCAGTTGCAAGTGACATCATCTCAAGTAACTTTGCTGTTACATGAAGCAACTCAAATGCGATTAAAATTGCATGGAACAGCCAATCAAATTGAAGATGCTTCTGTCATATTGTTTGAGAATTCTAAACTCATCCCGTGTCATCTGCTGCATTACATCGTGATTTCACAAATTATTATTGGTTTATCCAAGCGTTTCGTTATTGTATAATGAACGATTAAGACAAAATGCTGGCTGTTCAATTTAGATAGCTAGAAAAAAATAATTGCCAGCACTTTTTGATCAAGCTAGGTAGGTATCTAGCAACACGCTAAACAAGCTAGCAACAAACTTGCTAGCTAGAGTAGCTCATGTTGAACAATTTCAGTTGAAACTGGTCAGGGAGAGGTTTGGGTTCACTTCAAAATTGCATTTATTAACTGCTATACCATGTACAATAATTTGTAATTATACAACGGTGGGTCTAATCCTGAATGCTGATTGTTTAAAACCGCATTCCAGCCGGTGTCTATTCCACAAGTTACCACAGGCTAAATCTATGCCTTTAAAATGCCTGTTTACTCTGTTGCATCCGACTGCGCAATCCACTGTCTCATCAGCCCAGCCAGGCAATTTATAAACTTTATCTCCACTATAAAAAGCATCTAGACATTATCTATTTCTTTTAGACTAACATTTTGTTTTCAACAGCGGAGATTTGTAAAAACCCTACTGTCTCTCTGACATTTGCAACATTGTTTCAATATTCAAATTCGATGTGCAGCTGTCCCATAGTAATGAACGTGCCGGGATTCGGGACGAGACGGATAGACAGGCAGGTAGCGTTTCTCAGCCAGTCGAAATCATGAATCTGCTGGCATAATTTGTATGGACATATACAAAGAAATGTCAATTGAAAAAATGTCAAACGAAACGAAGTGCAGCTAGTTTGCAGTCTTTCCAGCTTCAGTTTGAAGTGATTGCGTTAGTGTAACAGTACTCTTCTTGCGTTGTGTACAATCAATCATCGACACAAACTCCAACTTGTAGCACCAGTCATGGAGCTTTATTCTGACAGAAAACAGCACAAAATTGCACGTCATGCAATGCACGGCTCACCATCCAACTCTGCACTCACGCACTGTACAAAATATACGAACCTCCCCACCAGACACGGTAAGTTGCTAGCTAGTATTGGCGGGAATTCTCTACAACAAAATGCACAATAAATATTCACCAAAAAACGCTGCATCTTATTTGTGATGTTCGAATAACATTTACAAACAAATTGATATAAATTGTACATTTGAACCATCACTTGGGAGTATAAAAATGACTTTTGACGTACAGTGCTTTGCAACCAACAACTTACCGCTGGTTTGGTGCTTGTTCGCTGGGACGATTCTAACTGAAACATCCTCCCTCGTAAGCGAGCTACGCAAACCAGCCAATAAGATGCCATGTTGAGTAGGTGAAGGCAAGACAAAACTAAAACCAAAAACCCATTGGCTTAACAATAAAGTGGCAAGGGGAATCACCAATATAACCCTGTTACATTAGCTGTGTTGTTGGCTAGCTCCTCTGAACATCAGTGTCCTGACGAGTGAGCACATTTTCCAGGCGAAACCATGCCTCATTATCTCATTGTTATGGATGTATCCAAATAAATGTCTCTGGAAAACAGCTTAACCTTCTATGGCATGACTTTTATTTTTTTTGGGGGGGGGGGATTTCACCCGATTTTTGGGGAGTTTGATAATATGATAATATGATAAACCCTGATAATATAGCCATCATAAATGTGTCGTCATCCCTTCCAACCAGATATTGGTTTGTTGCCTCAGCAACAGTGTGCTACGAGGGTACTGAAACGCCAAGGTTTTTTATAGTACGTATGATAAGTGGAATAAGGAAAACTTAGCAATATATGCATTAGAACAAGTTTTATTTAGACAAACATCAACCACAAATAGTTTCAGCCAATCACAATTAGAAGCTTTCAAGTCAAAACATTAAACAATCAAATAAACAAACTACTACTAATTACAACTGAGACCTCATGTATAAACGTTTCTCACATTCCATACAAACATATAAACTAACATCCAAATGAGTGTGTGTGTGTGTGTGTGTGTGTGTGTGTGTGTGTGTCTGTGTGTGTGGAGGGGTTAGCCTATGTGTGCGGGTATATGTGTGTGTGTGTGTGCTGAATCAGTGTTTCTCTTCTGTGTGGAACCTCAGGAAGCAGTTGCTGGTGGATGTGAAACAGAGGTGAGCATCACATTTCTGGCACTTGGCTTTTGGTGTACCTGTGCACCCTGGTACCTTGCATCTCCCCTTCTTTTCAGCCATAATCTTCCAGTGGGCTGTGGCATCCAGGCGCACATCAGGAACTGGAATTGGAGCAGCGGGTCCTTTTCTCCTCTTCTCCTCATACCTCACAAGCAATTGTGGAACTGGGACGACATTTTTTGCGCTCCAGACTCGTTCCATTTTTGCATAGGCCTTCAGCGATGTATGACTTGAAGGTATACAGCTTCATTTGTTCCTTCTTTCTCATGCCAGTGCCTTCACAATCTCTTCGGTAGAGCAGCCAGGTGGTCACGATGATCATATCCAGGAAGTGGAACACTTCTTTGATCTGATTTTGTCCCGGTTCAGTCCACCCCACCCATATTCTTGTTGTATTCTTACACCACAGCAGGGCAGGGGACTTTGGTGATCATCTTTCGCTTGCGATCCCACCTGTCAACCTCTGGGATTTTTTGATGGCCTCCCATCTATTCAGTATCATGGTGTCAGCTACTTGGGACACTCGGCAGGCTTTGTTCCAAAACATGAAGGTGCCTGGTAAACCAAACAATGTACACCACAATACCCAGGAACTGCTCCAATTCTTCTGTAGTGAGGTTAAGGGGCTTGTTTGCGTTACATTGTATCGCACATAGATTTGACTGCCCTACAATAACTTCCAGAATGTCTTCCGAGAAAAACTGCTTGAAGTACTGGAGGGGGACATGATATCATCAGATCTTGAAAGCAGGCCCTGCCATTCTGGGTAAGCAATGAAGTATGTGTAACAGTATAACTTTACGTCGTCCCCTCGCCCCGACACGGGCGCGAACCAGGGACCCTCTGCACACATCAACAACTGGCACCCACGAAGCGTCGTTACCCATCGCTCCACAAAGGCCGCGGCCCTTGCAGAGCAAGGGGCAACCCTACTTAATGTCTCAGAGCAAGTGACGTAACTGATTGAAATGCTACTAGCGCGCACCCGCTAACTAGCTAGCCATTTCACATCCGTTACATATGCATTGTGGGGTGTTCTCCACCGGGGTAGGCGTGGAACATCAACCTCTGCTACATCTTCATCCTCAGGCATTCTCCTTTAAAAAAGAAAGCAGGAAGCACACATATGAATGTGTCATATACCCTTCTTCATCCAGACACGCATGCAAACACACACACACACACACCACACACGTGCGCACACACATTACTTTGCTGACTGACCCCTGACCTCCTAACTGTCTTTCAAACCTGATTCGGGGATCCACTCTTCCTGACTCCTCAAGCTCACTGTCCTCACTGTCAGAGGGAATGACCCTAACTGCTCGATGATGTTCCTTCCTGTCACGCCCTGACCTTAGAGAGCTTTTTATGTCTCTATTTTGGTTTGATCAGGGTGTGATTTGGGTGGGTATTCTATGTTCTGTTTTCTAGGTTTGTGTATTTCTATGTTTTGGCCAGGTATGGTTCTCAATCAGGGACAGCTGTCTATCGTTGTCTCTGATTGGGAATCATACTTAGGCAGCCTTTTTCCCTTGTGTCACTGTGGGAAGTTGTCTTTGTTTGGGGTACTATAGCCCTCTTAAGCTTCGCGGTCGGTTTGTATTGTTTATTGTTGGCAACATTTTCTATAATAAAAAGTAATGTACGCTCACCACGCTGCGCTTTGGTCTTTCTTCAACGACAGCCATGACACTTCCGCCCATAAAACGTTCTTGTGTCCATTTCCTGTAAGTATCAGTAGATAGTAAAGTAAAAACATTGACTATGGTCATAATTATGCATCCGAGCACATCTCCACACTTTAGCATGATATTGCCCGAACAAAAGTGGTCTAACTCCACAATGTTGCCCTGAGGCAACAAACCAAAAAACAGTTTTAGTATATAAATAAAAACAAAATAAATCTTTAAACAAGCAAACAAATGTCTTTACATACTCATGCATATTTTTTTTATATAACGTTATTTCAATTTAAACATGTTAAAAAGTGATTTTATCTTACCAATTGGTGGCACTGTGTCCCATGTGGCTTTGCTTCCTGAAAGGACTGCTCTACCCCCAGACAAAAGGCCACACTCACTTTGTCACGTTCCTGACCTGTTTTCCATTGTTTTTGTATGTGTTTAGTTGGTTAGGGCGTGAGTTGGGGTTGGCATTCTATATTATGTAATTCTATGTTGGGTTAAATGTGTTGAATGATATGGTTCTCAATTAGAGGCAGGTGTTTGACGTTTCCTCTGATTGAGAACCATATTAAGGTAGGCTGTTCTCACTGTCTGTTTGTGGGTGATTGTCTTCCGTGTCTGTGTCTGTCGCACCACACGGGACTGTTTCGTGTTCGTTCGTTTTGGTTAGTCTGTTCCTGTTCTTCGTGTTATATTGTAAATTCTCAAGTTCAGGTCTGTCTACGTCGTTTGTTGTTTTGTAATCATTTCAAGTGTTCTTCGTGTTTCGTCTTGTTTAAATAAATTTTCGTTATGTCTGCATACAACGCTGCGTTTTGGTCCGACCCTTACTCCTTCTCCTCGTCTGAGGAGGAGGAGGAATTAGACAGCCGTCACACACTTCAGCCCCCCATTTCATTGGACACAAACATGTTAGGTGATATATTTTATTTATCCCAAAAAATGTAAGTGGTGGTGTGAGGTAGAAAAGGTAGTTTGTTGCCTGAGGGCAACACCATGCCACAGAGGGTTAAACAAATGCAAATGCAGCTACTTTGCTGTTATTCTACCTGCACTTTTTGACGTGACTGTAAGTTAGCCGTAGTTGGCTAGCTAGCAAGCAAGGGATAAGAACGTTGCCAGCCAGTATGGCAATGGAACATTTAGAACGAATGACTGGGTCGCGTCCATGTGTCGCGTCTCTAGCAACCGAACCGATAGAACGAACGACCAGCCGGCTTGGGTAGCAACCCTAGATTTGTGTCGGGACTATATCTTGTGGAAGGATGAAATAGTATGAATTTAAAAAAAATCTAAATAATGTTTTTGATGAAAATATGTCAGTCATTATTTGAATATGTTGGTAACCTGATGTATAAAACTGACGTTTGGAGGATATATTGGCACGGGTGTTGTTAAACTCAATTTTGTCTCGGGCCAAACAACACCTGTGCCAATATATCCTCCAAACACCGGCTTCAAGTGCATTATCACTTAAACATCTCCTGCTGTGCTAGTCTTTGTTCTGTCAACCTTGGTCGCGGATTGTGCTGCGCAGAACTGACAGCTGTGTGTTGACATGACAACTGGGTCAGAATTCCGAACCGTCGAATGGATCATGTGACAAAAGTGTTTGTTTTGATTGGCTGTTGAAAAGTTTTAAATGGATGCAACCAGATTAGTTGCAGGGGGGTGCTTCGCGAAGCAGTCAAGAAAGAACTTGCAAGTTGCATCGTGTAACGGCAGCCTAACCGTTTGTGTGTTAGATACCAAGCTAAAGCTAATGTGTGTTTTCTAGACAGCTGGTTTACAAATAAAATGCTGTCAAGGTCTCTTACACAAATCAACTGGGTGCCTGTGACAGCACGATGCACTCCCTGAAATTACTCAGTGATGAAAGAGAGCGAGCGAGCGAGCAAGAGAGAGCACCTCCTCCAGATCTAAATTAATGTTTTGGTGTGTGTGCACGTGCGTGCGTGTATAAGCGTGCGTGCGTTACTCTTCATATACAAACTTCTTAGTCCAATCTCCACCCATCCATATGTGTTCCTTCAATCTGAATATAATAAATCGAACCAAATTGATACAATGAAACACTGTCCATACTCCTCTGCAACACATGAGAACCCTGGTGCACTGAATACACCGACAATTTATTGTACCCTTTAACCTGTAAGAGCTACACTGTGACACATGATTCATACAGTCACAGCCACACAAAGCTGTCCGGCAGAGAAGTGAGTTACAGTCCAGTCTCCATGAACACAGTCACACGTCGTGCACTGCAGCAGCTCGGTGTTTAACACTGATTAAAACTGTCATGCCAACGCCATGCTGTAAATGTTCATACATTGATTCATTGCCACGGTTACACACCACTGCCCATTGTCGCACAGCTGCCAGGCCTGCGGACTAAAATGTTGACAAGCTGTTGTAGCAGTGTCAGTCTCACCAACGCAAACCCAGCTCCTAGTCCCATCTACAGTGATACAGCCAGGCTGTCTCCCAAATGGAACCCTATTCCATATATACTGTAGTACGCAACTTTCGAGCTGGGTTTGAGTTGGTGAGACAGACACTAGCTTTCCTCCTTTACCACCAACCCATCCATGCACAGCAACCCAGACACTCACGCACACCAATGATTATTGACTTCTGGAGGCAACTGTCTGGCTCCTAAGCAAAGTGTTGTATGATCACGCTACCTGGAACAGTGAGAGGCTACTGAGACATGGTCGATCATTAGAGTTGGTCTGACGGACAGGGTGTGAATGTGAGGGGGGAGGCACAACAATAATGTTAGAGGGTGCCTGTGCGTCTGTGTGTTTCTGTGTGTGTGCACGTGTGTGTGTGTGTGTGCAGGGGTTGTTGGGGCGGGGGCCACACCACACTACAACACCGTGCACAGGGCAGCCAGTTCAGACATGGAAGGTACCTCTCAGTCTCTGTTATAGTAGAGGTTGCCTCCTGTTCTCGTTTCCTCCTCTTTCTCTCAGCAATGCACCGGAATGCCCTGCTGGGACGTCACAGTGTTAACGGGGTCAGGGCTCAGACGTGAGGGGCTGGGTTTGTGAGTGCAGGGTTAGAAGGCGTTAGTGAGCGGGGATCCACGCCACAGAGAATTAGCCATCACAGGGTTAGCACTGGTTAGTGGCTAGTGGGTTAGAGCCAGCAGCACAGGTGCTTGTTGTACACGACACACGCACACTGCAAACACACACATAAGGATACCACCAAGCCACCAATCAGAGACCAAGAGGAGCAGAGGTCAGACAGACACGGAGCCACAGAGGTGGAGTACACAGGAAACTAGCAATTGTGTTTGTGTGTGTGTACCTCCTAAATGGATATATGTTGTGACAGGGTGCCAAAAAGAGTAACAATCATGTGTGACAGATGCTATCCATATTCTACGCACTGGGGTCAATCACTGCCTGTCAGACAGATGATGAGAGCTGTCTGTGTGTGTGTGTGTGTGTGTGTGTGTGTGTGTGTGTGTGTGTGTGTGTGTGTGTGTGTGTGTGTGTGTGTGTGTGTGTGTGTGTGTGTGTGTGTGTGTGTGTGTGTGTGTGTGTGTGTGTGTGTGTGTGCATGTGCGTTGCCTACTGTGCATAAACTAGACTGCTGTATGCTGTGGTATAAACTAATAACTACTAATGAGGATTATAAAACAAATTACTTCACAACCTGTTCTATGAATACTGGACAGTGCACAATTAAGAAATAAGGCACAAAAGACTCTGCTATGTGCTGAATATAGTTACAAGTACATTGCGTTGTTTGGCCCGAAGTCAACCCATTTACCGGTGACAGAATTCAGCACATAGCACGGTCTCAAGTGCTTTATTGCTTTAATAAAACAGTTACCAACATTAAAATAACAATACATTTAACGTGTTTAGTATAGTCTGTTTGAAACTCCACTTACTACTTGTAGCTGTATAGTATGTTTGTTTGTGTTGGTCTTGGCTAGCTTAATGTTCCTGTTGGTAGCTAGCTAGCAGTCACTCACTTACAGCACCGTCATTAAAAGGGGCATGAGGGAAGCCCCACATGCCTACAATATTATGTTTTTCTATGTAACGAGAACGCTCGGGAGCAAGCAATGTTGAAAAGTCATCTTTAAACGTGTTGCCCTTTTCTTAAATGTAGCTTTGTAATTAACTAAAACAAGCAGACAACAAAAAAATTGCATTCGAAAAAGGTGAAGTTTTTGCTGTGAGCCAATGGGGCAACCTAGGTAACCACAGGTTGTTTTCCCCACGGGCGGGAGAGGGTGCAACGTTATATCTAATACCAACTGGGACTATGCTAGCTAAACTGGATAACTAGCTAGCCTACAGCTAGCCCAGTTATGTCTGCTAACGCTCTGTGCATTGCCATTTATCGTCCATCCACTAAAAAAGTGCTCTGTGTCGCCTGGTGAACTATTCCGGCAGAAAATAGGGAGAGAATGGATCCTGTGCCTGGAGACAATGTACCAGGCGACACTTTTATAGTGGATGCACAATAAATAGCAATGTACAGATTAATGTGAACAAAACATCTTAAAAGTTAGCAGACATAACAAAATAAGCTATAGGCTAGCTAGCTAGTTTAGCTAGCATAGCCACAATTGTTTGTTAGAAGTATAGAAAGAACAACCAGTGTTTTTCCCGAACAACATTGCCCAAAAAATTGACAACCAGTTTCTGTCCGGACTCTTTCCTCTAAAGGAATACTTAAATAGTATGAATTGAATTGTCAAGATAAAGTTCATGAAAATGTGTCATTTATTTACATTTTATATGTTGGAATCCGTTTTATAGAAGCAATAAGGGACTCGAGACCGTGCTATGTGCAGAATACAGTCAAAGTTAAATGGGTTGACTGGCCCTTCGCTTCGCATCGGGCTGAACAACAGCATTTACCTGTGACTGTATTCAGCGCATAGCATGGTCTCTTGTGCCTTATTGCTTAATTATGAAATATAATCTATTCACTCTCAATGCGTCCCAAATGGGAACCTATTTCCTTTATAGTACTCTACTTTTGACCAAGGTAGTGCCCTATATAGGGAATAGGGTGTCAGTTGGGATCTACTTCTATCTAGACGGGGACCACTAAAACAATGAGCGCCATAATGGCCTTTTCATGAGACCACCTGCAATGTGTACTTTTCATTATACTTATGCACTTGTGTATTATACAATATTGCATAACTACAGTAAGTCTATATTGCTCTAGGCAATTCTATGTTCCTTCCGAATGCGGCCTTTTGAAGAGTCAGTCGTCCTTTTGTTGCTCCGAATGAACTGATGAAGCCAAGCTTAAAACAACGTCAGTGTGTGTGTGTGTGTGTGTGTGTGTGTGTGTGTGTGTGTGTGTGTGTGTGTGTGTGTGTGTGTGTGTGTGTGTGTGTGTGTGTGTGTGTGTGTGTGTGTGTGTGTGTGTGTGTGTGTGTGTGTGTGTGTGTGTGTGTGTGTGAGTCATGACCCCGGCTACAGAGGAACAGAACAATACACTACCATCTCTAGTGTGACTCATTGTGCTACAGTACTATGTATTTTATGTTCTGCATTGTTGATCCGTAGATTAATACAATTTAATACTAGCTATACTGTTAAAGTGAGAATTCAATCTGTACTTATTTACAATTTAGACCTATTGTGCAGAATATGTATTGTTTATTCATTGGAGCTTTGGATACTGTTGATGTTTTTCCGTAACATCGAACACTCAGTCCAGCAGGGGGGGTTAAGAGGGGTTAATAAGGATGAGGGATACAGTGGGTAACAGCACACAGGGAGACATAGCCAAGAGTTTAACAGTGAGTTGTCTGAGGGGCACAGAGAAGGAGTGAGAGAAAGAGAGAGTTACTCACGATATACTGTAGGCGCAGGAGTTGGTGCAGGCCGTGTGGAGGAAGGGAAGGAAAGAGAGAAGAATCAAGTTAAGACACTTTAGTAATAAATAAAGAACTTGACAGAGAGATATACGGTTGGGAGAGCTAGCTGTCAATCATATGCTATTCCAGTCAAGGACACTGTGTGCATCACAAATGGCATCCTATTCCCTATATAGTGCACTACTTTTCACCAGAGCCCTATAGGCCCTGGTCAAAAGTACTGCACTATATAGGGGATATAGTGCAGGGCCTCCATGGGGAGTATGAGGGGGGGACAGATGACGCAGAGGGTAGGAGGGACAGCGACAGATGGAGAAGAAAAATAAACAAAGACGTTGACAGATGTGCACAGAGAGGTAGCGATGGAGAGAGAGAGAGAGCGTGGGATCCAGGGGGACGGCCAGATAGGAGATGAGTGGAGTGAGAGAGGGAGCAGGGAGAATGACAGTGGCGTGCTGGGAGTGCAGGGTGTGTGTGGGCCGTAATTACTAGTTCAACCAGACAGGTGATAATTAAGCAGTCAGCAGTAGTGTGTGTGTGTGTGTGTGTGTGTGTGTGTGTGTGTGTGTGTGTGTGTGTGTGTGTGTGTGTGTGTGTGTGTGTGTGTGCGTGCGTGCGTGCGTGCGTGCGTGCGTGCGTGCGTGCGTGCGTGCGTGCGTGCGTGCGTGCGTGCGTGTGTGTGTGTGTGTGTGTAGACTAATGAACCTGCTCATGCAACACACAGTGCCCAAGGTCCGAAGGCCTTGCACAGTCATTAGCCCTTCTGTACTGCATGACAGAGCCTCTCTCAAACTACTGGCCTCCAACTGTGTCCAGGGTAGAGCCATGTGAAGGAGTCGAAACATCTCAAATGGTACCCTTTTCCCTTTATAGAGCACTATATACTGTTGGGAATCCGGTGCATATTTGGGAGGCACTCTGAACTCTCATCTATCTTTAGATCCGTGTTGAGAACACAGAACTCTTGAGGAAGCCATGTCATGTTCGTTAGGAGTGTGTTATATCTGGACTGGGAGTATCCTATACTCACGCCTGCATTGTTGTGGTTGCCGTCTGGAAGCTGAACATATTCTCTTTGGGGAACCAGCTATTAGGGTTGTCCTCTACATACCAAGGAAACAAAGCAGAAGTTTAGCCCACAACATAAGACTCCAACTGTTGTTCTCTCTCAGCAGATACCATGCTTCATACAATGTTAGAGCTGAGATCCGTATTAGGGGAAACAGTGCCACTGGCCACCATGGGGGATTTGTTATTGATTTTGTTTATCAAACCAGGGGTTATCAAACTTTTTGGGGGCCGGGGACCCCTTTTTTGATAGCAAATTAGTCAGGTACCCCCTCTAACCAAGTCTCGGGCCCTGGGAAAGAACATTTTAAAGGCTCGCCTCTTGGCATTGGAGAGAAAATGATGCAGTTTTCAAGGTCACACCTACTCATTCGATGGTTTTTCTTTATTTTTTTACTATTTTCTACATTGTAGATTAATAGTCAAGACATCAAAACTATGAAATAAGATATGGAATCATGTAGTAACCAAAAAAATGTTAAACAAATCAAAATAGATTTTATATTTTATATTGGCTCAAACACATTAAGAAGGAAAGAAATTCCACAATTTAACTTTTAACAAGGCACACCTGTTAACCTCTAACAAGCCTCTACCCCGGATCCGGGAGCACCCCCCCCCCCCCCCCACACTGATTAGCATCGCTAGCATAGCGTCACAATTAAATAGTAGCATCTAAATATCATTAAATCACAAGTCCAAGACACCTAATGAAAGATACAGATCTTGTGAATAAAGTCACCATTTCAGATTTTTAAAATGTTTTACAGGGAAGACAAAATATGTAAATCTATTAGCTAACCATGTTAGCAAAAGACACCCTTTTTCTTTGTCCACCATTTTTTCTCAACACCAGTAGCTATCACCAATTCGGCTAAACTAAGATATTGATAGCCACTAACCAAGAAAAAACCTCATCAGATGACAGTCTGATAACATATTTATGGTATAGGATAGGTTTTGTTAGAAAAATGTGCATATTTCAGGTATAACTCATAGTTTGCCATTGCAGCCAGCATCACAAATCTCACCAAAGCTCCTAGAATTACTACAGACAGCAACCTGTATTACCAATTTACTCATCATAAAACATTTCTTAAAAATACACAGCACATAGCAATGGACAGACACAGATCTTGTGAATTCAGACAACATTTCAGATTTTCTAAGTGTTTTACGGCGAAAACACAATAAATCGTTATATTAGCATACCATATACGCAAACGTTACCCGAGCACTGATTCTAGCCAAAGAGAGCGATATCATATCATCGCCAAAATATATTAATTTTTTCACTAACCTTCTCAGAATTCTTCAGATGACACTCCTGTAACATCATATTACAACATACATATACAGTTTGTTCGAAAATGTGCATATTTAGCCATAAAAAAACGTGGTTATACAATGAAAATAGTAGCAAAACAAGCCTGGAAATGTCGGTCGCCATCTTTGAGTGATCTAGTTTAATCAATAGCTAATCATATACTTGACTAAAAAATACAGGGTTGACAGGAATCGAAAGACAAATTAGTTCTTAATGCAATCGCTGATTTACATTTTTTTAATTATCCTTACTTTTCAATACAGGTTGCGCCAAGCGAAGCTATACAAAACAAGATGGCGGCGTAAGCTTTAACATTTTTCGACAGAAACACGATTTATCATCATAAATTGTTCTTACTGTGAGCTGTTCTTCCATCAGAATCTTGGGCAAAGAATCCTTTCTTGGGTCTAATCTTCTTTTGGTCGAAAGATGTCCACTTGTCCGTCGAAATGCCCACTAACGTACGACCGGGAGCCCGAAATGTGCCCAGCGCGTCAAAGTGCACAACAAAGCAATGCCTCAAAATCGCACTAAAAGGATATAAATTGCTATACAACGGTTCAAATTAACTACCTTATGATGCTGTTAACACCTATAACGGGTGAAAACATGACCGGAGAAATATTACTGGCTACACTAATGCTTGGAAAAAGAGCAGGGCGGTGTCCACCGCGCGTCCGGCGCAGCTGGAAAAGAGTTCCTACCTACAGGTTTTTTTCTTTTATAGTGGCTGTGATTGCGCAATCGATACCATTCAAAGCGTCATCACGTAAAGGCATCCAGGGGAAGACGTAAGCAGTGTCCGTATCCTCATAGCGTTCACAGTGGCCTTTAAACTGACTCCAGATCAGGGGCCAAAATGTGTGAAATCTGACTCCATGTCAGGGAAATTGCTGTAGAATGAGTTCTGTTCCACTCAGAGACAAAATTCCAACGGCTATAGAAACTAGAGAGTGTTTTCTATCCAATAATAGTAATAATATGCATATTGTACGATCAAGAATTGAGTAGGAAGCCGTTTCATCTGTAGAGACAATTATGCTAATTTGAAACAGCACCCCCTATAGTCGCAAGAAGTTAATTGAAATGCATTCCAGGTGACTACCTTATGAAGCTGGTTGAGAGAATGCTAAGAGTGTGCAAAACTGTCATCAAGGCAAAGGGTGGCTACTTTGAAGAATCTGAAATATAATTTTTGTTTAACATTTTCTGGGTTACTACATAATTCCCTATGTGTTAGTTCATAGTTTTGATGTCTTCACTATTATTCCATAGTAAAAATAAAGAAAAAACCTTGAATGAGTAGGTGTGATTGAGATTTAGCTGCGGGCCCCCTGCAGTACCACCGCGGGCCCCACTGTTTGAAGTAACATCATTGTTGTTGTAATATTACAAACGGACATGGCAGTTTCACCGATACAGATTCCAACCTTAAGTGCTTTGCGTTTGAGAAAAACATTATGTTGCAAATGAATCTTATCATAGTGGACAAGGGATGGAGATAATGAGATATATAGACACCGAAGGCCCCACTCCCCTCCACCCCCCCCCCCCCCCCTCCTCCTCCTCCTCACCTCTCTCCTCAGCAGAGCCTTGTCTGTCTCTGTCTCTGTCTCGGTCCTCGCTGTACATCCTCTCCAGCTTCTTCCTTTGTTTGCCTCCGTCTTGCGGGGACGTCTCCAGATCCAGGGAGCGCTGGCTCTGACATGGGGCCCTGATGCAGGTCACAGACTCTGGGGTGCAGTCCTCCCGCGAGCCCCCCCTCCGCACCCCCCAGTCCCGGATGTTATGGGCGCTCCCCGAGCTCTGCAGGGGCTGGGACTGGGACCTGTGGTTCTGTGGGCCATGGTTATGGTTGCCACGGTGATGGTTGCCACCACCGCCGCCGCGTTGGTATTTGCTGCCTGGTGGTTGTGGATTTGAGTACGAGGGCTGGTTGGAGGAGGGAGGAGGGGACGGGGGCTGCTTCAGCACCTCCAGCTCCAGGCTCTCCTCACTGCCTCGGCCCCCTAGCATGCCTCCCTCCCTGGTGATGGTGTAGACCCGCTGGGCAGCTGGCTTCAGGCCCGTCAGACTTCCCCCAGTGGACCTGGGAGGCGGCTGCTGCTCCTCAAAGGAGAAGCTGCGCTCCACTGAGAGCCCTGCTGAGAGCCTGCGCTTGGACGGTCCTGTGGGCTGCAAACTATCTGGCTGCAGGGTGCTGGGCTGGGGCTGGAGACTGCTGGGCTGGGAATGCAGGGTGCTGGGCTGTGACTGGAGACTGTGGGCCTGGGGCTGATTCTGAGGCTGTAGGTTGTTGTGGAAACGACTGAGGTCAGGGGAGTCTGTGTCTTGGCCGATAAAGGTATCAGACAGCAGGTGATCTGGAGAGAGGGAGAGAGAGCGAGAGAGAGAGAGAGAGAAAGAGAGAGAGAGAGAGAGAGATAGAGAGAGAGGGGGCGAAGAGATGAGCTGTTCGTCTTGTGATCTCAAGGCCTTGGCAACATTTGAGCAAACATCAGGGAGCCAAGAAAGCTTTTGGGAGATGAGAGGGGGAATGAGATGTGAAGAGATGGATGACGGAGAAGGGGAATTGGGAGGGATTTTGAGAGGATAAGTTGAAGGATAGAAGGGGTTTGGCAGACTTGCCCAGTCCTGGGCCTTGGGAGGACACACCCTCTCACAGTAAAATATGCCAGATATAATATGGTCAAATTTTCAGAGCATTCTCTGCTTCTAACTGCTATACAGTGAGATGAGAGGAAGGCCGAGTGATAAGGAAGGTCCTTGGAAAGGTCAAGCCATGTAATGAGGAAAGCTCTGGAATGTACAAGATGAGGTTGGGATGTAGGCTACCAGATGAGGCTGGGCACAGGTGAAGAGGTTGCCTACCTGAGCCGGCACGGTTCTCAGGGTGTGTGTGAGACAGGTAATCTCCAAAAGCTCTGGCTGCTCTGCAAAAAGAAGCACAACACAACACTGATTAGCACTGGACCACTGGCAGCCTGCCTGCCTGCCTGACTGCCTGACTGCCTGCCTGCCACCGTGAGCCTTCCTGCTGACTCCAACTGAGAGTGATTCACTATTCCAATGCGTCACCTACTCAGTAGCTAGCTACGTGCCAAATAGCTTCAGATTCCCTATAGTGTACTACTTTTGACCGGGGCCCATAGGGTTCTGGTTAAAAGTAGTGCACTTTAATAGGAAATAGGGTTCCATTTGCGACGCAAGCAATGTTCTATGATTGTCTTGCGCAATCATTGATTAACCTGAACATTTGTCTCATTGACTTGACTTTACTCTGATTTCCCTATGGAACTGTCTTCTTCAGCAGAAACTACTCGAGAAGGTCACTTCACGCTGCTAGTCTATCTATACATTGCAAACATGTTCATGGTACGTGTCCTACACAGTGGCAATTATTCTCTCCTACAGAAGGTGAAATCCAATATGCAGTGTGTTCCAGACAGGTTTGATATGATTCCTCACGCTTGCACACACATACACAAATACACACACAGACAAGCACAGACACACACATGCATGCACACACACAAGCACACATAGTCACGTGGGGAGCACTGGGCATGGAGAGTTAGAAGAAGGATGTGGGAGACTGAGTATGTACATGAATTCAATCGTTATCTTCGTAAAACTTAAAAGCACTCCTTTCACATGTCACAAATTCAATCTCCCCTACGGTTTGTTAGCATGGGCCTGGGGATAGATTTGCAATACGAAACAAAAGCCACGTGCAATTCTCTTCTCCAGGTTTAATACTTCCTAATACGATCTGCCATGTACTGTACCACACACAGTAGCAGGGTCATTTAATTCGGTTTTAGACTTTTGTGACAAATGTGTCTTCCATATGGCACCCTACAGTATTTCCTAACAGCGCACTACTTTTCACCAGGGGCCACGGGGCTTTGGTCAGAGGTAGTGGACCTATTAGGGAATAGGGTGCCATTTGGAACACAAACAGAGGCGTTCTAACTGGCCAACTTGGAATGTGAACAGTGCTTCAGACATGGTCATGGGAAGGCTGTAAACTGTGCAGACTTTTTATTCCAGCTCAGTGCTAAACTACCAGATTACAATCAAGACCATTGTTGAATCAGGTTTTAAGTGTTGTGCCGGAACAAAAGCCTGCACAATCTGCGGCTCCATGACCAACCCTCTGACAAAGGATTTCATACGGAACATCTTTATGAATACTTAAAACGTAATAGGGTGGGTTATGAAATATTACCATACAATTCATTATAATTCTTCAACATCAATTTCTTTAAAAAAATCATTTTCCCAATTCCCTTTCCTTTAAAATGTGGAGTGAATGTGGAAATGTTTTATTTAGTGGCTAGAGCTATTGTTCTCGCTCTCTTAATTGGCAACAGAAAAAAAACATGGTCAGCAGTACTAAGTGGTTTAACAGTGGTAATTAGATCAACTCTTGAACGCAAACACATTTCTACAAACACATTTCTACAAACACATCTCTAAGCACGCCCACATAGCTATGCAGACTTCACATAATATTGGCTAGAGACACAGAGGATACAGCCTAACACAAGTAGAGCATGTGCGCACATATTTACAAACATATGACACGCATGCGTGCGTGCGCGCACACACACACACACACACCTACATAGATACACAGGGCTATAATCCTCCCCCCCAGTCAGTGGTGCTGGCTGGTGTTGTGCAGTCTGTACACATCTCCGGGGGATGCTGCTATGAAATGGGATTGCTTTGTTGTTGTAGCCATGGCCCTCTCCCTGCTACAACACACACACTCAAACTAATTAAATATGAGGCAGCACGTGTAGCAGCTCTCTCCCTGAAAACGCACGTTGGCATTTATTGGGATGACTCATGTACTGGAGGCAGCTCTGTAGTCACTAGCTAGCACAGGCACAAAGTCATAAAATCTGATTTTAAACCAAACCCTAACCTTAACCACACTGCTAACCTTATGCCTAACCCTAACCTCACTGCTAACCGTATGCCTAACCCTAACCTAACCACACTGCTAACCTTATGCCTAACCCTAAGCACACTGCTAACCTTATGCTTAACCCTAACCTTAACCACACTGCTAACCTTATGCCTAACCTTAACCACACTGCTAACCTTATGCCTAACCCTAACCTTAACCGCACTGCTAACCTTATGCCTAACCCTAACCATACTGCTAATGTTATGCCTAACCTTAACCACACTGCTAACCTTAAATGAAGACCAAAAAGCAATTTTGTGTTTTCATAAATGTTTCCGATATATAGGCTAGCTAATTTTGACTCTGCAGCTGGCACATCTAGTGGAAATCGCTTCATCCCAATAAACAACCTGCCCTGAAAAGTCCCAGTAACTGATAGAGAGAGGGAGAGGAAAGAATGCTATCATCCCTTATCTCTCTGGCTCCACTCCTTTCTATACACATTCTAAAGGGATGTGTGTAAAAGGTCATGGGGATGACAAAACACATTCACAACAACCACTTCCAGAGGACAAACTAGCTAGTGGCATGGAGCCAATCTCCTTGTGACACTACAAAGGTCCAATACAACACCAACTGATATATCTCTGTTCCTAGCTCACCTTGGATTGCAATCATGCTTATTGAAGTAAGAAAGTGGAGAAGATTATTTAAGAAGAGTGATGTAAAACCAAATTGCATGTTCTGTGAAAGCAGAGCAAATGCCTTTGCTTTTGTCTGTGGTGCTACAATGTATAGGGAAGTAAACACCCTCATGTATACAGTGGTGTGGTCAGGCAGGAATAGTGTAGCCAAGCCTTGTCACGTTCCTGACCTTATTTCCTTTATTTTGTCTTTGTTTAGTATGGTCAGGACGTGAGCTGGGTGGGCATTCTATGTTATGTGTTTCTATGTTGGGTTCTTTTCAATTAGCCTGATATGGTTCTCAATCAGGGGCAGGTGTTTTACGTTTCCTCTGATTGAGAACCATATTAAGGTAGGCTGTTCACACTGTTTGTTTGTGGGTGATTGTTCCTGTGTCAGTGTTTGTGCCACACGGGACTGTTTCGTTTGTTAGTTTGTTCCTGTTTGTGCGTTCTTCGTTGTCTGTAAGTTCTCATGTTCAGGTCTGTTTACGTCGTTTGTTATTTTGTAGTTGTTCAAGTGTGCTTCGTGTTCGTTTTTAAATAAATCATTATGAATTCAACCTACGCTGCATATTGGTCCGATCCATGCTCCTCCTCAGACGAGGAGAAGAACGAACGTTACAAGCCTATACATCACGCTGCTGTGCCTGGGGACATATACAGTGGGGAGAACAAGTATTTGACACTGCAGGTTTTGCAGGTTTTCCTACTTACAAAGCATGTAGAGGTCTGTAATTTTTATCATAGGTACACTTCAACTGTGAGAGACGGAATCTAAAACAAAAATCCAGAAAATCACATTGTATGATTTTTAAGTAATTCATTTGCATTTTATTGCATGACATCAGTATTTGATACATCAGAAAAGCCAAACTTAATATTTGGTACAGAAACCTTTGTTTGCAATTACAGAGATCATACGTTTCCTGTAGTTCTTGGCCAGGTTTGTACACACTGCAGCAGGGATTTTGGCCCACTCCTCCATACAGACCTTCTCCAGATCCTTCAGGTTTCGGGGCTGTCACTGGGCAATACGAACTTTCAGCTCCCTCCAAAGATTTTCTATTGGGTTCAGGTCTGGAGACTGGTTAGGCCACTCCAGGACCTTGTGATGCTTCTTACGGAGCCACTCCTTAGTTGCCCTGGCTGTGTGTTTCGGGTCGTTGTCATGCTGGAAGACCCAGCCACGACCCATCTTCAATGGTCTTACTGAGGGAAGGAGGTTGTTGGCCAAGATCTCGCGATACATGGCCCCATCCATCCTCCCCTCAATACGGTGCAGTCGTCCAGTCCCCTTTGCAGAAAAGCATCCCCAAAGAATGATGTTTCCACCTCCATGCTTCACAGTTGGGATGGTGTTCTTGGGGTTGTACTCATCCTTCTTCCTCCAAACACGGCGAGTGGAGTTTAGACCAAAAAGCTCTATTTTTGTCTCATCAGACCACATGAACTTCTCCCATTCCTCCTCTGGATTATCCAGATGGTCATTGGCAAACTTCAGACGGGCCTGGACATGCGCTGGCTTGAGCAGGGGGACCTTGCGTGCGCTGCAGGATTTTAATCCATGACGGCGTAGTGTGTTACTAATGGTTTTCTTTGAGACTGTGGTCCCAGCTCTCTTCAGGTCATTGACCAGGTCCTGCCATGTAGTTCTGGGCTGATCCCTAACCTTCCTCATGATCATTGATGCCCCACGAGGTGAGATCTTGCGGTCCCAGACCGAGGGTGATTGACCGTCATCTTGAACTTCTTCCATTTTCTAATAATTGCGCCAACAGTTGTTGCCTTCTCACCAAGCTGCTTGCCTATTGTCCTGTAGCCCATCCCAGCCTTGTGCAGGTCTACAATTTTATCCCTGATGTCCTTACACAGCTCTCTGGTCTTGGCCATTGTGGAGAGGTTGGAGTCTGTTTGATTGAGTGTATGGACAGGTGTCTTTTACACAGGTAACGAGTTCAAACAGGTGTAGTTAATACAGGTAATGAGCAGGAGGGCTTCTTAAAGAAAAACTAACAGGTTTGTGAGAGCCGGAATTCTTACTGGTTGGTAGGTGATCAAATACTGATGTCATGCAATAAAATGCAAATGAATTACTTAAAAATCATACAATGTGATTTTCTGGATTTTTGTTTTAGATTCCGTCTCTCACAGTTGAAGTGTACCTATGATAAAAAATTACAGACCTCTACATGCTTTGTAAGTAGGAAAACCTGTCAAATCGGCAGTGTATCAAATACTTGTTCTCCCATACAGTGTGGTGCAATGTAAATACATTATACTGATGTGTATGCAGAGGGCTGTGACGACAAAATGCATTAGGGGCCTTAATAGAGGACATGAGTAGGGTAACCTGACCAGGAAAAACTACAGGCCCTAGTTATAAGCCCAGAGTTGTTCCTCATCAGGTAATCAGGAAGGAATCCTGGCCCATAGACATGAAGAAAGAAAAGTGCAGCTCAATGAGGTAGTGCCTGAAGTAACTGTCTTAAGCCTCTTTCTACCATTTGGGTCAAAAAGCCAGCCTTCAGTGTTCTGGCCCTGGGTGTCTTAGTGAAATCATGAGTGTAGCCCAGCTACTGGGTGTCTCATTGACACCAAACCGGGCTCTTTTATAATGTGTTAGAGTCATTTGGGAAAGAGGGGCACAGAGTGTTCCTGCTCAGCCACTGAATCTCATCACAGATCTCCTAACTGAGGGGATGACCTCTTTATGAGACACCCTATGTATCTCTCTCTCCCCATCTTTCTCACCTTCCCTCTCTCCCTCCATCCCACCCTCTCTCTCTCTCTCGCCTTTCCCTAGAGTCTTCCTCTCTATCTCCCTCAGTCCCTCTCTCTCTCTCGCCTTCTCTTCTCGACTCTGTTCTCTCTCCAATACAAATACATCCAATTGAGTGAAATGACAAGATGACACAACAAATATCAAGTTGGCCACTTAGCGTCTTAGTTTCTTGTCCTCAATTGCTCTCTCTCTCTCTCTCTCTCTCTCTCTCTCTCTCTCTCTCTCTCTCTCTCTCTCTCTCGGGGAGTCAAATGGAAATCTCTAATTTGGCAGGCCTTCAAAGTACCTGCTGGCCGCTTTCTCCGTTTCACTCTCTACACTGTGGTTCTTAGGTGATTAAATTGATGTTTATCAGAGTCCGTAAGAATGATTGCTTCGTAATTGGATTAAACAACAACAACAACACCAGATGTAGGAAATCACTGGGTAGTTAATGCCAAGTAAGCTTAATCAGTATTTTGACCACACGCAGACAGTCTCAGCCTACGGCACCGTGTTCCCTACATAGTGCACTAGTTTTTTTTTTCAGGGCCTCTATTGGGAACAGGGTGCCATTTGGAACGCAACCCTCAGCCCTACTTTGCATAACATGATGAGTTATGCTGAGCGCGAGCACCGTAGCCGGCCCAGCCGCTGAGTGTGCAGTGTTAGTTTCTGACCCGCTGTGTCCTGCGTTCCATTCGGCTGTTCCGTCTGCCGTTGGCGCAACAGTAACACGGGCGTAATTACTCAGATCAATGAGGGCCAGGCAGCCTCCACTGTACAGTATCACTGTCTCCCTGTGTCATTCCAGTCCAGGCTCCCTCTACAGGCTGTAATCAGAGTAATTGCAGCAGCTAGATACCACAGATACATCCCCTCTGCACTGTAATCCCTGCCATACAGGGGCGGCAGGTAGCCTAGTGGTTAGAGCGTTGGACTAGTAACCGAAAGGTTGCAAGTTCGAATCCCCGAGCTGACAAGGTAAAAAAAATCTGTCGTTCTGCACCTGAACAAGGCAGTTAACACACTGTTCCTAGGCCGTCATTGAAAATAAGAATTTGTTCTTAATAGACTTGCCTGGTTAAATATATATATATTTGTAAGTTGCTCTGGATAAGAGTGTCTGCTAAATGATGTAAATGTACAGAGGTGAGAGTGAGAGAGCACCCACTCTATTATCATCTGGGAGCCCTAATCTAAAGTATTTGTCCTCTCTGGATGTCCCTCTGACTGCCTGAGAGCACAGAGAGAAAATTGAACACAGGTTGGGTGAAAAGGCTGGCGGCTTAATTAAGATACATTAGCACTGAGATGGCCTGAGATTCAGACAATAAATACTAGGTGTCAGGCAGACAATTACCTCTCTGTCAGAAGTGGCTGTAGGTTCAGCACTAGGGCAGCGTGTGACTGTGTAATACAATGATTGCGTCCGAACTGGCACCCTAGTCCCTACACTGTGTGCTACTTTTGACTAAAGGGCTCTGGTCAAAAATAGTTGACTATATAGGGAATAAGGTGCCAGTTTGGACGCACCCACCCCAACGCCAATGTACAATATCCTAATGGAATACACCAAGAGGCTGCTGAACCAGCTATTCCTCATATCAATGCCATGGCACCAGATGCGTCTCAGGCCTGTAATGTGGATGTAGAATAATTAGGAGAGAAGCCAAGATGCGCCGTAATAACCAGAAAGGGCTAATCGTGACTGTAATGGAGCTAACCTCCACTGTGCTCTCTGCTGTGTTCAGCAATACAGTCAATGGTCAGCACTGCTCTGCAAGTGGCCACACAATACATTCTGCCTGGTATATGATGAGTAGAGCAATGACCTGACATTGTACAACAGATGACACAGTTTTGTCAACACTTCTGGAGTTCTATTGACTTGCATAGCCAGAGAAAGCGAACTTCAATCCGCCTGCAATAATTGTCCTCCTAATTCTACTAAAATACCCAGTGTAGCCAAGTATACACTTATTCTAATGTTACCAGGCCAAATACATCAATATTGTGTTCCAGTGCATTGTCAGGTACACATATCAGTCCATTTACCTTGAGGGCATAAATATACCTCTTGGCTGAAACCACTCTCAGTCTTGTGTCCAGCAACCGTCCATGTAACGGTCCTGACCTGTTTTATGTTGTTTTTTGTATGTGTTTAGGTCAGGGCATGTGTTTTGGGTGGGCAGTCTATGTTATCTGTTTCTATGTTGGTTTTGGTTGCCTGGTATGGCTCTTAATTAGAGGCAGGTGTTTTGCATTCTCCTCTAATTAAGAGTCATATTTAGGTAGGGTGTTCTCACTGTTTGTTTGTGGGTGATTGTCTCCTGTGTCTGTGTCGATGTTACACCATACGGGATTGTTTCGGTTTGTTCGTGCGTTTTTGTAGTAAGTACTTGTTCGTTCGTTCTGCGTGTGTTATGTCAGTTCGTCGTACTAAGTCTGTCTACTTTCGTTTTGTTATTTTGTTAGTTTATTCAAGTATAGTTTGTTTCGTTTTGTCTTGTAAATAAAATTCATCATGTATTCACAACCCGCTGCGCCTTGGCTCGATCACTACTCCTCCTCTTCTTATGAAGAGAGAGAGGAACGCCGTTACAGTCCAGTCCAGCATTGCAAGATGAATAATAGAACATACCAGAATAAAGAAGTAGACGGTATCCTGTCTGTGTCCTTACCTTGTTACCCATTTTACCTTTATTCTAGCAGTAAATAAGATATGCCGTAAGATATGTCCTAGGTAACACGGGGTAATTGTCATGACAAGGGTGTCCATGTTCGCTACATGGAAAAAGTGACCTTCAATGTTTAGCCGCTGGTGTTGGAGACCAATCAGCCAGTGATTATGATTCTGAGGCAGAAGTGATGTAAAACCACCCCACCATTACATTGATGGATTTTATAGTCTATCTACAAGATGGTTAAAAAAAAGTCCATAACTCATGGGAATTATACCATCATAGTGTTTAAAGTGAACACTAAAGTTAAGGGTGATTGCTTTCTGAAGAGTCTGGAACACGTCTCGAAATCTGTCATAGAAAAAGTGGAAAACACAGCTCTTGGGCCTCAGTCCAATAATATGTGTCTTTGATAATGTGATCAGTTTGATTGACGGTGTGTGTTAGAGAGACAGAAAGACTAAGATGAGAAACAGAGAATGAGAGGAGAATGAGTGTGTGAGACAAAGAGATTGTGTGTGCGGGTATGTGAGAGAGAGAGGTAGAAAGAGAGAGGTAGAGATAGAGAGGGGTAGAGAGAGAGAGAGAGTGGCAGAGAGGTAGAGAGAGGTAGAGGTAGGTAGAGAGAGAGAGGTAGAGAGAGGTAGAAAGAGAGTGGTAGAGAGAAAGAGAGGTAGAGAGAGAGAGAGAGAGAGAGGTCGAAAGAGAGAGGTAGAGAGAGAGAGAGAGAAGTAGATACAGGGGTAGAGAGGGGTAGAGGCTGTGTGAGAGAGAGGTAGAGAGAGAGGGAGAGGTAGAAAGAAAGAGGTAGAGTGAGAGAGAGGTAGAGAGAGAGAGATAAAGAAAGAGAGCGTATAAAATACATTTTCTGGTACACCATAGATGCCAGAGACTGTTGGCTGGAAAGCTTAAAAATTATGGAAACTTTTTAGAAATGTGTTGTTGCCTATATGCTACATGCCATTTGGAAATCAAGGGTTTAGGATTCATTTTTGTGTGCAGTTGATTGGTAGCATTTCATATGCCTTTTCATATCAGATCACACACTCACACATATAGGGTTCTTCAGTTTGTTCCCATAGGTGAACCCTTTTTGGTGCTAGCTAGAAGCCTTTGCTTCTACCTAGCACCCTAGAACCCTATATGATATGAAGGGTTCTACAGAGAACCATTTTATCTTTGGAGGGTTCTTCCTAGAACCCTCTATGAATGGTTCCACCAGCCTTATTAGCCTTTAATTTAAAATGATTTCTGACAATACATTACATATTTCATAATGCCGTTCTTCGAGGGCCAAGTTATACCCATAATACAGTGGTGTTAGGAAACTCCTGGTTTAGAGGCCACATCAGGCCTGCAAATCACATTATGCTGGCTTGCAAAGGGATGTGAAATTACTATTGGAATCCAGACAGAGATAGGATATCCAACAAGTGGAATTTTGAATCACCTGCAACCTGCATTCAGAATGACTGCCAGGGTAGAGACGACTGAATACTGAGACTACCTCAATCATCTATACTAATAACAAATTGGATTCGTTTTGAAAAAAGATATGCTATTTATCTTTGTGTAGCATAAAATGAATCAATCAATGTACATGCAAAAACACAGATATTAAAAACAATTCTGAAAATCACCCTGCAGTAGAGCATGCTGGGAAATATGATAAATGCTTCTATGTAGAAACCTTCTTGCATGCCAAAAGAATCATCAAATAACCCTTTCTTCCAAAAACAGTTCTTAGGATGTCAAATGTTCTAGGTAGAACCCTTTGCCTTACAAAGAACCATTGACTTCCAAAATGGGTTCTTCAGATCAAAACGGTTATTGGTAGAAGCCTATCCCTGCACAAATAACCCTTTTGTAACCCTTTTTTCTAGGAGTTTAAATAACTTATCAAAATATGTTAAATACCATTACCCCATCATGGCTACTGGGCATTAAGAAGCTTGATTAGTACAAAGGGTACTGCTTGAGTTACAACACAATAGCCTACAGTAGATAAATGGGTGATTTTGCAATTATGGGCATATGTAACATGTAAAAGAAAAATGTTTTGTCAGGAACTGGTAATGCCTGTGACTATTTTATTTGACAATACATGGACTTTACTCAATTTCCCTCTGTTTCCCTCTGCACATGTCATTACCATTGCATTATAAAACATTCCATTTTCATTTAAAACTGATTGAAAAACATCATGGGTTTTTGGATTATTTGGTTTATCTGACTATAGGATTTGGTACCACCACATTTATAAATAATTATTTTAATACCTTAATCTATAAACATGGGCCTTTGCTGGATGTGCTTGTATACCTGCACGGAGGTTACCATCAACAATGTAATTTCTTGTTCAAAATATTATATCATTTTTACAGTAGTTATATTGGGAACATATTTCTACTTGATGTAGACAGATGTGTGATATTTAATGTTTACATGTATTTTTTCTTAAGGAATATGTGTACATTACGGTGGTAATGACTCTGTGGCAGTGATACATTGCATTTGTTTAAAATAAATGAGTGGAAATCGATATCTAAAATATCATTGATTGCTACAAAGACAGTAAAATATCATTTACTAAGCACTATTGAGCAGGGGTATACCCATTATATACTAAAGGTATACAAATAGTCGCTACTTTGTAATGGTAATAATCTGGAAATCGTCATTACCAACACATTTTGTGGTGGTAATGACAGTGCTGGTAATGACAATTTGCAACATTTACGTATTTACCCGCCAGGCCATGAGTTTTACTTGGTTAATATGATCAGCTATCGTTTGATAAATTCCAACCACAACATAATGAAACATTATCTTTCAAATAGAGGATAACCTAGATGAGTTAGAGCCTTTGCTGTAATGACTCAGAATATTCTCTGATCTTGACATATTCAAAGTGACTTTTCTTGAAGATGGAGACATAATATAATACACTCTCCATGGCATATCCTTGTTCTCCACGGTCAGTTCCCAGTTCATGTGTGACTTATGATAAAAGCACTATAATGTATCGTTTTGTTCAGAGTAATGGTAATGACATAAAATTGTGGGACAACTGTATTTAGTAGAAAAAATATATATATTTAGGACTTATGACACATAACAAATCTATATAGCTTTCATTTATTTGACTCCTTTTCTAACCAGGTGCATTAAATATTTACAAATGATCATCATTTTCATGTTGAAATACATAGCAGAAGATCAAAAGTCAGGGTGTGAGACAATTGCCTTCTCAATGCGAAACAGTGGAATACAGGAATAAAATACTTTTGAAAATGACTCAAAAAACATATTTGAAAAATGAACAAAACGTTTAAGCTTATTTTAGTGTCAACTTATATGTGTAAAAGAAAACACTTTTTTTCTTTAACATAGTTGCAAAATCGCCCGAATAAGTAGTATAGCCTACAAATAAATGTCTCAGTGGTCTTACTAACTCGTATCTGTTACAAATTCACATGGCTGTCCAATGACTTGAAAAAAATGCATTATCATTGTAGCTAGCCCAATAAAAATAAAATACATTCGAGGAATATAAATTATGGGCTGATATGAAAGGAGATGTATCCATGAAATTAAATAAATAATTACAAATACTTTTGCGAAGCGGATATTTGATCACTCAACCCCACAACAGCAAACAGTGAAACACATTTGATAGGCTATCATTGATATATCATTGTAATATAGGTTTATAAAGGTTTTAGTTCGTTTGGAATTACTGCTTGAACAATAAAGCAGAGTCGCTATTCACCAACACGGCTATTCCAACCGTTATCAGCACCGCAACATGCACCTGGTTACACCCTGCATCTGATCACTAACGTTATACCTGCCAGCTACGGAGGAGCCCCCGGCCAGGCACTCACCTAACTTTTGCGGTCACAGAAGATATTGCATCGTTCCTTAAAGTCTTCCTTTTGGACACTGCAGTTCCCATGCTGAAGTGGAAACGACACGAGGAAAAAGCCAGATCATTACACTGATGGGCGCTCAGATATGAAGGAAATAAAAGCTTGTTGAAAACACGGAGGTAAAGCGGAACCACGGCAAATCAGAAAACTCCCCCTTTACCCTGAGTTGTAAAAAAATAAACCAGTTTTGTAATTTCATAGACTACTACTCAATTACGTTCAATCTGAAAAATATCTTGGTAACTATGGAAAGCTTTGTAGTGTGTGATTGTGAGCGCAGCTACAGCGTTGTTGACTCAGAGAGCAGAAAACGTGCCCGGCTCGTAGCGCGCGGTTGCTTGCATGCCCCTCGTGCTGTACTCCTTTATCACACACCCACTAGTGGTGAAAATGTTTCCACTAGTTAATACAACGACAGAGTCAAAATTGGCTATATCGTAAAAATTCCCCCCAAAATGTTTTGCTTTGTCCTCTTAATTTAAGATTTGTGTTAGGGATAATGTTAGCAGTTAATGTTAGGGTTAAGGTTAGGTTTAAAATCAGATTTTAAGAAGAGAAATTGTAGAAATAGGCGGGGTTTATGACTTTGTGGTTGTGGTAACTAGTGACGACCACGCTTCAGTTGAATCAGTTAGTTTCTTAACATACTGTATTTTGAGGACTGCCTTGTAAGAAGCAATATTTGTTGCACCCGTGAGGGAGAATGCCATACCAATTGAACTCCTATGGTGTTATAGTGCCCCATCAATTTAACATGTATAGGGGACAGATTGGAGTTGCAGCAAGTCTTGAACCTTAAATGGTTGAGCATTTTTCCATGTCCTTTTGGTCTGTTTGTCCCTGTAGTCGCTGCTAGTTTGGATGCCTTTGTTAGGCCATTAGAAGTGCAAGTGATATAAAACAACACATTTTCATTAATATGCTGTAATGTGTAAACATTTACCTAGAAGCCAACCTGCTTGCACCAATCCATTGTAATTACAGTATAATACTCTGAAATACAAACCCTGCAATGAATTTCATCCATTCATTCCGGTTACGGTAGTATTTACTTTTTTATAGGATAATACAGTCAATTTTCTGGTATTGTACTGTGTGTCATTACACCATATTTACATTACAGTAGGTGTAATATGAAATACAGATTTTTACTTGCTGCCTGTAAGCTACTGTCAAATTCACGATAACCTCGTTACAGTGCACCAGTAAACTGTGGGTAGGCTACTAGCAAAATTATTATTTGTAAAGATGAAGTAAGTCAGCCCTTGTCTCAAAGCAAAGCCTGAATCACCCATCTTGGTTACCTTGTCATCGTCATCAACACAGTATGTACAGAGGTGACATCATTGACCAAGCATACCATCCATCTGACCAAATTCTGTTGACAGGTGTGGTTTAGTGCTGTGGACAACACCCCAAGCGCAAACAGCTATTTCAGCGGCATTGACAACTCCTACTCCTCTCGCCACAACAACAGCTCTTTCAGCACCACGGACAGCGTCTATGACAGAAACGCAGACTGTGACAACTGCAATTTATATAAATATTATCGTAACAGTAGCTACGCAATTACCTAACACCATATTCCATGGGCTTACTGAGGGGGAATAGTTTGTGTCGTGCCCTCTTCACGACTGTCTTGGTGTACTTGGACGATGTTAGTTTGTTGGTAATGTGGCCACCAAGGAACTTGAAGCTCTCAACGTGCTCCACTACAGCCCCATCGATGAGAGTGGGGGCGTGCTCGGTCCTCCTTTTCCTGTAGTCTACAATCATCTCCTTTGTCTTGATCACATTGAGGGAGAGGTTGTTGTTCCTGCACCACGCGGTCAGATCTCTGACCTCCCTATAGGCTGTCTCATCGTTGTCTGTGATCAGGCCTACCACTGTTGTGTCATCAGCGAACTTAATGATGGTATTGGATTTGTGCCTGGCCGTGCAGTCATGAGGGAACGGGGAGTACAGGACGGGACTGAGCACGCACTCCTGAGGGGCCCCCGTGTTGAGGATCAGCGTGGCGGATTTGTTGTTACCTACCCTTAACCACCTGGGTGCGGCCTGTCAGGAAGTCCAGGATCCAGTTGCAGAGGGAGGTGTTTAGTGCCAGGGTCCTTAGCTTAGTGATGAGCTTTGAGTGAACTATGCTGTTGAACGCTGAGCTGTAGTCAATGAATAGCATTCTCACATAGGTGTTCCTTTTGTCCAGGTGGGAAAGGGCAGTGTGGAGTGCAGTAGAAATTGCGTTATCTGTGGATCTGTTGGGGTGGTATGCAAATTGGAGTGGGTTTAGAGTTTCTGGGATAATGGTGTTGATGTGAGCCATGACCAGCCTTTCAAAGCACTTCATGGCTACAGACGTGAGTGCTACGGGTCGGTAGTCATTTAGGCAGGTTACCTTAGTGTTCTTGGGCACAAGGACTATGGTGGTCTGCTTGAAACATGTTGGTATCGTCTATGTTACGAATTTGCAAAACATACAATATGTTACGAATTTGAAAAACATATGAAATGTTACAAATTCCAATTTGTTGTGGCTAACGTTAGCTAGGTAGCTAGGTGAAGATTAGATGCTCAATTCAATCCAATCCACATCGCAGTATTTACGCAGTAGCTCTTTCTCCAATGGTCAAATTAACTCACAGATTGGTCTTGGGTGCTGTATAAAAACCTACAACTATTACCAGGGCGACCAATCTCACAGGTATGAATTCACTTTTCAGAATTAGAAGTGTGTGGGCATGGGATGAACATAGCCGCAGGATATGTGGATGAATATTGTAAATAAAGGATTTGAAAGGGATATCTGCCCCATGTGGGATTAGAACTCATAACCATTGATGTATAAAACAACTGTTTTAGCAGACTGTAAAAATACAACTAGTTGATTTGACCACCATTTCCATCTATTTCTTGTTACGGTGGATGTACAGTACCAGTCAAAAGTTTGGACACACCTACTCATTCAAGGGTTTTTCTTATTTTTTTGTACTGTTTTCTACATTGTAGAATAATAGTGAAGACATCAAAACTATGGAATAACACACATGGAATCATGTAGTAACCAAAAAAGTGTTTTATTTTATATTTGAGATTCTTCAAAGAAGCCACGCTTTGCCTTGATGACAGCTGTCATTAATGGCCTGTGGGGATCAGGTTACAGTGGATCACAGTTCTACGGAGATATCTCTCCCTCCCGCAGAGGGGGAATGGTATAGAGGGATTGATGGGGGGGCGGGGTTATGACACTTCACGCCCATCGTAAATTCTAAGGCTGCAGAATAACCCTTTTTCCTTTAGTGTTGGGGATTGGAATGTCTGCGTGTCTCTGAGTCTACCTCAGAACTGTAACGTGCCATAAGTGGACTTTGGGACATTATATTTCATCAGCCAAAATGGTGGTAACAATGATAGATGGAATATGAAAATGAATGTCGATTTTGTGATGTCATTAAAAGTTAAATGAGGACGTTATAACGGAAACTTTATAACTTAAAGATTTTTCATAATGTGTGTATGATGTTTACATCCTGTGCGTTGTGTAGAAAATATCCAGATCAAAGAGAATATTTTTGTGATGGAAGAGGCTGATTTTAGTTGTCTTGCAAGATCATAATAAATTGTGATACTTTGCCTCGTAACTAGCTACGCCCCAGGGAACCCAGAAAGCGTGTCAAAAAGACGGAAATGCCCCTTTCTACCCTCGGGTAGAAAACATGTGAGTTAAGAATTTACATCTCAGACTAGAGGACCACGCGCTGCAGCCAGGGTCCACGATTAGTCACGATCCCAAAAAGCAACACAAGGTTGAGGAAGACAAAGGAACCTCTTAACAGTAAATGCTACGGTTGGTTACAGTGTCTAGGAAGGTGAATTCAAGCAGGAGCACCTGGTTTTTCTTTTCAAGTCACCGGTTGTCTACACAGCCCTCCTACCCACGCTGGGAGCATCGACACAGCTGATTAGCCTCCTCAGAAGCCCACTCTCACAGAACGAATGCAAGGGAACAGACAACTAAGACAAAGGACATTGTGACATCTTGTCACAATGTGAGACTTACACCTGAAAACGAAAGACCAGACCTTCAGAGATACCCAACGAAGACCTTCAACACATAAATAATCAATATCAAATCAAATCAAGTTTATTTTATATAGCCCTTCGTACATCAGCTAATATCTCGAAGTGCTGTACAGAAACCCAGCCTAAAACCCCAAACAGCAAGCAATGCAGGTGTAACACGTAATAACAATTCTGACCCATAAGAGCGGCAGTTCGGGGCAAGGTGTTAGGGCTAAACTAAGCATAGTTTACAAATGCATCCAAGTGTTGCTTTTCTCTCTTGCTTTTCTCTCTGTCTTTCTTTAAATCGCCATCTTGTGTAACAAGTGTTATATTGTGTTGGTTCGCTAGGGACCTGTTGCCATTGTATTAAGTTCTAACCAATAACCTAGACTGTTTGTGTATGTGTATCTTATGTTATCATTTAGCTTGTTAGTAAATAAAAAATCAACTACATTTGTGTGGTACGGATGATTAGTGAGACCCGGGTTTGTGCAGATTTACAAATTATGCAATGTTCCGAATGAGACTGATGAGGAAATTACTTAATTCATTCGTGACCACTATGGAATCGATAAATTTTGATATTCTTTGAGTTAAATCGGGAAACAGTAACTCATTGAACAAACTTTTCCCGTAGTGCCCCATTTTACTGAGTTAATTGTTACATGATTAATTTCATCACGTAATTATAAACATAGTTAATTATTTGATAAATAGCATGGCATCACATTAACGATAACAACGTCACGACACAGCTTTGCACACTCTTGGCATTCTCTCAACCAGATTCATGACGTAGTCACCTGGAATGCATTTCAATTAACAGGTGTGCCTTGTTAAAAGTTAATTTTTGGAATTTATTTCCTTTTTAATGCGTTTGAGCCAATCAGTTGTGTTGTGACAAGGTAGGGGTGGTATACAGAAGATAGCCCTATTTGGTAAAATACCACGTCCATATTTTGATAAGAACAGCTCAAATAAACTAAGAGAAACGACAGTCCATCATTACTTTAAGACATGAAGGTCAGTCAATACGGAACATTTCAAGTGCAGTCGCAAAAACTATCAAGCACTATGATGAAACTGGCTCTCATGAGGACCGCCACAGGAAAGGAAGACCAAGAGTTAGCTCTGCTGCAGAGAATAAGTTAATTAGAGTTAACTGCACCTCAGATGGCAGCCCAAATAAATACTTCATAGTATTCAATTAACAGACATATCTCAACATCAACTGTTCAGACGAGACTGCGTGAATCAGGATGGTGTGGGGGTGCATTGCTGGTGACACTGTCACCAGCAATTAACCAGCATGGCTACCAAATCAAATCAAATTTTATTGGTCCCATACACATGGTTAGCAGATGTTAATGTGAGTGTAGCGAAATGCTTGTGCTTATTGTTCCGACCATGCAGTAATATCTAACAAGTAATCTAACAATTTCACAACAATTACCTTATACACACAAGTGTAAAGGAATGAATAAGAATATGTACATATACATATATGGATGAGCGATGGCCGAACGGCATAGGCAAGATGCAGTAGCTGGTATAGAGTACAGTATATACATATGAGATTAGTAATGTAGGGTATGTAAACATTATATAAAGTGGCATTGTTTAAAGTGACTAGTGATACATTTATTACATCCAATTTTTAATTATTAAGTGGCTAGAGATTTGAGTCAGTATGTTGGCAGCAGCCGCTCAATGTTAGTGATGGCTGTTTAACAGTCTGATGGCCTTGAGATGGAAGTTGTTTTTCAGTCTCTCAGTCCCAGCTTTGATGCACCTGTACTGACCTCGCCTTCTGGATGATAGCGGGGTGAACAGGCAGTGGCTCGGGTGGTTGTTGTCCTTGATGATCTTTATGGCCTTCCACCACATCTGGGGTGTAGATATCCTGGAT
The DNA here is from genome assembly GCF_029448725.1 of Salvelinus fontinalis. Taxonomy (NCBI): domain Eukaryota; kingdom Metazoa; phylum Chordata; class Actinopteri; order Salmoniformes; family Salmonidae; genus Salvelinus; species Salvelinus fontinalis. Next base: position 41,139,582 of record NC_074668.1, read on the forward strand.
GGCAGGTAGTTTGCCCCCAGTGATGAGTTGTGCAGACCTCACTACCCTCTGGAGAGCCTTACAGTTGTGGGCGGAGCAGTTGCCGCACCAGGCGGTGATACAGCCCGGCAGGATGCTCTCGATTGTGCATCTGTAAAAGTTTGTGAGTGTTTTTGGTGACAAGCCAAAAGCGCTGTTGAGCCTTATTCACCACACTGTCTGTGTGGGTGGACCATTTCAGTTTGTCCGTGATGTGTACGCCGAGGAACTTAAAACTTTCCACCTTCTCCACTACTGTCCTGTCAATGTGGATAGTGGGGTGCTCCCCCTGCTGTTTCCTGAAGTCCACAAACCGCATTGACATGATTGGTTGACGGTAAGCGGGGGCGGTACATCCTGTATAAACACAAACTCACTTCCTTGACAACAGCTTTGCACTGCTCCTCGAAGCGCAAGATGTATGAATGTCCTGACTTCTGCTGAGGCCATTCTTGCCCTGACTTCTGTTGAGGCCATATCCCCGTGAATGCTGCATGGCCAATGCAGAAGTCAGATTGACTATGCGCCCAAATGCACCTCTCTCTTCAGAATGCGCTCTCTCCCACCAATTTGCACACAGTCATTGTTTCATAACTTCATTGTGTTTTTTATTTAACTAGGCAAGTCAGTTAAGAACAAATTCTTATTTTCAATGACGGCCTAGGAACAGTGGGTTAACTGCCTGTTCAGGGGCAAAACGACAGATTTGTACCTTGTCAGCTCGGGGATTTGAACTTGCAACCTTTCGGTGACTAGTCCAACGCTCTAACCACTAAGCTACCCTGCCCCTCCTTATTTATTGACGAGTTCTGTCAATTTAGTCATTGTCTTTTGTTTGGAGCGCTCCTGTCAATGTTGAGTACAGACACACGCATAGAAATTAGGCCTACAGACTACCTGGCCAGCGTGCAAATGTAGGCATATAAATGTGCCCATTTGGGGATCTGATAGTATTTCTGATTAGCTTAACGCACCACCACTAATGACCTGTGGAGCTTCTCAAATAAATGTTTTCTTCACCTCAAACAGCAAGCAAACAAAGTCTGTTTTTACATCCATTGAGAATTACAATAGTTCCTCAAGGTATTTGAAAAATCTTTCCAGCTCTCTCCCTTTCGATAACCACTCAGCATGAGAAGGGAAAAATGTAAAGCTCTGATCCAGTGGAAACGTCATAAAATAGGCTTGACTTGGACTTTAATAAGTTCCCGTACTTAGTTTGGTTGCTGGTACTGTTTATATGATGCAGGAGCTCCACAATACTTTTGAGCTAATATTCTATAAGAGGAACAGGGGCTCAAGCAGTAGAACATTTGAGATGCTGGTACTCAGCTCCAGTGAGCTCCTGCCCAAGTCAAGCACTGCTTCTTATCCCTTCTGCAAATAGTCTACAGCTGTCTCTGTCACGAGCTCACTAAGCCCAGGAAACTGAGTGCCCAGAATATTTTATACAATGTTGCAAACTCGCTAGTGCAAACTGTCCCAACAGCTTTATGGCTTTATGGCTTTAAGTAGGCTTTTTTTTACATAGTTGGCAATAGAAGTTACTCTTTAAGTTTGTATCATTTTCATTTAGATTTGGATAGAATTTTGATTAACCACATGACAATGATTTTGAGATATGAAGATTTTATTATAAGTTAAAGGAAAGTGTTTCATGAAAATTTGCATATGAAAACTATAACTGGCATGCAGATCGGTAGAAATGGTAAGTTAAATTGGCATTCCAGATGAGAAAGGTTGCCGATTCCTCGTGTTGTCTATTATCGGCAACTTCAGGGGAGTAATGGCAGAATCTGCGAAAGCCAGCACAAGCTGGAGGAGAATAGTTGGGTCAGGTGAAGTTTTTTTTCATCTGGTTCTCTTGAGGCATCAAACCGTATGCTTAAAGCATCAGACAAGCTCAATGCACCCAGTTGATTACACATTTAAACATTTCAAGCAATCGGTTGGTCAAAAGAACAGACAACTTTCGGTCCACCAAGATTTTCTTTAGTCGGGACAGCCCTAGTTTACACTGAAAGCGTTTTTCTATCCCAAAAAATGTATTCTCCCTCACAATAACATTTCATCCCGAGACCCACCTGGACTCCTGCCGCCACATGTGGGTTCTAGCCCACAGTTTGGGAACCACTGCTCTAGAGCATTGTTGAGGCAAGCGATGTCTAACTTTTTATCTTCAACAACATCATTTGAAGACGCTCCAGCGACTCCATTTGAGAAGAGGAAAACTTTTCAATAACTCATAGAATTAATTATACTTTCATTGGATATCAGTCTAATTCTACAGATGGATATTAGCTAATGGAACCCGAGACTGATGTGTTTGTCGAACATTTGCCAGAATGGGAACAAGATGGAACCTGTTGACATTTACTACAAGTGCTTGTTTGTTCATGCATTGATTTGGTGAAAAGGCCAAGCAATTAGACCAGTGGTCACCTTTTATGAGTCAAGATCACTTCCTGAATCAAAATGCAAGCCGAGATCTACTGCTCAGACTTTTTTTATTATTACTTAAAAAATGTAAGCCTATGCAACATTAACCTATTAAAATGAGCAATGAGGTTTGTAGTAAACAATCTGCCCAATACATTATCACTGCATATTGGCTATGCTTGAATTGCTCTGCCAATGTTGTTCTTCTCAGACTATTTTGAAATTATAGATTTTTTTAAATGTAGGTATATGATCACACTTGTAATAGATCATTTGTTGTATTACTTTGGAGTGAGCATAATAATTGTTTTATTTTATTTTACTGGACTGATGGCCTGCATCTGATGGTCTGTTTGAGGGGAAGGAGAGAGCAGATGCTGCCTCACCGCTTTCCTTCCATTGAAAATGAATGTGAAACAGTGTTTCACCGCGGGGTGCTGCCAGTAGTATACACGGGCCTTACCGTCCCTCCGCTGAGAAAAGGGGACACTGTCTTCCAGCTGATGGCAAAATTAACACTGTATTATTTCTGCCTCATGCGCCAGTTCATGTTGTTAATCCGATGTTCAGACAAGGTGAAATATTACTCGATATAAAAAACAGACAAGCCAAGCAATCATGTTCTCTGGAAACTAGATGCTATTATTAGAACCAGCCAGTGCTTCATAATCAGATAACAAATGTATTTTTTTGGAAAGGTGGGAAGTTTCCCAAAATTCCCAGGTTTTCCCAGAAATCCTGGTGGGAGGATTCCCAGATTTCATGCTTATTTCCTTCCTATTCTGGGAATCTTTCAACAAGGATTTATAGAAAACCTGGGAATTTTCTGGAAAGTTACCAGAATTTTGCAACCTTACGGCGAACCAACCAATTACTCAAAGGAATCAGGAGAACATAGCCCAGGGTTTATAAAGAGAGAGGTATTGATGTTGATTTGAGAGTAAGGGACATGACCCCCCGTCACATTATAAAATTGTATTTTTGTCCTCTCCAGTTTTATCACTGTACTGTGATACAAAACGCAGCACCGGTGTGTTTTAGGACCATGCCGATGCCTCAGAGCGGTCGGGTAGGATGTTTTCCGGTTTCCTCTGGCTGGATTTAGGACCATATGAATACCACAGAGTGTGCAAACAGGCTGTGTGAAGGCAAAGCTTCGGAAAGGCTTGTGTATAGGATCAACACAGGAAAGATGAACAGAGGCAACTGCTGTCTGTTTGTGTTGAGCTTTTTCTCAGAGTTGTAAAAGCAAGCAGAGCAGGAACTGGCTACTCTTTATTTGACTGATCTAGCTGGCAAGGTAACTGCTGTTTGACAGATTCAAATTTTTGTATTCCTAGTGCTGAGCTAGGGGTGTAACTAACATGTTACGTTAGCTAATGTTTCACCCCTCTCGACTGAAGTGAATGAACTACTAGCAGCTACTTAGCTAGCTACTAGCTACCATACCCAGTTCATCTCTAGCTATCTATCTGTCAGGTAGCAGTATCTAACAGCTATTGTGTGTATGGAAATGTTTTGTAGCCTTTGTTTAGTCCTGTTTCAACAGAAGTACAGTTGATGTACCATTAGCTAGAGCTAGCCAAAAATTGGCTAATGTTAGCTTGGTAACTAGCTCACTAACTTCAGCTATTATTTTCGTCTTAATCACACTAGACCTGAATCAAACAATGTGTCAGACAGCCAGGGAAGACCAGTCTACGGAGCTCAGGTGAATTTTGCAGTATATTATAATAATCAGTGAATGGATACAAAGTTCCATCTTGAGTTGATGGGTAGTCTACAGTCTGGAATCTGAGAAAAATTGTATTTTCAATTATTGAACCATTGATTCTATTCTTGGATTATATAATGTAGAAATGTACACCAAGGTAATTCTTTGACATGCCTCATCTGAGCAGGATTGGATGGTGACTTGGATGGTGACAGGTGTCCCTGCAGGGTCAGGCAGCCAGGGAAGACCAGTCTGTTACGGCGCAGAGGTGAACTTTTGCAGATGCAACACTTTATTCTCCCTGTGCAGGAAACACTGGACAAGCAAGAAGCTTCAAAGATTGAAACTATTTTAAGGCAGTCTGACAAAGCTCTAAAGTTGATTTCCAAACTGTATCAAGGGTTGACAGATGCTTTTCCCAATGTCAAACATGTCAAACAAAAATGTGAGGAAAACCTGGCAGACGTTATTGACGATGATGGTGATGAATGGATACAGATATGTTAGAATGTCCAGTCATGTTCATATAATCTCAGACATAAATTACAGCAGTTTAAGATCATCCATAGAACATACTATACTCCAGTGAAAGTGAATTACATGCACTCAGAAATGTTATTCCTCTGCTGGAGGTGTAAAACACTAAAGGGGACATATTTGCATATGTTATGATCTTGTGAAGGATCGCTGAATTCTGACAAAGAGTATGTTCTTTTATCTCAGCATGTCTACAGATTCTCCCTTCTCCCTGTTTTTGTTAGCTTGGAAATGTTGATACTGGAGACTTATCAGAATAAACTGTGGAACCTAGCATTTATAGCGGCTAAGAAATGCATTGCCATTAATTGGACGCTTGGTTATCCTCCCACAATGGATGGAAGAAATGTCAAGTAATATATCACTGGATTTGATTTATTACAAGATTAAGGGTATACTGTGCAATTTCATAAGGTCTGGATGCCTTATATGGAATACTTTACGCCAAAAGGAGTCTGTATTGAAAACATGCCCACGTCAGGGGAGATACCTATTAAGGTAATCCCTAGCTGCTGGGCTGCTCAGTCCTGGCCCTGGGGGTCTGCCATCCTGTTGGTTGTCACTCTGGCCTTGGCCTAACACACCTGAAAACAATAATGAACGTTTCACTAAGATCCTAAAGCTGAGTGGGGTGTGTTGGGTTGGTGGGCGCTGCAGGGCCGTGGACCGCTAGGGACAGGACAGGGTGACACAGCTATATTGTGTGCAAGTAAAAAGAGCTCTACAGTACTATTAGACCTATGATATGAATTTTATGGAGGATGTACTGTTTCTATGTGTTAATGTTTAGGTGTATGCATTTTTAATAAACTTTTGTTTTCTATTGCTTTCCCTTGAGACATAAAACAAAAGTGGGAAGGAAATTGTGTTGGGGAGAGAGTTGAGTTATTGACTAGACTGGTGGGGGTCGGGCATCCAGGCGGCTCGGGCTGCCTGATATTTGACATAGAGGATGTCTTAATAAAGACCATCTAACGTTAAGTCTTTGTACTTTATTTGAAAGAGTTCTTCATTTGTTAGGCTATTGGTTAAAGGTGCAACACAATATTGATTATTGAATTACCTTTGATCTGGTTCAGTCTCACTTTAACATATTTAATAATGACCTCTTACCTAGCTTGATGACTGTGGGCATTTTTGCTTACTTTTTGCTGTTCTAAATAGAGATGGCTAAAAGGGCCATGGGTCATATTAGATTGTGTAGGAATGCAGGAAATGAGCTTCATATACACCAAAAATATTATGCGGGAGGACCTTAGACCACCGGCAGGTTATGTCGCCCCCCCCCACACACACACTTATAAAACCAACGTTTCGCACCTAGTAAAATGTATGGCTCAGACACTCTTCAGCTTGGCAGAAGGCCTATCTAATTAGCCATTCCAGTAATCCAATTAACTGCCTACACATGATCTGCAGCCTACTCACTGTCTAACCCCCCCCAACGCAACACAGCCAATGCTGCCAAACACCCCCTGATGATACTTATACTATTCCCTCTCCTCTCTACCTCCTCCTCCTCCATCCCTTCACCTCTTCCTCCACCCCTCTTCTCCTCCAGCCCTCCCCTCCTCTTTCATCCCTCCTCCACCAGCTCACCATCCAATATAACCCCATGTGATCATTAAACAGCAAAATAACTATCTCACCAGGAGTGTCATCTCATTGGAGGCAGCTGAATGTTTGTATTGTCAGTTTGCCCTCTGATGCCATATTTAAATGGCTTCTCATTACATTGCCGCTGGTGAATTATGGGTATCTTGCTATATATTTTGAGCAAGGTCGGAATACTAATGAGCAATATTGCAAACCTGCTTGAATGTGCAAATGATACGATAGCTTTGCAGTGTTATCATAATACGATATGGTAATTACCATAGTGGCAGTAAATGGATTCAAGGTCAAGATTATACATGATTTGTATTCTCCTATTCTCCTATATATAACTGACAATGGTTAAAGTGAGTGTGCATGTGTATTTGTGCGTGTGATTGTATCCGTGCAATTTTTCTCTGTGTGTGTGTACGGGGCTGGTTTTTTGGCTCTCCAGCGTGCGTTTGGCAGGCATGGACAGTGAGTCACAGAGCTGAGTCATGTCATTGCTGCTACTGTACACTACCCTCTAACACACACACACACAAATAAAATGTCAGTCCCCCAGAGTGCAGTTATGGCTGCTCTGCTGATGTCGGACATTACTGTTAGGGTGATAGATTGTGTGTGTCTTGGCTCATGTTGGACAGCGCTGTTAGCGTGATGGATGAACAGTAGCACATGTCCAATGGACACACTGGTTGCATGCTAAACAACACAGAGGCTGAGCCAGCCATAATGGAGGAGTTTATCTAGTATCCACACAGAGTACTGCCTGCCTGGGACTACTGTATACCAGACCTGTGTTCACACTTTAGCTTGGTTTTGACTGGTGCAATGGAACCAATACAATAGTTGCAAAACTGCAAACCCTGCACATCTGTCACTACAGGTAGTCTAAAGCAAATGAAAAAATTCAAATAGTGTTTGAACACAGGTCTGGTATGTAAAGAGAATGCAGGGAGCAGATCATGTTCCTTCCTACCTCTATTTTAATTGGGTCTGTCTCCATCCATCACCCCTGCTCATTACTGGTACCCACAGCCTGTTGGGTGGCACACAAACCCTACTCAGTAACAGCTGGTCAGCAGTATTACAGTATAACTGATCGTCAAAGTGCATTTCACAGCTAAACGTGTGGAACTCTCACTGCTCTATCCTCAAGTTTTGAGGAAGTGTGCATTCTAGTGATGCACAAACAAACACTCATATTGTTGTCGTTTAGTTTACTCCAATTAGGGGAGGAAGAGTTATGGGGAAAAGAAGGAACATATGTTTAAAACAAATATTTAAAAAGGTTTATGGGGGATTGGAAATGATGCAGACAATTACATTGATATAATCCGCAAAATATCTGCAGTATTAAAGCTGATCTACCCTCTCAAAACAAAAACAAAAAACACTCATGTACTTTGAGAGTTATCTATTGTGACTTGATAACGTGATAGGTCTGTCAGTAGAGTACAATACTGTCATACTTTTAGTTTACTGGAGTTATCTTCTTATCCACGCGCGATGGAGATTGGCACATCTAGGCAGGCTTGCTAGCTTGGGCATAGACCTCTTCTCATGGATATAAGATACTCACACGGAGACTTGGACCACTCACGCCACAACAGTTTAGAATTCCCGAATTCACGGTTTAATCTCTGTAGTTATTGATTAAAGTTGTAGGTGCAGTCTAGCTCAGACAGATTGGGAATATCTTGACCGTCCTAACAAGCCAATTTGAGTGTACATCATACAAAGCTATAACAAACCGGATATTATACAATACATCCTTATATACTCTTGGCTAACAGGAAACGGTTACCAGTAACCATAGTAACCCAAACCCTTGTTACAATACTAAACAGTACAGTAGGTCCATCCTTTCCAACACAAACTGAAGACATTAAATCCGAATATAATTTAAACATTATTGAGAAGATAAAATATAAATGAAAAAGAAACGTATATTTTCAAACTACAATAATTATTTCATAAATCCTTAAGCCTTCTCTGAAGGTGTAGAAGGTCCTTACGATTCCCCACTGCTCTAGAGGATTCCAAAGCTTGCCAAGGGGCATTGAAATGGAGCCGTTTTCCTTTAAATGGCAGGTTTCTCGGAAAGAGAGTGTCACGGTCACCTCGACTCCACTGTATTCTGCAACAACTGAGGGGGAAAGGCAAACAAAAGTCATTCAGGTTTATGTAAATTACCCCAAAATAATCATCATCATCACCTCTCCTTTTCCCTGCAATTCAAGTGAGCCATGAAGTGAGAGAGAGAAATAGGGATTCTGTAAACAAAAAGGGGAGAGGAACCAGAGAGCGTAACTTTATTGTTTATAAACTGTAGAATAACCTGCCCAAAATGTCTTCTTTCCATACATACATTTGAATGCTTGAATTACTGAGACGCAGTTCTGATTGCAGTATGACTATTACACTCATTCTCCATTTCCAATTAAGGCATATGAGAAGGCATGAAGGACATTTCCCACAGCACACAACCTGGAGAGTGACAGGGAAGTGTGGAGCCGCAGAGAGTACGTAGGAGAGAGAGAATGTCAGCGGGGTGGAAGAAGGACACTGCAAATCGGTGAGAGAGACGGTGAGAAAGGAGGAGGAGAGGAGGAAGAGGAGTGTGATGATGACACAGTAGGACCTTTTGAACTTCCATCAAGACCAACAGCAATGAATGTGGAGAAAACTAGCCATATGTTGAGATTTCTAAATGTCATGGATTGTGTCTCCTAAATGTCACCCTATTCGCTAGATAGTTCACTACTTTTGACAAGAGCACTATGGGCCTTGGTCTAAAGTAATGCCGTATGAAGGGAATAGGGCATCATTTTGGACGCATCCAAAGAGAAATGTGAAGAAATGACTGCAGGGTGCAATGAGGAGGAAGAGGATCCCTCACGGCATACAGCGTAAATGTCTACATTACGTGCCATAGCCTACTAATCAGTATGAGGGTGAGTGTTCACTCATGTGTTGATCACATGGTCCAGTGGGTATATCACATCCTCTCCCCATCATTAAGCACTTTGAGAGCACAACTTGGCCGTGTGCCATCACAGGGCAGAATCCATCTAACCAGAAGAGAATCCCATACACACACAAACACACACTTGCACACACATATGCACACTGGAACGCCATCACAGGACAGAATGATCCCTCTACCAGAACATAATCTATCAAACCAACCTTTTCAAACCATTCATCACTCAAACTAGGATATATTTCAGAACCTATTCTATAAAATTGGTTCTGGGCTGCTGAGATTAATAACATACCAATCCCAAATGGGCCTTTCTCTGAATTGAACACACATATTAAAACACATTATCATAGGGGTTCCATCCTAATTATCTGTACTGTTGTGTGGTAGTATGCACATTGCTCATTGTTTTTACTGGACTTGTAGGGGTGTAAAGCTCAGTGCCCTCCCGGAGTGCAAGAGCTGTTTTTAGAAGCTTCGCTGCTTGCTGACGCACGTCAGAGGTACATTATTAACATATACCCTCCCACTCAGCAAACAGCAGCAGACGGAAATAGCTGCACACCGGAACTTATGTTTGCACAAAATGGCACCCTATTCCCTACATAGCGCACTACTTTTGACCAGAGCCCTACAGGCCCAGGCCAAAAGTAGCGCACTATATAGAGAATAGGGTGACATTCGGGATGCAACCTCAGTAGGTGCTATTCTTACCTGCAGATCCCTCCATCATCACTCCCTAATACTGGACCAATCAAACCAGCTCCCTTACTGTCAACAAGAGGCCAAGGCTCAGGCCTCAATAGCACCCAACAGTCTTTAAGAAAAAAAAATTGCTATCTAGAACATAAAAGGGTTGTGCGGCTGTTCCTTTAGGAGAACCCTTTGATGTAACTATTTTTGGTTCCAGGTAGAACCCTTTTGGTTACAGGTAGAATAATGTTGAGTTCCATGTAGAACCCTTTCCATAGAGGGTTCTACATGGAACCCAATAGAGGTCTACCTTGAACCAAAAAGGGTTATCCTATGGGGCCTAAGAACCCTTTTTTCTAAGAGTGTATTCCCTAGCGCACTACTTTTGACCAGGAAACTTAGTAAGTAGTGCGCTATATAGGGAAGTAGGGTGCCGTTTCAGACAGAGCCTCTCTGGCTCTAATTTTAGTATCCAGCATCATCACCTGACAAAAGCGGGCCATAGCATCATCACCTGCCATAGCATTCCATCTGCACTGTACAGTCTTAAAAAGCTTAAGCTCCATAACTAGAAAATCTGCCTGTCCTATTCTGGGAATGTATGTGTGTGGACACCTAGTTCAAGGCTGAATCACTATGAATGTATTTATTTCTATATACGGTATGGAAAATGCTGGATCAAATGGATAATCAACTGCCCTTGCTTCGTATTCCTCAAGTCAAGTTCAACAATAGATATTTCAGATTGGTGTTGTCCTTGAACTCCTCATAGATTCTTGAAACATCAGAATCTGTGTAGACGGTCCACGCTTAAAATCAAGTTTTCAAAGGTCCTTATATACTCCATCAAAGAAAACCTTTTTATTGGTCGAAAGTAGTGCACTATGGAAAACACTCTTAGGTTATTTCATTGTACCTTTATTTAACTAGACAAGTCAGTTAAGAACATATTCTTATTTTACAATGACGGCCTACCCCGGCCAAACATTCCCCTAACCCGGACGACACTGGGCCAGTTGTGCGCCGCCCTATGGGACTCCCGATCACGGCCGGCTGTGATACAGCCCGGGATCAAACCAGGGTCTCTAGTGACACCTCTTACACTGAGATGCAGTGCATTAGACCGCTGTGCCACTCAGGATCGGACTCGAGAGCCTCGGGAGCCCCTGAAACTACACTCTTAGAAGAAAAAGTTGCTATCTAGAACCTAAAAGGGTTCTTGGCTGTCCAAGAAAGGGTTCTTGGCTGTCCCCATAGAAGAACACTTTGAATAACTATTTTTGATTCCAGGTAGAACCCTTTTGGTTCTAGGTAGAGCTCTTTTGGGTTCCATGTGGAACCCTCTATGGTAAGGGTTCCTTTTATTCCCTAAGAGTGTAGTTCTAAAACAAAGACTTTGTTGAAGAGTGTCCTTGTCCTCTCCTCCCTGGATGTCACTGAGAATCATTATGACTGACATAAAACTGCACTTATGTAGAAAATCAAAAGATTGTAAGCTGACTCCATCATAGCCCAAATTTGTTTTTGTTCATGTCTGAATTACCAACAGGATCTCAAACATTAAAATTGAATTTGGGTCACAAAATTTCAAAAAGATTCCAACTTACACTCAAATGAACCCAACACATGAATTATCCATATGTAGCAGCAGACATGATAATTCCTCAAATATTAACCTTCTATCCAACTATCTTGATTCCCACTATGCAATTTAGATTATCCTAATATTTTCATATTTGTTATTTAAAGGTGTAAGGGATTCGAAAAAACAACAGAGCAGTCGGTTGTTTTTCGAATCCCAATCCAAGCATTGTTTGATCTCGACATTTTCACTCATCAAAAACAGACTAAAGAGAGTTGGAGAATGATTCATCAGAAGTCCACAGGGTCCTCTCTCTTCCAATTGTTTAATATTCCACCTGTCAATCAACCAACCTGTGCACCCGGGTGAAAAGTCTATCCCTAGTCAGTCTCAGAGGTGTCTGGCTCATTACTATGTAAATCCTCTTCATTGTCATAGATTCCCTCTTCCCCACTGTCTGCTTGAAATTCAAAACAACAACAGACTTCTACACGTTCTGTAATGACTCTCAATTCCAATCTAAAGAGAGCCCACAGTGCTGTCTTTGCCGACAAGATCTTACAGTGTCCCGTCTAAATTGGATGTATTATGGACAAACGTCTATTTTTTGATGCATTCATTCTGTGTGGTTACAGGGGTAATTCCGCGTGGTTACAGGGTTAAAACAGAAGCAACTCAAAAGTTAACAGTTTAGGTATTAATTCAGAGTGGTTAAGGTTAGGGCTATGGTTCGGGGATGGCTAAACACAATAAAAATGTTATTTCCCTCAACTATCGTCAGGTATTCTCACGGCTTGTGACAGCACTGTGAATTGTAGTGGTACAGTGGTCTAAGCAGTACATTCCAGCTCTGAGCATAACAAGTTTGCGCCCCGGGTGTGGGGCAATCATTTTTATTTTATTTTTGTGAGTGCCAAGAAAGGCATATATCAATGTTTTCAGGACCTTTTTAAAACACCAGAAAATGTATATTTCTAGCGATCAGGCTGGTCTGTGCACTCTTTTCATCATGTACAGTATTGCTATTTTTTATTCATTTTAGTGTACTAGCTATCATGACAACAGCCCACTGGGCACAGATGTCAGTTCAATATCTAGTTTTGATTTTCATTTGGTTGAGTTGTCAACTAACGTGAATTCAACGTGAAATCAACAACAAATGTCACCATGTCATTGGATTTAGGTTAAAAGCTGGGTGAAAAAAAATACAAATTGCCCTTACATTGATGACTTTATGCAAATCCTAATCAGTTTTTCAATGTTGATTCAACGTCATCACATAAATGATTTTTGGTTGAAATGACATGGGAACAACGTTGGTTCAACCAACAGAAGATGGCAGCTGGCTACACAAGACTTAAGATCAGCCAACTCAGTAACGCCTTCTCAATCTGGTGACCAGAATATGATTTATATTGTTAATTAAATGTATACAAGATCAAGCCAAAAGACTGGTTGGAATGAATTCACCACGGTTCACCAAGTGTTAAGAAATGTCACCTTGCTCTCACTGCACTCTATTCATCACGTACAGTTCCTAATCAGTTTTCAATGTTGATTCAACGTCATCACATCATTTAATTTAAAAAACAGTCTTTTGGCTTGATCTTGTATACATCTAATTAACAATATAAATCATATTCTGGTCACCAGATTGAGAAGGCGTTACTGAGTTGGCTGATCTTTAGTCTTGTGTAGCCAGCTGCCATCTTCTGCTGTTCACTCCAAGAAGCCAGGAAATCAAGGCTTCCTGCCTCTGAATAGGTCAACCCAGGTAGTATTAAAGGGGACACAATCACATAACCAGATCTGCGTACCAGGCAGTAGAATGCACAGGCATTTATAAAGAAAAAAACAATTTTGCCGCTCAATCATTTTCAATCTGATCTACCAACATGCCACCTGATGTCATCTGTCTGTGTGTGTGTGTCTGTGTGTGTGTGTGTGTGTGTGTGTGTGTGCGCGGTGGCACGCTCAGCTGCCTCTCACTCTAACCTGCTGTCAGCGGGTTATTTTCCCCATCAACAAGGCTTAATTACTGAACTGTCCCCTAGCCGCCTGGGGACTTGGGCCCTGACCTAGGTGGATGCCATTATCATTACCCATAGGCAGACACACACAGACACAGACACATGCACACGCATACACACACACACAGTCCTACTGTATTCTCCTCCACATCGCACGGTTACAGAGGACCTTACCATGTACAGCAGGTAGGAGACTGCCACACCTGAGAAAGGAATGACGTTTTACTGTGGGATGCGTCCTAAATGGTACCCTATTCCCTATATAGTGCGCTACTTTTGACCAGGGCCCATAGGGCTCAAAAGCATAGGAAATAGCGTTCCCTTTGAGATGCAAGCCTGCATGATTTATTCAGTATCTGACACGTTATGCCAACTTTGTCTGACCTGTCCACGGTATTAGTCAGTTCAGAGAAGTGAGACAATCTGGCACGGTGTGGGTGTGGTGAATCTGTAATGCTGCACACTGAGTCAGGTCTTCACTGTTCGTCATTCAGACAAACGTGTTTTGAAGAAGAGACATAGATCAGTAGTCATTACATCTATGATTTGACAAGCTTTAGCTTTGAAACATGTCAAGGTCATTCTCCTGACATGACTGTAAGAGAGAGCGAGGGAGAAATTTAGGACAACTTTGACTATGTACAGACTCAGTGAGCAGAACCTTGCTATTGAGAGAGGCCGCCGTAGGCAGACCTGGCTCTCAAGAGAAGTCAGGCTATGTGCACACTGCCCACAAAATGAGGTGGAAACTGAGCTGCACTTCCTTACCTCCTGCCAAATGTATGACCATACTAGAGACACATATTTCCCTCAGATTACACAGACCCACAAAGAATTCAAAAACAAACCCAATTTTGATAAACTCCCTTATCTAATGGATGTAATACCACAGTGTGCCATCACAGCAGCAAGATTTGTGACCTGTAGCCACAAGAAAAGGGCAACCAGTGAAGAATTAACACCATTGTAAATACAACCCATATTTATGTTGATTTATTATCCCGTTTGTACTTTAACTATTTGCACATCTTTACAACACTGTACATTGACATAATATGACATTTGAAATGTCTTTAATGTTCACTGTTCATTTTTAATGGTTTATTTCACTTTTGTTTATTATCAACGTCACTTGCTTTGGCAATGTTAACATACTGTGTGTTTCCCATGCCATTAAAGCCCTTGGATTGAGATATAGAGAAAGAGAGAAAGAGAGAGAAAAATAAATACAGCAGGCTATCAATGTTGATGAATTGATCATCTAGGAGATATCAAGAAGCTTGCTTTTAGTCTGTGACATTTCTTCCCAATTCCCTTGAAAACGAAGCATGGGATTTCAACAGCATGCACTCACACTGTAGGCTATTCTCTTCCCTAGACACCACAGGAGTTGGTTGCACCTACATTTGGGAGGAATGGCTCGTTGTAATGGCTGGAACAGAATCAGTGAAATGGTATCAAATACTGTATATCAAACACATGGTTTCCATGATTAATGCCATTCCATTCGCGTCGTTCCGGGCCATTATTAAGAGCCGTCCTCCCCTCAGCGGCCTCTTGTGCTAGATACTCATCTGCTACACGTTCTCCCACTACACAGACACCAGACAATAAAACCAGTGAAGTAGTTCTCCCACTACACAGACACCAGACAATAAAACCAGGGAAGTAGCTCTCCCACTACACAGACACCAGACAATAAAACCAGTGAAGTAGCTCTCCCACTACACAGACACCAGACAATAAAACCAGTGAAGTAGTTCTCCCACTACACAGACACCAGACAATAAAACCAGTGAAGTAGTTATCCAATACAATACAGCTGAGGCAACAACACTGGTGGAAAGATCTTTACAGCTGGACGACTGACCATGAGAGACATTGGAAGAAGTTAGAAGTTCATCTTAACCAACAGTACCTCATTTTGTGTCAATACGGTATAGAAAATGTCAATTAAATTAAATCTATGCCTATTGGACGGAGTGTAATCAATGCATTGTGTTTTCTGCATACACTTGATTAGGTCAGTCTCTCAAATGGCATCCTATTCCCTATATAGTGCACTACTGTACTTTTGACCACAGAGGGCTCTGGTCAAAAGTAATGCACTATTAGGGAATACGATGCCATTTGAGACACTGCATATCGTACCCTTGGCTCATTGATTTGATTGTGTGGCCTGACTGACTGAAGCAGCGTGCCACCGTCATCACCACATCTTAATTACCCAGGGGCCAATTGGCCATTTATGCTGCACATATTGCATGTGAGCCAGAGGGGTTCTCTGACTGGAGCTGCTTGCTGCTGCGCTGTGACCCACATACCTGCCTGGCTGCCTGAGGGAACTGCTTTGTTTTCCCCTTAAAAAATTGATGATATGGGAGGCTGTGTTTTGGAGGAGAAGGTGGAGGAGGGACGGAGGATGAGGAGAAAGAGGAGAGTGCTGTGGTGAGTGAGGATGGGGGGGATGGGTTGGCACATCAGATAAATCATTTTTTGAAAATGGGAGGAAGGCAGGCCACGAAACAAATGTAATATTACTAGCTATCGCTACTGCTCTCTCAATCATTATTTTTGGACTTTCTCTACCAGGGGTTCTGTATAGACTGTATATACTTTATGATCGAGTGTGTTTCTCTTTCTTCCGAAGGCTGACATACACTACTCACACCCCTTTCACTTTTTTCACATTTTGTGTTACAGAGATTTTGTGTCACTGATCTACACAGATCTGATCCCGATGCAGTGCTATAGGCATCACTACAGACCCTGGTTCGGTCCCGGGCTGTATCACAACCGAATGTGATCGGTAGTCCCATAGGGCGGCGCACAATTGGCCCAGCGTCGTCCGGGTTAGGGGAGGGTTTGGCCAGAGTAGGCCATCATTGTAACTCCTTCAAGACTGTTGGAAAAGCATTCCAGGTGAAGCTGGGTGATGGACAGCTCAGTCTCATGTGTGTGTGCAAAGCTGTGCAAAGCTGTCAAGGCAAAGAGTGGTTACTTTGAAGAATCTCAAATATAAAAAAGATTTTGATATGTATAACACTGATTTGATTACTACATGATTCCAAATGGGTTATTTCATAGTTTTGATGTCTTCACTATTATTCTACAATGTAGAAAATAGTAAAAATAAAGAAAAACCCTTGAATGAGTAGGTGTTCTAAAACTTTTGACTGGTATTGTAAACAAAAACGCAGAACAGAAACACAATTTTTTCAGGACCCTGTCTTTCAAAGATAATTCGTAAAACTCCAAATAACTTCACAGATCTTCATTGTAAAGGGTTTAAACACTGTTTCCCATGCTTGTTCAATGAACCATAAACAATTAATGAACATGCACCTGTGGAACGGTTGTCAAGACACTAACAGCTTACAGACGGTAGGCAATTAAGGTCACAGTTATGAAAACTTAAGACAATAAAGAGGCCTTTCTACTGACTCAGAAAAACACCAAAAGAAAGATGCCCAGGGTCCCTGCTCATCTGCGTGAATGTGCCTTAGGCATGCTGCAAGGAGGCATGAGGACTGCAGATGTGGCCAGGGCAATAAATTGCAATGTCCGTACTGTGAGACGCCTAAGACTGCGCTACAGGGAGACAGGACGGACAGCTGATCGTCCTCGCAGTGGCAGACCACGTGTAACAACACCTGCACAAGATCGGTACATCCGAACATCACACCTGTGGGACAGGTAAAGGATCGTAACAACAACTGCCCGAGTTACACCAGGAACGCACAATCCCTCCATCAGTGCTCAGACTGTCCGCAATAGGCAGGTCCTCACCAGACATCACTGGCAACAATGTCGCCTACGAGCACAAACCCATCGTCGCTGGACCAGACAGGACTGGCAAAAAGTGCTCTTCACTGACGAGTCGCGGTTTTGTCTCACCAGGGGAGATGGTTGGATTTGCGTTTATCGTTGAAGAAATGGTGTTACACCGAGGCCTGTACTCTGGAGCGGGATTGATTTGGAGGTGGAGGGTCCATCATGGTCTGGGGCGGTGTGTCACAGCATCATCGGACTGAGCTTGTTGTCATTGCAGGCAATCTCAACGCTGTGTGTTACAGGGAAGACATCCTCCTCCCTCATGTGGTACCCTTCCTGCAGACTCATCCTGACATGACCCTCCAGCATGACAATGCCACTAGCCATACTGCTCGTTCTGTGCGTGATTTCCTGTAAGACACCAATGTCAGTGTTCTGCCATGGCCAGCGAAGAGCGCGGATCTCAATCCCATTGAGCACGTCTGGGTCCTGTTGGAGAGGGTGAGGGCTAGGGCCATTCCCCCCAGAAATGTCTGGAAACTTGCAGGTGCCTTGGTGGAAGAGTGGGGTAACATCTCACAGCAAGAACTGGCAAATCTGGTGCAGTCCATGAGGAGGAGGGGCACTGCAGTATTTAATGCAGCTGGTGGCCACACCAGATGCTGACTGTTACTTTTGATTTTGACCCCCCCCTATGTTCAGGGACACATTATTCCATTTCTGTTTGTCACGTCTGTGGAACTTGTTCAGTTTATCTCTCAGTTGTTGAATCTTGTTATGTTCATGCAAATATTTACACATGTTAAGTTTGCTGAAAATAAACGCAGTTGACAGTCGGAAGTTTACATAGACTTAGGTTGGAGTCATTAAAACTTGTTTTTCAACCACTCCACAAATTTCTCCACAAACTTCTACTTGCACACAATCCCGGATCCGGGAGCACCCCCATCAGTAAAAAAAGCTGACTAGCATAGCCTAGCATAGCGTCACAAGTAAATACTAGCATCTAAATATCATTAAATCACAAGTCCAAGACACCAGATGAAAGATACACATCTTGTGAATCCAGCCATCATTTCTGATTTTTAAAATGTTTTACAGGGAAGACACAATATGTAAATCTGTTTATCTATCTATCTTGCTAACCACGATAGCAAAAGACACAACTTTTTTTTCCACCATTTTTTTCCTGCATAGGTAGCTATCACAATTTCGACCAAATAAAGATATAAATAGCCACTAACCAAGAAACAACTTCATCAGATGACAGTCTGATAACATATTTATTGTATAGCATATGTTTTGTTAGAAAAATGTGCATATTTCAGGTATAAATCATAGTTTACCATTGCAGCCACCATCACAACTCTCACCAAAGCAACTAGAATAACTACAGAGACCAACGTGAATTACCTAAATACTCATCATAAAACATTTCTGAAAAATACACAGGGTACAGCAAATGAAAGACAAAGATCTTGTGAATCCAGCCAATATTTCAGATTTTTTAAGTGTTTTACAGCGAAAACACAATATAGCATTATATTAGCTTACTACAATAGCCAACCACACAACAGCATTGATTCAGGCCAACAATAGCGATAACGAATAAACCAGCAAAAGATATACATTTTTCCACTAACCTTCTCAAACTTCTTCAGATGACAGTCCTATAACATCATATTACACAATACATATAGAGTTTGTTCGAAAATGTGCATATTTAGCGGCACAAATCGTGGTTATACAATGAGAAAAGTAGCCAAGCTGCCAACAATATGTCGGGAGAAATCTTGGGAGAGGCACCTAATCTAATCAGTAACTAATCCTAAACTTGACTAAAAAATACAGGTTGGACAGCAAATGAAAGATACATGAGTTCTTAATGCAATCGCTGTGTTAGATTTTTTAAATTAACGTTACTACGACATACAGCGTGCGTTAAAGCGAGACCGCACCGAAATTAATGCCGGAATAGTATTTTTACATTTTCCAACAGAACAACGAATTAACATCATAAATACTTCTTACTTTTTGATGAGCTCCCATCAGAATCTTGGGCAAGTTGTCCTTTTTCCAAAAGAATTGTTGCTCGGTTGTAGATTGTCGCCTTCAACGTTGGAATTAGCAGTAAACATTAGCCATGTGGCAAAGATGTGTCCAACTCACTATAACGCAGCACTAAGAAATATCCGAAAATCGCAATATACTGATATAAACTGATATAACTCGGTTTAAAATAACAACATTATGATGTCTTTAACACCTATATCGAATAAAAACAGAGCCGGATATATCTAAGGGCTATAACGGGAGCTTTCTAGAACGACATCCTGAGGTCCTTTTTGCGTCATGGCGAAGAGAAGAAAGGGAGAACCCCACGTTGCCAGCCCATTTATAAGGCCTCAGATCTGCCTAGCAACTCCATTTCAATTCTCACTATTCGCTGACATCCAGGGGAAGGCGTATGCAGTGCATCTCAACCAATAGAAGACAGGCAAATTAATAAACCGACCTCAGAACAGCCTGCAGATTTCAGCATTCTCACATCCTCATAGGAAAATTGCTCCAACTCGAGTTCTGTTTTACTCACAGATATAATTCAAACGGTTTTAGAAACTAGAGAGTGTTTTCTATCCAATAGTAATAATAATATGCATATTGTACGAGCAAGAATTGAGTACGAGGCAGTTTAATTTGGGAACTAAATTATTACAAAGTGCAAACAGCACCCCCTATTGAGAAAAGGTTTTAACAAACTATAGTTTTGCCAAGTCGGTTAGGACATCTACTTTGTCCCTATTTTTCCAACAATTGTTTACAGATGGACAATGACCCCAAGCATAATTCCAAAGTTGTGGCAAAATGGCTTAAGGACAACAAAGTCAAGGTATTGGAGTGGCCATCACAAAGCCCTGACCTCAATCCTATAGAACATTTCTGGGCAGAACTGAAAAAGCATGTGCAGGCAAGGAGGCCTACAAACCTGACTCAGTTACACCAGCTCTGTCAGGAGGAATGGGTAAAAATTCACCAAACTTATTGTGGGAAGCTTGTGGAAGGCTACCCGAAATGTTTGACCCAAGTTAAACAATTTAAAGGCAATGCTACCAAATACTAATTGAGTGTATGTACACTTCTGACCCACTGGGAATGTGATGAAAGAAATAAAAACTGAAATAAAACATTCTCTCTACTATTATTCTGGCATTTCACATTCTTAAAATAAAGTGGTGATCCTAACTGACCTAAGACAGGGCATTTTTACTAGGATTAAATGTCAAGAATTGTTAAAAACTGAGTTAAAATGTATTTGGCTAAGGTGTATGTAAACTTCTGACTTCTGACTTCAACTGTATATACACTATACGTATATATATATATATTTCTGTCTCCTCCCTCCAGGAGGAAATAGTTTAAAATGCATCCTAATTGGCACCCATTGGGCCGTAGTCAAAAGTAGTGCACTATTAAGAGAATAGGGTGCTCCATTTGGGATGCAGCCTTAGTTTGGTTAGTTCCAGTTCCAGATACAGAAGCTCCCTAGTCGCTGTATCACCTGCCTCAGCCAGTTTTGGACTCTATGTTTCACATTGCTCTACTCCATGCATGACCCAATTACAGTATTATATTATATTGACCCCTTTTTCTCAGTCACATGCCAATCCATGTCTCCATCTCTCTGATCCAATTTTACCTAAATAGCTGTCTATCTAATCAAGGTTCGGTTTGTATTGTGTGTTTATTACTGAGGGGGAATCATTAGTTCTGTATGTTTATAGACTTATAAACAAAGGGAATGTCAAACCAAGCCTTTAAGCAAGATGGCCACTGTCCCTCCCATCCAGCACTCCTCTTTCAACTCCCCTACTAGTTCATCTCCTCACCAGATTCTTCCATCACGTTCATATTCCTCTGCCTCTCATATTCAACCACGGTTCCATATCCCCCTCTCCGTCTTACACACGCCACACTTCAGAATGTTCTGCTTAATGCCACCACCCAATGGTTTATGAGAGGTGCGATCTCACACTATCGCACTCCAGCGCACTGTTTTTCCACCGTTTGAGTATATCCCAGAGGATGTGTTTTATGAATTGCCGCGTCAACGTATGCAAGTGTTACCTAATTGCAGAGAGGGGCGGAGAGATTGTAAAAACATAACTTTTTTTTAACTCGACCTTACTCTAATCTCCCTGATTTGTGACCCTACCAAATCCTTAACATAGCAGTAAGAAACTCAGCTATGAAGTAGACAACAAAGAAAGCGAAATCCTACGACGAGTCCGTTTATTATTTCCTCAGCCTTACTCCCTGTAGGATGTAGAGGGCCACAGCTGTCAGGCTGTCTGGTCCTTCTCTCTGAAACGTGCCTCTAGCTCCTCTTGGTGCCCCTCGGGGCTTTCTTCTTGGGTTCTCGGGACAGGGAGCAGTCCTCCTCCAGGCTGCGGAACTGGAACGTGTCTGAGACGGAAGAAGGGAGCAGGTGATAGAGGAGCTATTAGACACAACAAGCAACAACAAAACACTATTAGCAAAGCACTAAACAGCCATTATGCAAACATACAGGAATGGATACCAGCTGTTAATAAGCTGTTGTTTACAATAGACTTAAAGCCATGCAGAACAATACATCCAAGAAAAAAAAAACATACCTTCTGAGGCGCTGTTGTCAACTGGGCTGCTGGCCCTCTTGGGGTTTCTGGGCTCCATCATGATGCTCTGCTCCAGGGAGCTCCACACCTGAGGTGAGAGGGAAGAGACCAGAGAGGTGAGACCAGAGGGGAGAGGGGTGAGACCACAGGGGTAAGAACAGAGGGGAAAGGGGTGAGACCACAGGGGAGAGGGGTGAGACCAGAGGGGTGAGGGCAGAGGGGTGAGACCACAGGGTACAGGGGTGAGGGGAGAGGGATGATACCAGAGAGGTGCGACCACAGGGGAGAGGGGTGAGACCACAGGGGAGAGGGGTGAGACCAGAGGGGTGAGACCACAGGGGAGAGGGGTGAGACCACAGGGGAGACGGATAAGGGATGAGATTGAACCTAACTGAGACCACAGTATCAGAGGTGAGACCAGAAAGAAAAAGTGAGAACTCAAGCTTTGAGGGGAGAGTTGAGAGACTCGGGCTCAGAGAAGATGTAGACAGAGATGAGAGCTAAGGGAGGACAATCAGAGCTAGGGAATGAAATTAAACCAGTGTGTCACCTTCTCATGGTCGGCAGAGTTTTCCTCAGTCTTCTCTGAAGCTGTGGTCTGCAGTGTGAGCGGACGGACACCGATTTCCCTCAGCTTCTCGGTGGCATCCAGATCCCCCAACTCCCTGGGAGAGTCCTAAAGCAAGGCAAAAACATTTGCTTTAGAATCCTCTCTATTCCTGAATAACATCACCAAGGGCTAGTTTCTATAATGAGAACAGTAGTGGTCCAAGAACAGAGCCTTGAGGAATGCCCAAACACATTTTCTGGCTGATAGGTGACCAGGGGATTGTTTTTCTTGGTGACCACAAAAGGGCCAGATGAGACTGAGCTGTCCATCTAAAATGGCTACCTTCACATGCACACAGCTAATCCTGAAGCACAGGTTGTTGACACCCTGCTCCACCCCATGCAGCACAGATTGGGCCTTGCCCAGCTTGGCTTCCCATTGGCTGCAACGGTCCTCTTCCTGCTCAAACCTTGAGGAAAACACAGAGGGTGAATCTCAATTGTGTTTCCTCGATTCCTCGCATGCTCTCTCCTCGCCTCCTTTTGCAAAAACCCATTGGAGAAGAAGGTCTGAGGCCTGAGATCTGAAGGACCTTCAGGACTTCTCCTCTATTTCTATGGATGACGCAGAAGTACTACTTTTCTGTGGCTCTACTGTACCTGTCAGAGCCGGGTCCGGCGCTGAACTTGAGTTGGGCGTACTGGAGATCAAGGGTAGCCAAGGTCTCCATGCTCTTTCTGACCAGCTCCTCACACTGGGTCATCTTGGTGTGTAGCTGCTCCCTGGTGGCCTTCTTTTTTTTTAATACTTTGTTTTTATTGTAGGAACACAAAGAAAGTACAAATAAGTAAAATAAAAGAACAACAAAGATCTGGCAGTTACAGTGCACTTCATACCTTCATCATCATTCCATCATATTAGTTACATTAGCATCTTTGAATTAGACCCTTTCCAAGTATGAAACCCGTTTCTCCCAGTATTCCTGACCTCTCTCCTGTTGAGTTCTTAAAGCAAAGGTCATACGCTCCATGTGGTGTATTTCTTCTACAATGTCTATCCATTGTGTCACTGTGGGAGGGTCTTTTTGTAGCCATTTCCTAGTGATAGCCTTTTTACTGGCTGCCAGTAGGACCTTCAAGAGGTACGTTTCTCTATTGTGTAAGTTATCAGGTATTTCACCCAAATACAAAGAAATGAATGTTTGTTCTATGTCAAATCCCATTATTTTTTCCAATGTTAGATCTTATTTCTCCCCAGTAAGTTTCGATTGCGGGGCAGGACCAAAAGATATGAGAGTGGTCCGCCCTCAATAGACCGCATTCTCTCCAACAAGGGTGTGGTGAGTCAGTCTGTTTTGATTTCAGTTTAGGTGTTATGAAGAAACGTATGACATTCTTCCAACAGAATTCTCTCCATGATCTTGAGTTGGTGGAGCTTTGTTGAGTCTCTAATATGTTCAACCATGTTTCATCAGTTATTTCAATGTTAAGTTCCTCCTCCCATTTATTTTTAATATAGTTTGTAGAATGTTTCTTTGAGGATTGAATACCAAAGTAGAGATTTGAAATCGTTTTTTTGTTACTCCCCAAGTTGTATGCGGTAGTGAATACTTGGATTAATTTTGGAGGTGCTCGAGGGTCAGTCACTTTTATCTCCCTTAAGAAATAGTGTCGGACTTGTAGGTATCTGTAAAAATCTTGTTTATCCAAGCCATGTTTTTTACTTAGGTCCTGGTAGTTATCTAGGTTCCCATTCCTTATAATTGTACTGAATGATGTGACGCCTTTCTGCGTCCATTGTTTAAATCTGCTGTCCTGAGTTACAGGGATGAAGCTGGGGTCGTATGCGGGCCAACTCAGCAGTTTGATCTCTCTGTATAAATTATTTTGCTTAACTACCCTAAACCATGTCTTCAGAGAGAAATTAATCCACTGATTTTGTCTATTGTATATTTATTTTACCATGTCCTTATTTCCCAAAACTGACTGTATGGGTATCCCTGTCAAAGTAGTCTCGATGTCTTTCCATTTGGATTCGTATTTTGAATTGCACCAACAAACCAGAGGTCTCAATTGGGCTGACACATAATAATCTTTTAGGTTTGGTAAGGCCATACCCCCACAGTGTTTTGGTAATTGTAATGTTGTATATCTAGTTCTTGGTCTCTTACTGTTCCAGATAAACCTTGATATCCGTTTATCCCATTCCCTAAACTGTTTAGGTGGGATTTCTATGGGCAGTGATTGGAAACAAATACAGTAACCTCGGCAGGATGTTCATTTTGATTGTTTCAATTCTACTACTAAGATCTAAGGGAAGAGAGTTCCACCTGTCTAGGTCATCATGTATTTTCTTGTTGATGTGATCGTAATTCATGCAATAAAGTTTGGGTGTATCTTTTGGTAGGTATACTCCAAGATATTTAATGGATGAAGAGGTCCAGGTGAAGTTATACCTACTCTTCAACTCTTCCTGTGGGGTATAATTATATACTAGGGCTTGGGTCTTGTGTACGTTAAGCACATACCCTGAATATGTTCCAAATGTTTGTAGAACATCCATCAATCTAGGTACGCTTGAGCCTGGGTCTTTAAGGAATAACAGAACGTCATCAGCATACATGCATATCTTATGTTCACTATCTCTTATTGTTATTCCCTCTAAGGTTGGGTCCTGTCTTATTGCCTGTGCTAATGGTTCGAGGTACAAGGAGAAGAGCGTGGGTGAAAGATTACGGCCTTGTCTTGCCCCTCTGTAACAACGGCCTTGGTCTGGACTTTCCACCGATGTGGCACCGATGGAAACTCCCACACACCTTCCAGAACACTCCTTTGACCACCCCTGGAGAACCCCTGTCTCCACGAAATTTTAGGATTGTGCCGGGCCAGCCAGGGAATCCCTAGCACCACTGGAAACGCAGGCGAATCAATAATATACAGACTGATACGCTCCTTATGATTCCCCTGCGTCACCATGTCCAGGGGAACCGTGGTCTCCCTGACCACCCCTGACCCTAATGGCCGGCTATCTAGGGAGTGCACGGGAAAGGGAGAATCTATCGGCACAAGCGGAACACCTAACTTAAGAGCGAGTCCGCGATCCATAAAGTTCCCAGCTGCGCCTGAATCGACTAGCGCCCTATGCTGGGAAGATGGAAAAAATGTAAGGAAAAAAATTAAGACAAGCATGTGACCAACAGGGGGTTCTGGGTGAGTTTGGTGCTGACTCACCTGGGGTGATCGAGAAGCGTTCCGCCTGCCATCTCGACTCCCAGACGGACCCCCCCAGCACAGATCGGCCGTCAATCAACTCATCCAGGGAAAGAGCGGTGTCCCGACATGCTAGCTCCCTACGGACGTCCTCCCGGAGACTACACCGGTAATGGTCAATCTGTCGTTCCACCCAGATCCTGCAGCCAGGGTCCAGAACTCTAGCGCGTAATCCTGGGCGCTCCTCTTCTCCTGCCTGAGATGGAATAGTCGTTCTCCCACCACTCGGCCCTCTGGAGGGTGGTCAAACACAGCACAAAAACGGCGGGAAAACTCTGGGTAGTGCTCCTTCGCTGAGTCTGGGCCATTCCAGACTGCGTTCGCCCACTCCAGAGCACGACCCGTGAGGCAGGAGACGAGGACACTCACCCTCTCCTCTCTCGAGGGAGTGGGTCTTACGGTGGCAAGGTACAATTCCAGTTGGAGTAAGAACCCCTGGCACCCTGCCGCCGCTCCATCATAATCCCTCGGGAGTGTCAGACGGAGAGGGCTGGAGCCGGGGGATGGAAAGTCCTGGGTAGGAAGAGCCGGAGGTGGAGAGAGAAAACCACTCCTCTCCCATCGGTCCATTCGCTCCATCATAGAATCCATCGCCGATCCGATACGGTGGAGAACGGTGGTATGATGGAGCACCCGTTCCTCCATCGATGGAAGAGGGTTGGCCGCTGCTCCTGCTGACTCCATTCATTTGGTGCGGGATTCTGTAACAACGGCCTTGGTCGCATCTGTCCGTAGATTTTCTGACCGATCTTCCCCCGTCTCAGGGGAACACTACGGTACTGGTGATTGTGGATCGGTTCTCTAAGTCCTGTCTTCTCCTCCCGTTGCCCGGTATCCCTACAGCCCTGCAGACTGCGGAGGCATTATTCACCCACGTCTTCCGGCACTACGGGGTGCCGGAGGACATCGTTTCTGATCAGGGCCCCCAGTTCACGTCCCAAGTATGGAGGGCGTTTATGGAGCGTTTGGGGGTCTCGGTCAGCCTGACCTCCGGTTATCACCCCGAGAGTAATGGGCAGGTGGAGAGAGTGAACCAGGAGGTGGGTAGGTTTCTGCGGTCGTATTGCCAGGACCGGCCAGGGGAGTGGGCGAGATACATCCCCTGGGCCGAAATGGCCCAGAACTCACTACGCCACTCCTCTACTAACGTGTCCCCCTTTCAGTGTGTATTGGGGTACCAGCCGGTCCTGGCACCATGGCATCCGAGCCAGACCGAGGCTCCTGCGGTGGAGGAATGGGTGCAGCGCTCTAAGGAGACATGGAGGGACGTCCAGGAATCCCTCCAACAAGCTAGTGGACGGCAGAAGAGGAGTGCTGACCGCCACCGCAGTGAGGCCCCCGTGTTTGTACCGGGGGACAGGGTCTGGCTCTCGACCCGAAACCTGCCCCTCCGCAAGCTGGGTCCGCAGTGTGTAGGGCCCTTCAAAGTCCTGAGGAGAATAAACGAGGTGTGTTATCGATTACAACTCCCTTCCTATTATCGTATTAACCCTCGTTTCATGTGTCTCTCCTCAGGCCGGTGGTAGCTGGTCCCCTGCAGGACGGTGAGGTGCCGGAGGTCCCTCCTCCCCCTCTGGACATTGAGGGGTCCCCGGCGTACACGATACGGGCCATTCTGGACTCAAGACGCCGGGTGAGGGGCCTGCAGTACCTCGTGGACTGGGAGGGGTACGGTCTGGAGGAGAGGTGCTGGGTACCGGTGGGGGACATTTTGGATCCGTCTATGCTGAGGGATTTCCATCGCCTCCATCCGGATCGCCCTGCACCTCGTCCTCCGGGTCGACCTCGAGGCCGGTGTCGGCGCGCTGCGGGAGCCGCGCGTCAGAGGGGGGGGGGTACTGTCACGACTCCGACCGAGGCAGGCTCTCCTTCCCGTTCGGGTGGTGCTCGGCGCTCGTCGTCACCAGCCTATTAGCTGCCACTGATCCTTTTCTCCCCCTCCTTATGTGTTTATTGTTACACCTGTTTTCATTTGTTGGTAATTAGTGGGGCTTATCAGTCAGCCGGCCCGCCCGGTTCTTTGTGCGGGATTATTAGTTGTTAAGCGTGGTGTCTGTTTTGTACTACGTGTCTACGTGGTTACTGGACTGCTTTCATTCCCCCCGTATCTGGGGTAGTTTTTGTGAGCACCCAGTGCATTTAGAAGGGTGACTTTAGTTTCTCAGTGTTCATTAAAAGGGAACATTTGTTATTGCACCCTCTGCTTCCTGCGTTTGACTTCGCACTCCGACACCCAGTCCTTACACCCTCGCTCTAATTTTATCGTTCGTGTCAAATGTCCATTTATCTTTCTTCTAGCGGTCGGACATGAATACAGTGTTTTGATGCACTGTATCACTTCTTTGTTGAAACCAAATCTTTCCATAACTTGGAATAGGTAATCCCATCCCACTGAATCAAATGCTTTTTCTGCATCTAGACTGATTAATATTGCACTTGTCTTATTCTGAGTAATGTGGTCCATGACATGTAGTGTTCTCCTTATATTGTCCTGTGTCTGCCTATTTTGTATGAAACCAGTTTGATCTCCGTCAATCAATTCTGGGATTATGTTCTCTATTCTTTTGGCTATTATTGATGCATATAGTTTATAATCTGTGTTAAGAATTGCGATAGGTCTATATGAACTGCATTCTTTCTTATCTTTACCCTCTTTTGGGATTACAGATATGATGGCCTCTCTCCATGACGGTGGGACACCCCCCTCCCTCAGAGTCCAGTTAAAACAGGCCTTAAGTAGAGGTGCTAATTGTTCTCTGAAGGCCTTGAAACATTCTGAAGGGAAGCCATCAGTGCCTGGAGACTTGTTGACTTTTTGTTGAGATATTGCTTTATTAATTTCTTCGGTGGATATTTCTAAAGTTAGTCTATCATTTTGCTCTGTCCCAATTGAGGGGAGATCAAGTGAGTTCAAAAAGTGCTCTATTGTCTGTGCATCTGCCTTCTCTGGTTGCTTGTACAGATTTGTGTAATATGATTCAAATGCATTCTGTATTTCATCTAATTTGCATGTGATCTTTTTTGTTTTGGGGTCTTTTATTTTAAAAATGGTATTCTGTGCTTGTTGTTTCCTGAGTCTCCATGCTAGTAATTTGGTTGCCTTTGAGCCTGCTTCATAATATTGTTGTTTCAGGAACCTGAGCTTTTTCTCTACATCTTCTCTATAAATCTCGTCAATTTCCTGTTTTACCTTTTGAATCTCTCGTAATATAAGAGGGTCTTTGTACTGACTATGAGATCGTTCTAAGATTCTTAGGGTTTCCTGTAATTTCAGCAGTTTCTGTGCTTTAATCTTTTTCTTGAGAGACGATGTGGCTATGATCTTTCCTCTAATAACCGCCTTAGCTGCATCCCACAATATAGCAGGAGATACTTCCCCATTATCATTATTCTCCAGATAGATGTTCAATTCTGTCTTTATTGATTCCTTGAATGCTGGATCATTCAGCATGCTTGTATTAAGTCTCCATATAGTATTTCTTGGTTTGCTATTAAGGTGTAGAGTGAGGTAAACTCCATTATGATCTGATAAGTCGCTCTGCCCGATCCTACAATCCTTAAGCCTGTGTCTATCTGCACTGTACATAAAAAAGTAGTCTAACCTGGAGTATTCATTGTGGCGGGCTGAGTAAAAAGTATATTCCTTATCGGTCTTGTGGGTGTCACGCCATACATCGAGCAGTCCTAGATCCTGCAGTATCCTATTGATCTTTTAGGCAACTAGGCTCATTTTCCTATTTTGATTTGTGCTGTCCAATTTTGAGTTTAGAATTGTGTTAAAATCCCCTCCACAGATAAGAGTGCTAGTAGTTTCTGTGGCAATTAAATCAAACACATTCCTATAGAAGACCATGTCACTCCCTGGGGGTGCATATACATTAAATAATGTAACTTCCTTGTTATCCAGTTTACATTTAACAAGTATAAATCTACCCTCCTTGTCTTTTATTTCTACCATAAACTCAAATTAACTGAATTTGGGATCAAGATTGCAACTTCCCTTCTACCCATTTTGTAAGAAGAAAAAAAAGTGTTCCTATATCCCATTTTCTTGAGTTTCTCGTGTTCAGGTGTGGATGTGAGTTTCCTGCCAGAATAGTATGTCAACTCTCTCCCGTTTCATCTTTGCTATTACCTTACTTCTCTTGATGGCACTACCCAGTCCGTTTACATTGAGACTTATGACCTTAAATTCCCGATGATGCATCGATATAAATAAAAAAAACTGTGCACCATATCTGCCTGCTTATCATGAACCTAAAAATGACGAAAAACGAAAAATCAAGAACGATAATAAAGTAAACCAAAGTGGGAAAATACTTTTGTATTTGGACTCCCATATCAGAGGACTGTGTCTTGCCTCTGGGGTTTGAGGGGATGAGCCTGTCCGCAGGATGGGCCCCTCGCTCAGATATGAAAATACGTGACGTAGTCACAAACAAGACCTGGTGGAACCGAAAATAATAAGGGCGCCTATTTCGTCGCTTATACACATCGGTTAATTACAAGTTAAAACTAGGTCATGCGTGCATATCATGAATCCTCCCCTTGATATGCCCTTCTGTTGCCCCATTGTCAATGTGTCATTAATCCTTAGCTAGTACACTGCTCAAACAAAATGAAGGGAACACTTAAACAACACAATGTAACTCCAAGTCAATCACACTTCTGTGAAATCAAACTGTCCACTTAGGAAGCAACTCTGATTGACAATAAATTTCACATCCTGTTGTTCAAATGGAATAGACAAAAGGTGGAAATTATAGGTAATTAGCAAGACACCCCCAATAAAGGAGTGGTTCTGCAGGTGGTGACCACAGACCACTTCTCAGTTCCTATGCTTCCTGGCTGATGTTTTGGTCACTTTTGAATGCTGGCGGTGCTTTCACTCTAGTGATAGCATGAGACGGAGTCTACAACCCACACAAGTGGCTCAGGTAGTGCAACTCATCCAGGATGGCACATCAATGCGAGCTGTGGTAAGAAGGTTTGCTGTGTCTGTCAGCGTAGTGTCCAGAACATGGAGGCGCTACCAGGAGACAGGCCAGTACATCAGGAGACGTGGAGGAGGCCGTAGGAGGGCAACAACCCAGCAGCAGGACCGCTACCTCCGCCTTTGTGCAAGGAGGAGCACTGCCAGAGCCCTGCAAAATGACCTCCTGGAGGTCATTCTTTAACCACTGAAATCCTTCTTTAACCTGTCTCCTTCCGTTCATCTACACTGATTGAAGTGAATTTAACATGTGACATCAATAAGGGATCATAGCTTTCACCTGGATTCCCCTGGTCAGCTATGAAAACCCAACTGACATTTACTCCTGAGGTACTGACCTGTTGCACCCTCTATAACCACCTTGATTATCTATGAACGCTTGAACATCTTGGCCATGTACTCTTATAATCTCCAATCGGCACAGCCAGAAGAACACTGGCCACCTTTTAGAGCCCGGTGCCTCTCTAGCTTTGTTCCTAGGTTCCTGCCTTCCTAGGGAGTGTTTCCTAGCCACCGTGCTTCTACATCTGCATTGCTTCCTGTTTGGGGTTTTAATATGGGTTTCTGTATAAGCACGTTGAGACATCTGCTGATGTAAAAAGGGCTTCATAAATACATCTGATTTGAGTCAGTTTATGCCGTGGATAGAGCACGTGCTCCTAATGTTATGTACACTCAGTGTATATATGGAGTTGAAGAAAATGACTTTTTACTCCAAACATTTTCCCTGACACCCAAAAGTACTCGTTACATTTTGAATGCTTAGCAAGACAGGAAAATGGTCCCTATCAAGAGAACATCCCTGGTCATCCCTACAGCCTCTGATCTGGAGGACTAACTAAACACAAATGCTTAGTTTGTAAATGATGTCTGAGTGTTGGCTGCCTGTAAATAAATAAAAACTAGAAAAATGTTGCCGTCTGCTTTGCTAAATATAAGGAATGTGAAATGATTTATACTTTTACTTTGATACTTCAGTATATTTTAGCAATGACATTTACTTTTGATACTTAAGTACATTTGAAACCAAATACTTTTAAACTTTCACTCAAGTAGTATTTTGCTGGGTGACTCACTTTTACTTGAGTCATTTTGTATTAAGGTGTCTTTACTTTTACTCAAGTATGACAATTGGGTACTTTTTCCATCACTGGCAGCGTGTGGATTTACTTTTTGTTCAGAGAGACTATCAGGTCAGGTACCAGGCCTAGGGTGTGTTTGAATACCTTTGTATTTTCTGTAATGTCACACATACCGTAAGCGTTCTAATATATTACATTTAATAAAAACTACAACACCCCAGTGTGGTTAGATATTACTGCAACATAACTCAACAAAATTAAACAACTACATCAATGTGTCATGGGAAATAACAAAGGGCTGTTTGCAACAGTGGCTTACATTAAAACAGTAGATTCATGATAGGCAACACGTTGCTTATTAGAGTGCTTCTTAGAAGTTGCATATAATAGGGCTAAATGATCCACGTGGGCCACCATACCTGCAGATCAGTGCAGCTGAGGGCTTCTCTCAGAGCACCAATATCCTCCACCAGTTTGAAGACGGACTGTGTAGTAATGGGGGCCGTGACGGTCTGCTGGGCTGCAGGAGAACACGACACAGACACAAATCATTTCAGCATCAATCTCAATCCTGAACATGGGGAAATATAATGAGAGCACCTGAAAACGGGCAGCACGCTGAATATGGATATCATTACATATTGCCTTTGCTCATGCAAAGTTATGTATGATTCAGAATACTACTGTCTTCAAGATAGAGTACTATTTGGACATCGGCGAACTGATATTTACTGTGTTTATTTTAATACATAAGTGCCTGCGGTGTAAGATCATCTGATGTAATACATCTGATAAGGGCTGTATCTTCAGCCAGTCTGGCAGACGACCCTCTCCTACCCTATAAAACAACAACACTCACTGACTGCAATTGGCATTTAAGTGTCCGTCTTGACTAACATGTTCACTTTCAATCTTTCCTTACATTCTCCTGATCTCTCGCTGTTTCCCACAGGTCCATCCCTCTCACTCTTTATTTGTCTCTCTCTCTCTTTCTCTTTCTTTCTCTGTTCCACACAGGCCCATCCCTCTCTTTCCCTTTCCCTCCCTATTTCTCTCTTCCTCTGTCTCACCCTCCGTCTCTCCCTCCAGCTCCCCCGCCGTTTCTCTCTCCGTCTCTTCCTCTCTCACCTGCTCTTTCAACTTCTGGGCTACTCTGCTGCTCCGTCGCTCTCCCTCCCTCTCTCCCTCCAGCCTGCCCTCCACCTCCTTCTCTTTCGCTCCCCTCCTTTCAGTCAACTCTTTCTCCATCATTCTGCGTTCCACCAATAGCTGCCTCTCCACATGAACCAGCTGACTCTGGTGGCGAAAGACAGACAGACAGACAGACAGACAGACAGACAGACAGACAGACAGACAGACACGTCATACAATTGCAATGGGAAAATACATACTGGAGTTCATGACGAGTCATGGCTGGTATTTCAGATGAGCCTGACCTTTTTTCTCTTGTTTTCTTCCCAATCATACGAAGACATGTAGCCAACGTGTGTAATAAACTTGATAGCACTTACAAGTAAACAGCACACAATAGGCAAGTGGGAGCTAAAAGCTAACGGTCCCCCAGATTTGCCTCACCTTAGTGCAGTCCACAGCAGCCACTGCGGTGCGAGACATGTGCGCCACCTTTCCTAGCTCAGACTGCCCGCCGGCCACTGAGTTCTGCAGCTGATCCGGAGCCATGGGCATCTCACACACCTCCTGAACCAGGAACAAATAACCCAAACAAGGGTTACAGTGGAACTGGATTTGTCTGCTTCCCAAATGGATTATATTCCCTATATAGTGCACTACTTTTGACCAGGACTCTTGTCAAAAGTAGTGGGGTCCCGTTAGAGACACAACTCTGCCAGTCCTACGTAGTCACACTGACCGCAGCATATCTCCCAAGGGAGACTTGAATTCAATGTTGACCATTTAATTAGATTTAATGTCCACAAAGAAAGGCTGATATCTGTGAATGTGTAAGTGTTGCACACCTGATGTAGGTGGTCGCAGACTCGCAGGTAGGTTTTTTGGATCCTCTCAGCCTCTGTGATTTTGATGGTCATGTTTTCTAGGCTGTCCTCCAGCTGTCTCACATGCTACCAAGGGACAATAGAACAGAAACGTCAACACACAAGAACAATCTTAAACACATATTAGGCCAATGACTGTGCAGTTGAAAAGCTTGGATCCTAGATCCTAGACATCATTCACTTGAGTCTTGTAATAGGTCAAGGTCACTCAATGTCAACTTTCAGCACCATGGACAAGGCCATTCACACACTAACTCCACTAAGCAGTTAAAACTGTGTGTGGTGCTGTCCATGGTTCTGAAGGTTCACACTGCTTTCTTCTACAATAGGTTTTTGAGGACAATTGAGTCTGTGAGAAGCTATCTCTTTAAAGGGGATGTCTCAAATGGCACCCTGTCCCCTATATAGTGTCACCTGGTCGTAGTGCTGCTCGTCATCATCCGGTATGGAGTCCAGCTCCAGGACCTTCATATCCGGCTCCATCTCCAGCAGCTGTGACTCCTTGGCCCTGACAGCAAACTGCAGCTTGTTGTGCTGCTCTATCAGAGTACACTGTCGACGCTTCTCCCACTCCACAACACTCTATGCACACACACACGCTGGCATATTATATACAAGTTGGCATGTACAACTGGGCTATTACAAACATTAGATGCCTTCACAAAGCTAATATTGTCTATGCACGGGTCGCTACAAGCTTGCCACCTCTCTCTCTCTGCCTGAGCTCAAGTTATGTAAGCCTACATCAATTGATGGTCCAGGCTTGGGCAGTGACCTGCCCAGGGTGCTTCCACCTTGTGGAGCTTTCTGATCATTCTCTAAGATCTCTTTTGCAGCATTGTACTCTGCTTGGGTCTGCAGCTCTGAACCCAGGTGGATATCATGTACAGGGAAAAGTAATCAAACAACATGCACAAGAGGGGTGATAAATACAATCACTGCAATCTAGAGCATTTCATGGGCAATGGAGTACATTTTATGTATCATATATTCTGCAATACAATTATGTCAAGGTGTGACTGATAGCCATTCTCTCATATATATATACAGTATATATACAGTTGAAGTCGGAAGTTTACATACACTTAGGTTGAAGTCATTTAAAATCGTTTTTCAAACACTCCACAAATTTCTTGTTAACAAACTAGTTTTGGCAAGTCGGTTAGGACATCTACTTTGTGCATGACACAAGTTATTTTTACAACAATTGTTCACAGATTATTTCATTTATAATTCACTGTATCACAATTCCACTGGGTCAGAAGTTTACATAAACTAAGTTGACTGTGCCTTTAAACAGCTTGGAAAATTCCAGAAAATGATGTAATGCCTTTAGAATCTTCTGATAGGCTAATTGACATCATTTGAGTCAATTGGAGGTGTATTTGTGGATGTATTTCAAGGCCTACCTTCAAACACAGTGTCTCTTTGATTGACATCATGGGAAAATCAAAAGAAATCAGCCAAGACCTCAGAAAAAAAATGTAGACCTCCACAAGTCTGGTTCATCCTTGGGAGCAATTTCCAAACGTCTGAAGGTACCACGTTCATCTGTACAAACAATAGTACGCAAGTATAAACACCATGGGATCACGCAGCTGTCATACCGCTCAGGAAGGAGACGCGTTCTGTCTCCTAGAGATGAACGTACTTTGGTGCGAAAAGTGCAAATCAATCCCAGAACAACAGCAAAGGACCTTGTGAAGATGCTGAAGGAAACAGGTACAAAAGTATCTATATCCACAGTAAAACAAGTCTTATATCGACACAAGCTGAAAGGCCGCTCAGCAAGGAAGAAGCCACTGCTCCAAAACCGCCATAAAAAAGCCAGACTACGGTTTGCAACTGCACATGGGGACAAAGATTGTACTTTTTGGAGAAATGTCCTCTGGTCTGATGAAACAAAAATACAACTGTTTTGCCATAATGACCATAGTTATGTTTGGAGGAAAAAGGGGGAGGCTGGCAAGCCAAAGAACACCATCCCAACCGTGAAGCACGGGGGTGGCAGCATCATGTTGTGGGGGTGCTTTGCTCCAGGAGGGACTGGTGCACTTCACAAAATAGATGGCAGGGAGGAAAATGAGGGAGGAAAAGGATGTGGATATATTTAAGTAACATCTCAAGACATCAGTCAGGAAGTTAAAGCTTGGTCACAAATGGGTCTTCAAAATAGACAATGACCCAAGCATACTTCCAAAGTTGTGGCAAAATGACTTAAGGACAACAAAGTCAAGGTACTGGAGTGGCCATCACAAAGCCCTGACCTCAATCCTATAGAAAATTTATGGGCAGAACTGAAAAGCATGTGCGAGCAAGGAGGCCTACAAACCTGACTCAGTTACACCGGCTCTGTCAGGAAGGATGGGCCAAAATTCACCCAATTTATTGTGGGAAGTTTGTGGAAGGATACCAGAAACATTTGACCGAAGTGAACTTCTCTGTGCTACGGATCCCTTTTACGGGATCATTTTCCTAAACAACCGCTGAATTGCAGGGCGCAAAATATTACTAAAAATATTTATAATCATGCAATCACAAGTGAAATATACCAAAACACAGCTTAGCTTGTTGTTAATCCACCTATCGTGTCAGATTTTGAAAATATGCTTTGCAACGAAAGCAATCTAAGCTTTTGTGAGTGTATCAATCAATGCTAGAACAGTTAGCCTAATATTAGCTTGGTTAGCTTGGTCACGAAAGTCAGAAAAGCAATAAAATTAATCGCTTACCTTTGACAATCATCGAATGTTTGCACTCACGGGACTCCCAGTTACACAACAAATGTTATTTTTGTTCGATAAATATTACTTTTATAACAAAAAAACGCCCTTTGGGTTGCGCGTTATGTTCAGAAAACCAAAGCCTCGTTCCGTTCGAAAATTCCAAAAAGTATGTTTTATAATCAATCCTCAGGTTGTTTTTAACAAACATAATCGATAATATTTCAACCGGACCGTAACCTACTCAATAAGAGAGAAAAAGAAAATGGAGCGCTACCCTCTCGCCCGCAGGAACTAATCTGAGGACACCTGACTAGTTTTGAAAAATCTCGCTAATTTTTCAAAATAAAAGCCTGAAACTATGTCTAAAGCCTGGTCACAGCCTGAGGAAGCCATTGGAAAAAGAATCTGGTTGATACCCCTTTAAATGGAAGAAAGACAGGAAACACAGATAAAAAATATATATATATCACTTCCGGCTTAGATTTTCTCAGGTTTTCGCCTGCAGAATCAGTTTTGTTATACTCACAAACAATATTTTGACAGTTCTGGATACTTTGGAGTTTTTTCTATACTAATCTGTAAATTATATGCATATTCTACGATCTGGACCTGAGAAATAGTCAGTTTTCCTTGGGAACGTTATTTAAAAAATAAATAATAATCTGACCCCTAGCATCAATTAAACAATTTAAAGGCAATCCTACCAAATACTAATTGAGTGTATGTAAACTTCTGACCCACTGGGAATGTGATGAAAGAAATAAAAGCTGAAATAAATAATTCTCTCTATTATTATTCTGATATTTCACATTCTTAAAATAAAGTGGTAATCCTAACTGACCTAAGACAGGGAATTTTTACTATGACTAAATGTCAGGAATTGTGAAAATCTGAGTTTAAATATATTTGGCTAAGGTGTATGTAAACTTCCGACTTCATTTGTATATATACAGTACCAGTCAAGGGTTTTTCTTTATTTTTACTATTTTCTACATTGTAGAATAATAGTGAAGACATCAAAACTATGAAATAACACATATGATATCAGGTAGTAACCAAAAAAGTGTTCAACAAATCAAAATATATTTTATATTTGAGATTCTTCAAATTAGCCACCCTTTGCCTTGATGACAGCTTTGCAAACTCTTGGCATTCTCTCAACCAGCTTCACCTAGAATGCTTTTCCAACAGTTTTGAAGGAGTTCCCACAAATGCTGAGCACTTGTTGGCTGCTTTTCCTTCACTGTGCAGTCCAACTCATCCCAAACCATCTCAATTGAGTTTAGGTCGGGTGATTGTGGAGGCCAGGTCATCTGATATAGCACTCCATCACTCTCCTTCTTGGTCAAATAGCCCTTACACAGCCTGGAGGTGTGTTGGGTCATTGTCCTGTTGAAAACATATGATAATCCCACTAAGCGCAAACCAGATGGGATGGCGTATCACTGCAAAATGCTGTGGTAGCCATGCTGGTTAAGTGTGCCTTGAATTCTAAATAAATCACAGACAGTGTCACCAGCAAAGCACCCCCACACCATCACACCTCCTCCTTCATGCTTCACTGTGGGAACCACACATGTGGAGATCATCCCGTTCACCTACTCTGCGTCTCACAAAGACACTGCGGTTAGAACCAAAAACCTCAAATTTGGTCTCATCAGACCAAAGGACAGATTTCTATCGGTCTAATGTCCATTTCTCGTGTTTCTTAGCCCAAGCAAGTCTCTTCTTATTATTGGTGTCCTTTAGTAGTGGTTTCTTTGCAGCAATTTGACCATAAAGGCCTGATTCACACAGTCTCCTCTGAACAGTTGATGTGGAAATGTGTCTATTACTTGAACTCTGTGAAGCACTTATTTGGGCTGCAATTTCTGAGGCTGGTAACTCTAATGAACTTATCCCTTGCAGCAGAGATAACTCTGGGTCTTCCTTTCCTGTGGCGGTCCTCTTGAGAGCCAGTTTCATCATGGCACTTGATGTTTTTTGCGACTGCACTTGAGGAAACTTTAAAAGTTCTTGAAATTTTCCATATTGGCTTAACTGATTGGATCAAACACATTAAGGAAAGAAATTCCACAAATGAACTTTTAAGAAATGCATTCCAGGTGACTACCTTATGAAGCTGGTTGAGAGAATGCCAAGAGTGTGCAAAGCTGTCATCAAGGCAAAGGGTAGCTACTTTGAAGAATCTCAAATATAATATATATATCGATTTATTTAACACTTTTTTGGTTACTACATGATTCCATGTGTTATTTCATAGTTTTGATGTCTTCATTATTATTCTACAATGTAGAAAATAGTACAAATAAAGAAAAACCCTTGAATGAGTAGGTGTGTCCAAACTTTTGACGGGAACTGTATATATATACACAGTATATAGGCTACAGTGGTTTGTGATAGGACTTCACGACTAGTAGAGTAGGCCTGTTATATTTTCAATGTGGAATATTACATTACTAATTATGAATTATATTATATGTACACTAAACGTGTACATTTATATAACTATTAGAAATACCGGTGGACATAACTAGCTCTGGCTTTTACCTAATTGTTGCACGCTGGACATAACTAGCTCTGGCTTTTACCTAATTGTTGCACGCGGAGCCGCTGCTCTTGCAGAGTCAGTATCGTTGCCTTTGTATCCGCTGACTGCATACTGTCCTGCCTTTCGCTGTAATATGCTTTTTTTTTAATCGCCGCTTTTCAATAGATTTTTGCCACGCATAGACGAACCGTGTCATGGATTGATATAATTCTATTTCGACGTCATAATAAAACAGAGATACGTTTTATTGCCTCAGGCACGTGAGGTAATAATGTAATGGAAACAGTAGCCTATCTTTAAATTTAAATATTTATCAGCATGTGACTAAAACTTGAGCACTAATAGGAATCGGATAAGTAGAAGTCAGTGCAATCTATTAGTCATTACATATCTCACACATCAATACTAAATAGGCTACTGACAGCATAATCTCGTTCCCAGACACCTTTTCCCAACTGCGCAATAGCCTGAGGACGAGGTTACTGACAGCATAACATAGTGAAAGGCTTTGAACAGAGAAACAACAGCCTATCGGCTGACATTTATTGTTAACTCATTTTTTGTCACTAATATATCAAGGTTTTATTATTAGTTAGTCTGTCTTGTACACATTCGCAGCTAAAAGCTGAATTGCAGTAGAGAAAAAAAAAGAGGAGATAACAGTTATTTGAAGAAGAAGAATATTGGGTCGCCCATTCAGTCAACCAGTAATTAATTCATAATCAAGTCATTATTATTTTAAATCGGGTTTTCAAATCATAAAAGACAAAACCCACTGGTCAATTCAACCTCTATTCCAAGTTGTTTCAATACAATTTCATTGAAATTACGTGGACATATTGTTGATTCAACCAGGGTGTGCTCAGTGGGAACAGTGTCAATAAAATAATATCAAAGTATGATCTATTTTCTGATACTCCTACACCTTTTCTTCTCAGTGGTGTACCACAGATATTCCACAACCCTGACTAAAATCTCATTAAAAGTTCTACCCTGCTAAGGGAAGGTAGTCTAAGAAAAAAACACATACAGCATGGTATCACTGACACATCCCTGCTAATATGGAGCTCAAGTTTCCTCCTAACAATGCAAATAACGATACTTCTGCTACATCCCTTAAAGTGATAACTAGGGCTGTTAGAGTTAATCATTTAGAACTGATAACATTTACTAATCTAGTACTTAAAGTGATGAGGACATACATACACTCTGAACAACAAAAACAACATAATACTATACAATATGATTGTTTTGCAACCCAATCTAATGAGATTGTTTGTAATGAGGACATATGCCATCAAATCCATCACTATCAATCAGTCAGTCAAAAAAAGGAGCCGTTCTGTAAAAACCATCAACGTGAAAGGCACATATGGCAACTGAAAGAAGAGCGTACAAAGATGCATTGATATGCTTGCGTGACAATGATAATCTGGACTGAGTTCATATAGTTTCACGATGTCACCACAGTATACTGAATGAAATGTAAATGCAATGACCTTGATCATAATACAACCTAACCTAAACATAACGGCTGAGAAATGATAAATAGTGTAGTGACCTTAACCCGACACCTAGAGGCTACCCCCGAATTCGCTACAATGGGGTTTTGATCATCAGCATGTTGGATCTGTGCAAATAGCAGCACATTAAAGAAGTGCTCTCGCTGTGTATGTGCAGGTGACTTTGTAAGGATGGGACCCAGCTTATTATGGTATGATACAGTTGAAGTCGGAAGTTTACATACACTTAGGTTGGAGTCATTAAAACTTGTTTTTCAACCACGACACACAAGTCTGGTTCATCCTTGGGAGCAATTTCCAAACGCCTGAAGGTACCACGTTCATCTGTACAAACAATAGTACACAAGTATACACAGCATGGGACCACACAGCCGTCATACCGCTCAGGAAGGAGACGCATTCTGTCTCCTAGAGATGAACGTACTATGGTATGAAAGGTGCAAATCAATCCCAGAATAACAGCAAAGGACCTTGTGAAGATGCTGGAGGAAACAGGTACAAAAGTATCTATATCCACAGTAAAACGAGTCCGATATCGACATAACCTGAAAGGCCGCTCAGCAAGGAAGAAGCCACTGCTCCAAAACCGCCATAAAAAAGCCAGACTACAGTTTGCAACTGCACATGGGGACAAAGATCGCACTTTTTGGAGAAATGTCCTCTGGTCTGATGAAACAAAAATAGAACTGTTTGGCCATAATGACCATCGTTATGTTTGGATGAAAAAGGGGGGGCTTGCAAGCCGAAGAACACCATCCCAACCGTGAAGCACAGGGGTGGCAACATCATGTTGTGGGGGTGCTTTGCTGCAGGAGGGACTGGTGCACTTCACAATATAGATGGCATCATGAGAAAGAACAATTATGTGGATATATTGAAGCAACATCTCAAGACATCAGTCAGGAAGTTAAAGCTTGGTTGCAAATGGTTCTTCCAAATGGACAATGACCCCAAGCATACTTCCAAAGTTGTGGCAAAATGGCTTAAGGACAACAAAGTCAAGGTATTGGAGTGGCCATCACAAAGCCCTGACCTCAATCCTATGGAACATTTGTGGGCAGAACTGAAAAAGCGTGTGCGAGCAAGGAAGTCTACAAACCTGACTCAGTTACACCAGTTTCTGACCCACTGGAATTGTGATACAGTGAATTATAACTGAAATAATCTGTCGGTACACGATTGTTGGAAAGATTTATTGTTTCAAGCACAAAGTAGATGTCCTAACCGACTTGCCAAAACTCTAGTTTGTTTACAAGAAATTTGTGGAGTGGTTGAAAAACAAGTTTTAAATGACTCCAACCTAAGTGTTTGTAAACTTCCGACTTCAACTGTATGACTTATGACTTCAACTGTATGTGCTTATTTTTGCTCCCTTACATGAACTCACATTTCACATCTCCCCTCTGGGTGTGTATATGATACGATATTAGTGATATAATATAAATCTCTGCTCCCTGATTGGGTAAATCCTTTTTGATGTCAAAGAGGAAGAAGTGTACATTTGTCCTTCATTCATGTTTGGACATACTGTAGAGCATCTCCTAAAATAATTTTAAAAAATAGTGCATTTTGAAAAGTCTAGACTGGCATTGCGGACCACTGCTAACCGGATGGAGAAACAGTGCATCATGAATATGATGGATGTTATGCATCATCAACACTGTCTGGCGGTTTGCTGGTCATGAGGTTTGGTGACATCCGACCTTGATCTGAATCTCTTCATCCTGAGAAAGAACGAGAGAGAGGTAGAAAGAGGGAGAGAGAGAGAGAGAGGTAGAAAGAGAGAGAGAGAGAGGTAGAGAGGTAGAAAGAGAGAGAGGTAGAAAGAGAGAGAGAGAGAGAGAGAGAGAGGTAGAAAGAGAGAGAGAGAGAGATAGGTAGAAAGAGAGAGAGAGAGAGAGGTAGAAAGAGAGAGAGAGAGAGAGAGAGAGAGAGAGAGAGAGAGAGAGAGAGAGAGAGAGAGAGAAAGATAAAGAGTGAAAAATAGGTGAGTAGATATAGCAGCATGGTCTCTGTCTACTGTAGAAGATCAAACAACACAACATCGGTTGTGTAAAACTGATCTCTTGACTTTCGTTTTTTGAATCTCTGGAAAATTCCTTGGTATATTGTTTATTTACTAGTTA
The DNA here is from genome assembly GCF_029448725.1 of Salvelinus fontinalis. Taxonomy (NCBI): domain Eukaryota; kingdom Metazoa; phylum Chordata; class Actinopteri; order Salmoniformes; family Salmonidae; genus Salvelinus; species Salvelinus fontinalis. The sequence goes on from NC_074668.1 coordinate 41,182,444, forward strand.
GCATAATTTCCCTAAAGGTAATCCTGGATCCTGCTTCAGTGGGTATATGTGTGCGTCCCAAATGGGAATAGGGGGCCATTTGGACTTCAACCTTGTACATACTGTGTCTGCAGTCTCCTCCCCCTCTGTGTGTTCCGCTCCACTGTTGGGATTAGACATGTCAAAGTCAGAGAGAGCACTCTCTATAGCCTCCTCATCATAGTCTGTTTGGTATTCATCTGATAACTCTGAGGGAGAGAGGAAGACAGAGAAGGTGTAGAGAATAACACAGGAACCAAATAGGTACAGGAAGTGTGTGTGTGTCCCTCTCACCTTCCACCAGGACTGGTTTGACAGGCTCAATTCGAGAGACAATCTCTGCCAGGTCAGTGAAGGAGGCATTGGGACACGTGACCACCTTAAAAAAAAAACACACACACACACACACATGCCAGTCAATAATCTAAAGGAACATTTATTGGTAACTGTAAATTAGGAAACTGCCACAGTCCAGTTCATAACAGCTAGTATCGGAAGCAATCAGTCAAAAATGACCACAAAAAAAACATGAACCAAGGAGATGTGCAACCAAGGCTGAAGTGGGGTTGGAATAGCTGCTGCAACATCTGAAATAGAAACAAGGTGTGGTGCAGTTGAGAACCGGTCTGTGTAACTAGCTAACTCACATTGCCGCTCTTCGTCTTATGAAATTCCTCCTGATGTCTGTCTTTCATCATCTTGTCCACAACCCCATTACGACGCCACATGTCAAACACTGTCTTACAGTGCTGGTAGCCCACTTCCTGAGACAGAGGGAGAAGGGGGGGGGGGGATTAGGTGAGATTATGATGAGACGAGACAGATGGAGAGCCATGGAGACAGTGTCTACTTCCCCAACGGCACCCTTTTCTCTATATAGTGCACTATATAGGGTGCCATTTGGGACGCACTCAGTGAGAAACAGAGGGCAGTTACTCACAGCGATCTCGTCGAACTTGCCAAACTCTAAGGTGCCGTAGTGATCAATGGGCGGCCGGATGTACTCGCAGTACTCGCTGTCTTTAACTAACTCCAGCTGACGAACGCAGCACACATAAGCAAGCCTGGTCTGGATCTCAGCCATGTTCAGGACCTTATAGAGGATTAGAAGAATACAGAAATAGATCTGAGTTCAGGTCGGCCTCTGTGCCTCAGCCAACAAAGGAAAGTAGCAGGGGTCCTCAACATCAACAGGGCTTATCCAGGAAAAACATCCAAAAAGGACCAATATGGTCAACAGGACTTGGAGCACTCTAAAACAGGCTAGATAGATCTGTTGTGATCAGCAGATATGAATCATTGTGAACTAAATGACCACAAGGTATTCTAGGTTGTGAGCATTATTTTTTTGACATCCTCCTGACTCACCTGGACTTTCTCTGCAAGGGGGTTGAAGCGTTTCCATAGCAGCCACCAGCCAGACAGTGAGTCACCGTAGTTGGTGAGGTTAGTATCGTCCTGGCTGCCCACATCGATGGCTATTACTACTTTGGCTCCCATGGAGCGAGCTACATCAGCTATATATATATATATATATAAAGTGAAGGTGAGAGAGAGATAGAGAGAGAGAGAGTGACAAACATTGACCAATAGCCATGGTATCTACTGTGTACATCACATGCAAGGTAATGTCTCTAACTTGTACACTATAACTGTACATGTATGCTCACTTTTAACGTCATGTTTTATAGTTGTTTGAGACATGGCCATATAAATACTGACCAGGTAGGTTATTTATGTAGCCACCGTCCATGAGTAAGTGTCCGTCTTTGGGGTCACAGAGGGGTGGCAGGTACCCAGACAGTGACATGCTGGCACGCACGTACCTCCATAGGGAACCTACAAGAGGAGGGCATGCTGAGGTTCAATACCTCAACAGTCAAAGGTCCCAAATGGCAACGTATTCCCTACATAGTGCACTACTTTTGACCAGTATCAAATGGCCTCCTTTTCCCTATATAGTACACTAGTTTTGACCTGAGCCCTATGGACCCTGGTCAAAAGTAGTAGACTATATATAGGGAATAGGGTGCCATTTTTCGACATTGAGAATAAAGCCAGACAGACCGTCAGTGTGAACCCTCATGGATGAAGCAGTGATATCTGTTGTGATGTTGAAGTAGGGGATCCACAGGTCCTAGGAGAGTAGGAGGAGCACGCAGGGGAAAGAGAGAGAAGAAATGTTTAGCTGATAAAAATAAACTATTAGCTGACCTGAAATAAACTGAAACCATATCATGACCAAGACTTGGCATCTATAAGGTCTTATTTATGCATACATTTAAGCAATGAGATGAGATCATGTTAACTGGATGTCATAAGCCAACAGTCATAAGTATGGGTCAAATCTAGGGATGAATAAATAATCCTGATTTTAAAACTGATCATAGAGGCGTAATTAAAACCATCACTATTCGCAATGGGATCCTGTCAAGCGGAGTGTGGACTACAACCCCCTGTCCTCTCACCTCAATCTGTTTGCCCTTAAATACAGCGCTGACGCTGTTGTTAAAGGAGGCCCCAGAGAACATGGAGGTCACAGGGTACGTCAAGTCGAACACCTTCTTGAAGATGGACCTCATGTCCTGGTGTTGGAGAGAGGTGGAGAGATACCTTACGATCAACTTCTCTGGAGCCAAAGACAACGGCTACGTCTTAAACCCTGTTCCCTATTTAGTGCGTTACTTCTGACTAGTGCCCTGGTCAAAAGTAGTGCACTATATGGGGAATAGGGTACCATTTGGGATTAGGACAACATCCTCTTATGCATTGAGCCCAGCTTCGGCCGTCCTGTATCTTCTCACCATGGCCCACTCGCGAGCGCGGACCCTCATATGGCTGTTGCTCTTCTCCTCAGCGTACAGCGCCCCCATCAGGGAGCCGATGGAGGTACCGCCCACCAGGTCCACAGGGATGCCCGCCTCATTTAGCGCCCGCAGGATGCCAACCTGACAGCAACCCCTGGAGGGACACGGACCACAGGTAGGTTACACAGAGTCCAAAACATGACACTGGACAATAAGCACAGTCAGTGTGTGAGTAAAAGAGGGGGGACGTTTAGCCTAACGAAGCGTTTTAGTGGACAGTCAGAGGGAGCAGTGTTGACGGGACTAGAGAATATACCCACCGTGACCCAGCTCCTGGACATGCCAGAGCAAAAGGGAACAAGAACAGAAAGCAGAAAAGACAGAAAAGCCATTATCGAAAGACAGAGGCCTCATAGCAAGGTAGACAGAGGAAAGAGGCATCCAGAGTGAACAATGACACGAACAGCCATACACTCGCTATACTAGAAATATTAAAATGATTTCAAGTTGGGCAAAAAAAACAAGAAAACCATAACCAGGGACTATAAACCTAAAAGAATGGTGTTTGGATTATTGCAGTTGTAAAAATCTGTAATGTGGCGACTGCAGATGACAGATCTAATCAGCTAAAAAGGTACTACTGATAGTGCAGCCTGTTACATTGGAGTGTGAGGTCTAGAAAGAGATTAGCAGTACCTTGCGCCCCCTCCCCCCAGCACCAGGGCGATGGTGTTGCCTGTCAGGACTCTGGCCAGACGGCTGAAGTCAGAGTGGCGGTCTGGAGGCTTCTGGAACACACGCTGGTACATCTCTCTCTGAGGACAACCACAGCAGGACCACAGGAGCACAGCACCACAGGAGCACAGGTAGAGGGGAAGAGTCAGCAAATGTGTGATTTGTCCCAATTGGCACCCTATTCCCTAGTGCCATACTTTTGACCAGAGCGCTATACATTATATAGGAAATAGGGTGCCATTTGGGAAGCAGCTTGGTCAAGATTGTTTTAAGGAAGCTCAGTAATGATATCTAAAGGCTTCCTTCTGAGACGTGCGTCATACGAGCAGTGAGGCAAAGTGAACCAAGCTGCAGGTCAAAAGCCAAGATTGAAAAAGTAGGTTTAATATTGTCTAGTCAGTGAGAGGAGCTATGACTATTCTGGCTGAGGTGTGTGTGTACTAGCATGGACAGGCTACTACTGGAAAATACCAAATTTGGGCAGGACAGGGGTGTATGTGTATGTATGCGTGCCTTCCTGCCCGCGCGTGTGTGCGTGCCTGTCTCCGTTCCTGTCTGCGCGCGTGTGTGTGTCAGCCTTATATGTGTGTGCATATAGGGTACCAGTTTAGGCAGGCTCCTCTTGGAGAAGACCCTGTGTGGACAGGAGAGGTGCAGGTGTCTGGAGATCCAGCTCCTCATGTTGAGCCACTCCACAGTGCCCTGAGGCGGGGGGCCGTCCTCCCTGTGCAGCAGGATCAGCTGCTTCTGGGCCCGCACTGCACTGCCCTCCAGCATCCGCTCCAACTAGGGGACAGAGGCCACGGCACAGGGACAACAGCGTCACACCCACAGTGGAGGAGACCTAAGTTAAGTGTGAGTCCCAAATGGCACGCTATTCTTAGTGTAGGCCACTACTTTTGACCAGGGCCCATAGGGAGTAGTGGACTAGAGGGAATAGGGTGCCATTTAGGATGCATCCCAAGTTATGTCCTATTTCTTATGTAATGCACTATAAGACTAGGTTCATATGTTTTCAAACATACATGTGCTTTATAAGTAATGCACTGTAGATGAGGGATTGGGTGTCCTTTGATATTTGTCCTTCATGTCAATCAGACAGCAGAGAATGAAAGAGACAAGCCCTGTTTCTCTTCTTCCTCATTAAGCTTCAATCATTTAACCCCTAATAAACTGTCTTACTAACAGGGGTTCATCCTAGCGAAGTTAATTAAGAAGCCACTTAGACTTCCCTAATCCCCACATACACACGTAGACCAGTTATCCCACTTCATAGAGATTGCATAAAACAAAGTAAGCCCTCGACTTTCCTAATACCCATTAGGCAGATAGGGCTCTATAGGTATATGTTGTTTCTTATTGAGCTGCCCTTGTTGGCCAGGTCTCCCTTGTAAAAGAGGTCTTCTGACCTCAATGGGACTTTCCGGATTAAACAAAGGTTCAAGAAAAAAGGCAGAGGTGTTGGTGTGCATTTTGTTTACCTCGCCCACGGTCGGCTCGGCCTCTCCCAGTCCCACAATGATGATGCAGTCGGCCTGGCGGATGCAGCGCTGGGTCCAGGGGGTCAAGGTATCGTCTGATTGGTAGAGAACGATGCGGTGGATATCCTCCTGCTGCCCCAGCCAGCTGGACAGACGATACTCATGCACACTACAGAGGAGAGGGTTGAGATGTGTGTATCCTATAAAGTGTTTCCTTCAACTATGACAACCAGTTGATCTTGACCCAAATATGCTAACGCAGACAACAGCGTGCATGCCTGAAATGATTACGTCATTCCTACCTGTCCAGTGCGGCAGCACCCAGTCGCTGTTTGATGATGTCACTGGTCAAGAGTAAGGTGGGACCTAAAAGTCCAACAGAAATAAAATAGTACATACTGAATGTAGACCAGCAAGCTATAGTGAAAAATAATTAGTAGTCGCAGTTCACTTTTTAGTCCAACATCTACTGTTTGAGTCACCGGGAGTGGTTAAGGAGGACTAGTAGTAATGATATGTACCAATGGCACATAGTGCATGCTGCAGCTCCAGTGTGAAGGCTGTAAGAGGCACCTCCTCTGACACAGGCAGGATGGTCACAGTGGACAGGTTAGAAGCCGGGCTCCCTGAATCCCACTTACTGCTGGGGGAATGTAGCGTCAGACCACAGGCTACAACAGAGGAAAGAAGACAGAGGCATCGCTGATGCACCATGGGTGGTTGACACAGACAAAACACAAGAACACACACACACTATCCCCCTGACACATATATTTTAAATCTACACCACCGTTCAAAAGATTTGGGTCACTTAGAAATGTATTCCATAAATAATTTGCCATTTCCAGCTACAATAGTCATTTACAACATTAACAATGTCTAAACTGTATTTCTGATCAAATTGATGTTATTTTAATGGACAAAAAAAAAGTGCTTTTCTTTCAAAAACAAGGACATTTCTAAGCGACCCCAATCTTTTGAACAGTAGTGTACACTAACCTGCCAAGGGTCCGTTAGCCTGCTGCATATTTCCAAGGATCTTCTGTCCCAGCAGATGGATGAGTCTGGTCACTACCTGCGGATACCTCCTCTTGATGGAGCTGAGGGCTCCCTCAGGCAGCTTGGCTAGTTCAGAGTCCCTGATGGCGTGCACTGTAGTGGCTCGGTTCATGTGGGTCAGGGCCTCCACCTGAGAACACCACATCAATTCTATGAACAACAGATAATCAAGGGTTCCATCTCTTGAAGTTAACTTAGCCTGGTCCCGGATTTGTTTGTGCTCTTCCCAACTCATTGTCAAACCATGACAATGGGTGACAAGGAATTGACATGATAGCACAAACAGATCTGGGACCAGGCTAGAGTTAAATACATAAACCATAAAGAATATGGGATTATAGAGCACTTACCACCCCTATGAGGTCACCGCGACCATACTCTCCGGTCAACTCCTTCTTCCCATCATCCTTTGCGATGACAGAACGCAGGCGGCCACTGAGGACGATGAAGGTGCTGTCCGACTTGTCTCCCTGCCTAGGAACGGTTGGATGCAGCAGTTAGACAGAGAAACAGATAGACCAGGGTATTCAAATCTTACCCTACGAGGTCCAGAGCCTGCTGGTTTTCTGTTCTACCTGATAATTAATTGCATCCACCTGGTGTTCCAGGTCTAAAATCAGTCCCTCATTAGAGGAGAAGAATTTTAAAAAAGCAGGCGAACTGGTTTCAAAGTCCAAATTTGAATTTGAGGGAGATAGTGGATATGAGACCATTCAGCATAGAGATCCTATAATTCCTGACCAAGATGGATGTTTTTTTATCATGTTGCTAGGATGCCACATTCTAGTGTTCTATATGTACTTCTATGCTATTCAGCAGGTACCTGTAGACAGTGCGGCCAGCCTCCACAGCCATCCAGTCCAGAGCAAAGTCTATCTGCCTGACGAAGCCTGACACTCTCTTCACCACGGTGTGAGCCACATTCAGCACCACCCTTGGCTCTTCGCGCATGATCCTACATAGACCCACATTCACATATTCAGACAGCAACTACTGTGCACAAAAACATGCACACCAACAGGGTGTGGGACAACAGGGTCTGGGACAAATATGAGAATTACAGCAACAATACTGTCATCAGACATCCGAGTGTGTGTGCGTGTCTCTGTGCCTGCATCTGTGTGTCTGTGTCTATACACAAGGAAAATGGCATACTCATAGAAGGCAGCTTTAGAGATAGACAGGAAGGTGCAGTCCCTGTGTGCTCGGACGCTGAAGATGAGGGGTTCACCAGTCAGCACGGCCAGATGACCCACCATCTCCCCTGGGTGAGTCAGAAACAGCAGGGTGTCCTCCTCACGGTCGATCGTCCGCTGGTACACATGGAGCGCCCCCGAGATCACAAACTGCACACTTGCATCCTACCAGAGGGAACAGACGACACAGGGAGATACAGCTATACATAATGTCAATGGGCGAGTCCCAAATGGCACCCTATTCTCTATATAGTGCACAACGTTTGACTAGAGCCCTGGTCAGAAGTAGTCCACCCTATAGGGAATAGTGCCTTTTGACACACATAAATGAACCACTTGTAAAATGCAGTTATAAGACAAATGACGTTGACCGTTTCTGCCCGTGCTGCTGACAGAGAAGAAGCAGATGTTTTACTGAGATGAGCTCTAGCCCCAGGGCTAAAGGATATGTCTACCACTACCAGGCAGCATGCAGACAGACTGACCTGGTCCCCCTGGCTGTTCAACACACAGCCAGCTTTGACCTGACGCAGAGTCACCCTGCCCTCCAGCAGACTGGGGTCCTGACAGAAAGAGGGAGAGAGATAGGGAGGTAAGAAGAGGGTCAGAAAATTTGGCAGGAATGTCCAAACTCCTGCAGTGTGTGCAGCTTCTGTTCCAGCCCAGGTCTTGATGAAGAATAAATAGTCTTACATTTGGACTGTGATTAGTTGAATCGGGTGTTAGTTCTAGACTGGAACAAAAGCCTGCACATACAGTGGCTCTCCGGGGCCAGCCTGCTGGATGTATTCTAGTTTATACTGAGACCCAGAGAGAGCCATCCAGTACCTGTAGTTGTATGAGGCGCTGCAGGTCCTTCTTGGCAGCCTGGAAGATGGCGTTGACCTTGCTGTGGTGGATGTGACCTGACTGACCTCCTCCAGCCTCAGAGTAGTGAAACACAGCAGAGGGAGTGTGCACCATGGTCACACTCTTCTTCAGAATGGACTGATAAATGAAAGGGAGAAAGGGGAGGGGGGGGGGGGTGAGTATGGCCTTGCTATTGAGAGAGGCTGCCATAGCCTATCTTCTCTTGAGAGCCAAGTCTGCCTATGTGCCCACTGCCCACAAAATGACGTGGAAACTGAGCTGCACTTCCTAACCTCCTGTCAAATGTATGACCAGATTAGGCACGCATATTTCCCTCAGATTACACAGACCCACAAAGAATTTGAGAACAAATCCAATATTGATAAACTCCCATATCTATTATGTGAAATACCAGTGTGCCACCATAGCAGCAAGATTTGTGACCTATAAACACATAAACTGTACGTATCTCCTTATTTATTGTTACAACACTGTTACATAGCCAATAATATAACGTTTGAAATGTCTACATAACATTAAACTCACGAAAGTAAAAAATTAAGTGTTCATTTCTGATGAATTAATTTCCCTTGTTCATTTCCCATTTGTTTAATTGTCCATTTCACTTGCTTCGGCAATGTAAACATACGTTTCCCATACCAATAAAGCCCTTTGAATTGAACTGAATTGAGAGAGGGGGAGAGAGGAAGAGTCAGAGAGAGAGTCAGAGACATAACTAGGAATGTCTCTATGTATCTTATGGACGTTGTTACACTGACACGTGTCTGGTAAATCTGCAGTGCATCACAGACCTTGTGTGGGACCTGGGGACTTGGTGGTGGTGTGTCTGCTTTAGCGGCTTCTTCTCTTACTCTGGCTCGCTGGTACGCCATGTTGAGGTCAGCCGATGTGGCACCTCAAAGAGTGTGAGGAGAGAGACAAAAAGCATTCAGACACACGGACCAGGGCTTGTACAGTACAGGGCCGGATTCACAAAACACGACTTACGCAAACGCTTAAGTGCAATTCCTCCACAATATCTTAAGATTTACAGTACGGTACAGGTCACTACTATGTGGTCTGACCAGTGTGTGTGTGTGTGTGGTAATGTATGCTTACTTGACACTGCCATAGGAGTGGACTGGGAACGAGACCTTTTCCCTTTAGCGGTTGGGCTGCTATTTGAAAGACAGGACTTCCTCTCTCCAATTTCTGAAACAACACCATTCAGCTATGCCATGAGTATGTCCTGCTTTCCAGCAAGCCACCATTCTTCATAGTGACATAACATAACAACCTCCACACTTATCCATCTGGATTCATATTTTCATGATATGGTAATCCAAATGTAATCCAGACACAATGCAGACTAGGGTGGCACATTTCCAGTAACTTTCCAAAAACGGGCAGGTTTCCAGAAACCCCACTTGGAGGACTCCCAGACATCCTGCTTATTCCCTCCTGATTCCAGGAATCTTCCAAATGGGATTTGTTTTTTGGGGACAGTTACCGGAATGTTTGGAACCGTATGCAAAACCAAAGCTAGAATTAACATTGGTTTCTATGCTGGCATTTACCAGTGAGATGACCATCCTATAATAACTAACCTGTGTCGCTGGGCCCCTTCTCATGGCCAGACTCATCAGACCGAGATTGATGTCTGTCTCGACCCCTGTTCGGGTTGGCTTCACCTATCACACTGTGCACTGCCACCAGGGGGATCGCCTGTCTCTCCTGAAAGACACACATGGAACACACACACAGAACCATCAGGAGTATACATCCCCTTCAAAGATTAAATACCCAGTCGTGTGTGTGTGTGTGTGTGTGTGTGTGTGTGTGTGTGTGTGTGTGTGTGTGTGTGTGTGTGTGTGTGTGTGTGTGTGTGTGTGTGTGTGTGTGTGTGTGTGTGTGTGTGTGTGTGTGTGTGTATGTGATACCGCATTGAAGAGCTCGGTGGTAAGGCCTAGGTAGTTGTGAAGGGCTAGGAAGGTGACTCTCTGCAGGCGTACCATGATGATCTAGAAAGGACAATAACAAAAAAGCAACAAATGGCTCTACTGTTTTAGTAAAGAGAGCAGAACCCTGAAAATGTCTTAAAATACAAAATCCTCAGTGATTTAGTTTTTTGGGGTTTAGCTGTGTAACTACAGAATAATGTCACAGTTGCCTACAAACCAGGCAAGAGGTGTAATCTCCAGTATTTGAGTGATATTATATAATGGCTGATTTCCCTGTGTACAGACCACATCCCAAATAGCACTCTATTCCCTTTTTAGTACATTACTTTTGACCAGAACTATATGGGCCCGGGTCAAAAGTTGTGCACTTTACAGTGCTTATAGGAAATCTACACCCCCTTGAACTTTTTTAACTTTTTGCACATTTTGCTGCCTTAAAATTGAATCTAAAAAGGGATTAAAACAGACTTCTTTCCTACAGATCTACACAACCTACTGCAAGACAACACGGCAAATAAATTAACTTTTTGGCTTAAATTTAAAACTACAGGGTTGGGTCAAATCCAATATTGTGGTGGTGGCAGCAACATGTTATGGTTACGCTTGTCATGGGCAGGGACTGGGGAGTTTGTCAGGATCAAAATAAATATGAAAGGAGAAAACCTGCCTCAGTCTTCTGAAAACCTAACTTTGGGATAGAGTTTTTTTTTCCAGTGAGACAATTACACAAATTTGAATGCAAAAAATACACACCAGAATGGCTTTCCAAGAGGTGTTGAGTGATTTTAGTCTCAGTCCTGAATTAAATCTGCTTAAAGAAAAAATCAGAGACAAGGTTTGAATATTACTGTTGATCAGTGATTCCCAACCAAATATTATGAGCTTCAGCAATTTCAACAAAAACAAAGGATATATGTTGCCCTAAGAGTTGTGCAAAGTTGGTCCAATCTTAATCCAAATGATTCACAGCTGTAATGGCTGCTTAAGGCTTTTCCACCAAGTATTAACTCAGGGGGGCGGAGATTTATCCAATTACGCTATTTCAGTTTTTTTTTATCAATTTGAAAAAGATTCGATAACTTTCTTTCACTTTGAAAATGTAGAGTAAGTTGTGTAGATCTGTATGAAAAAAAATCTAATTTAATACATAATTTAATACATTTTTAGATAAAAAATTTAAGGCAGTAAAATGTGAAGAGGAGAAGTTCAAGGGGGTCTAGACTTTCTATAGGCACTGTACAGGGAATAGTGTGCCATTTGGGATGTATCCTAGGTCAGTCTGTCACTGATAGTAACAGTACCTGGATAACACGGACCAGGGTCTCTGGGTATTTCTCAAACACAGAGTGGAAGGCAGCAGCTGGAAGACGCAGTATGGTAGAAGAGGTTGCAGCTCTGGCAGATACAGTCTTGTAGGGGGCTGAGTGACCCTAGGATGCATAGGGGGGGGGGGGGGGGGGTAGAGGACGAGAAGTGGTGGCTGGTCTCACTTTAAAATCGGAGGACAGGCTCATTCTAATGGCTGGAATGGAATGGTCTCAAACACATGGTTTTCCATTGCAGCCATTACTACAAATCGTCCGCCCCTCACCAGCCTCCTGTGTCTTAGGTTCTTATCAGAGTGCAGTGGATACATAAACATGCGCTAGCTGAATCAGAGGGTAAATGAGAGTGGAAAGCGTAACGTACAGTGATGACATCCAGGATACTGAGCAGACTGTGGACACTGTCTCCTGGAAACACCTCCTTCACCACCACATCTGTCCCATCCTATAACAACAAAATACATGTTACTTGCATTTGACTATCAAACTTTAAGTACATAATTGTAATAGTTGTAAATGCAGCGTAATGGGTGAGATCACGTCCCCTCATAATCTTTGGGCAAAACTGTAGTCAAATATGGAATACATTTTCCTTTCTATCTGAGTGTGGGCCTTCTTCATTTTCCTATTCAGGATGAGGTTGCTCCAGCAACAGATATAGCATGTAGGGATCTTACACTCTCATGTATGCAGAGCTCCAGACGGCCATCTTGCACCACGTAGATGCTGTCGTCGATGTCCCCGGGACGAAAGAGTGTATCCATCTCGTGGAGCTGCACAAACACCATGTGACGGCACAGCTCCAGGAACAGAGGCTTCTCAAAGTGGCCCAGGACCCTGGACACAGCACACAGACCATAGTGGGATGGATTACACAGGGGTTATCATTTATAGGGCTTGCTAAAACAACTGTTGGTATTGCAGCGCCTTACAACATGACAACCCATCATTTATTCAGTCTAGGTGAGGGACACTCGAATCTGAACCTCGGGTCCAGTTACACTTCTGGTTTTAGTTTTTACCTGGTAGTTAATTGCACTCACCAGGTACCCTGCGTCTAAATCAGTCCCTGACTAACGGGTAAGAATTAAAAATCATCAGTGGAACTAGACTGGAGGTCCATATTTGAGTGTCCCTAGTCTAGGTGTTTACGTGTTTGCGGTTCCCTTACCTGACGTTCTTAAGCATGTAGAGCACCTCAGAGGGCAGGTGAGAGTTCTGCACGTCAAACTCTGTGAGGTCAGCCTCCAGCAAAGAGGGAGGGGGCTCCTTAGCCACCAGGGTGGGGGGCTCCCTCCTAATGCGCAGTATTCTGGGACACAAAGTGTTAGGGTTCGTGCATGGTGTTTAAACGTATCCTTAAAACATACAAAACTCGTACAAACTGTTCACCATCAGAAAAAGAGAGGCTATCACTACAGGTATCATCGGAATACACAGTGTAGTCATGACTCACTTTCGCGCTATAGACAGGACTTTAGTTCTCTTCCTGATTCGATGCTTCTGTGACTCTGAGGTAGAGGTTGAGGTAGAGGACAAGGTCTGCACCTGGTACAGTAAAAAACAGGGAGAGATGTTTTAATTTAAATCAATTCAGTATAGCTAGCCTTGTGAAACCAGCCTGATCTCGTGATAGCTCCCATTCTAACGAGTGAAGTGAAATTAAACCTGTCTGCTTGAGTGGTCAGTCTGCTTGACCAGTGGTTGGTCTGCTTAACCAATGGTCGGTCTGCTTAACCAGTGGTCGGTCTGCTTGACCAGGCTACAGTAGAGCCTAACATACAGGTCATTTACTGTATCTCTATGTGCTATTTATATTGAAAATGACACAAAACAATTAAGGGAGACACTCTAGACAAAATGTGCGAGGGATTGCCTGATGGAGTGGGACTGACCTTTCTCATGATCTTTCTGCCATAAAACATAACTTTGTCTCTTTTCCGGAAGCGATAGTGAGGCTGCTGCTCCTCTGGGAAAACAAACATACAGCACATACTGTCATGAACACATAGGCCTATATGGCTATTAAAGCTAAATAACTTTCTTTGTTTTATTACAACTTGACGAACTTGAACAATGTTCACTATTTTACTGGTTTGAAATATTTGCCTGTATATATTATTATCTGTCTTTTATAGATAAAGGTAGGTCGGTACACCAAGTGGTTCTAAATAAATACAAACAAACAAATCAAATAGTTCTTCATTTATGAGAGAATGGAGGCAGGAAGTACTGACTGTACTGTTTGTATCTTCTGTAGAATAAAAACACAGCCATGCCGATGAGAGACACTGCCAACACAGCCAGTACAGCTACGGCCAGCACACCAGTCCACTGGGAGGGCAAAAGAAGATATTTATTAGACGTGGACCAAACCACAGCCACAATGACATCTAATATATTGGCTAGGAGTTCGTCCCAAATGGCACCCTATTCCCTATATAATGCACTACTTGGGACCAGAGCCTTAGTAGACCTACACTTTATAGGGAACAGAGTGCCATTTTGGATGCAGCCTCAGTAGGCTGCTGGCATGGTGATCTAAGAACAGTCACAACAGCACTGTTCACAGAGTCAGTGCTGGAGAGGAGAGTGCTGGGTAGCTACCTACCAATGGCAATGGCATAGCAGTCTCTGTTCTGTCCTCCATCCAATGTTGCATCCTGGCCTTAATTTCACTGCCAAGTGGCACCAGGCTCTACAAAACAAGCAGGAAACTAACATTCAACAGATGTCTATTCACGACCAGGCATCAAGAAGGTTACGCCTAGATAGAGAAATGGAATCGGACACTGTGTAATAGACAGGGTAGTAGACCTATTGAATTGGTGGGAGACCTTGAACTGGTTTTATTACCGGGTATATACTGCAGCTGTCCTCGTCTTTGTCATCCACCTTGTCATCCATTCCTAGCCAAAAAAAGGCAAACAGTGTACATGCATTTTCCAAGTCACAGTGGAAGAGATAAAATAAAGTATTCTTTACATAGTTTGAGAAAAGGAACCAGAGGGAAATGTCCTAGTCCTTCCACACTCTGATTGGCCTAATCAAAAGGAGCACTATGTGAATTCTTGAAACCCTAAAACCATTATGCCAAAACAAAACAGATTCAAATGAGAAGAAAAAAAATATTACAAATGAGAACACTGTATCACTCACTGACTGTAGTCACAGTGTGTACTGCCAGTGTGTCTGTCTGCACCTGCTCTGCACTCTGTAACCAGAGACACCCACTGGCCACTGCACACACATACTTGAATAGACTCACCCACAAGCAAGTAGAAAGTCTAGGCTACTACACTACACACCCTGAACCTGTATCTGTGCGTTAAAGACCTCTCGCACAGATACAAGTTCATTCACACCCCAGTAAACAGATTGTTCATGACAGGAATCAAAAAGGGCCTAGTATCCTGAGTATATCAAATTTGCCTGATCTAGCCTAGATCATTAAATACTGAGCAGGTGCATGGCCGGCTTGATTTCAAGATCTGGATGTATGGTATTTTCCTCTAACTGTGCCCTTATATTGATAAACAAACCCATCACGGACAGACACACAGTCAATTCGCACAGGTATGACATTCTACTAACGTCGCCCTTGCCTTAAATAGCTATAATGTATCTACGACATAAATATGGAAGAATACGAACACATTTCTAATTAGTTACTTTTAATCTCAGTTAATAAATTGGTGCTCATAGGTTCAGGCAGTCGACGGTTATATGGCCAGAGTTGTATCACTGTCACACAGAACTAAATGGGCTGACCGGCAAACAGACAAAGTCCCGTTATGCCGACTTGCCCAATGCCCATTGACACTCCGTCTGTAGCCATGCAGTCAAATAAACACAAATTATTTACACTGCACTACATGGTTAAATGAAAATATTAGCTACAATAATATACTTACTGGCTCGTATTACCTAACGTTCCACTATCTCTACTGTCAAAGTTTTATGTACACTTGCATGTCTTTCAATTCCCGATGACTCACTGACAGTATCTGGAATTCCAATTGGCTACCACTGACTGAATCAAACCAATCACAAAACGTTTTATTCTGACGTCGGGGTCTTCGAATGTGTCTATCTTGCCATTGGCGCTGTTCAAGGTGAGTGTAGCTATAGATTTTACACATATTATCGCTAAAGTGATATTAATCGCCATGTAGTGCTTATCTTGCTTTCTACTTCAACAATGACCGTACAGCTATTTAGAAACAGAGAGTCAAAGTGTCGTTGACCCGTGTCTTTTGCTAGCTAGCGAACTACTCTAGTGCTAGCAAAACACATGGGTACAAAACCAAGCTAAATAATATTAGCTAGCTAACAACAGCTACCAACAAAGCTATGCGTAGACAACAATGCCCAGACGTTTTTCGCAATGAATATGTCTTCAGGTTGCAACAGTTACAATATGGAACGTGTTAATGTGTCATGTTTACAATACTGTTGTATATAAACCCTGGCTTGTTAATGCTATATATTGGCCAGTGATGGGCTTTGAAACTACCGTATTGGCACTCTCCAGAAGAAGCCCATGTTGACTCCAATGCACCCTCCATAGGAATTGATGTAGTTCTACAGTATTTCAATTAGTGGCAATATGTAACTTTTCGGTCGACCTGGTCAAATTTGCATAGACATTTTAGATCAATCATTCTACTTGAAAGCAAGACTAAGAAGCGGTAAAGCTGTTCTATGTTCAGTATTTTATGCTACCGTTAAGTTTTGTTTTTGCTCTTTTACTTTTGTACACCAGCTTCAAACAGCTAAAACAACAATGTTTTTGGTTATGGAAACTATATTTCACAGCGGTTTAACTGGTACAATGATTATCCACACTATACTAGTTTATGTAGTGTTGTGGTGTCTCTTGTCGTGATGTGTGTGTTGTCCAATATTTTTATCAAAACAATATTTTAATCTCCGTCCCCGCAGGAGGCTTTTTTGCCTTTTGGTAGCCATCGTTGTAAATAAAAATGTGTTATCTATATATTGCAACAGTTTGACTCACATTTTCACACAGGGGTTTCAAACGGTCAATAGTTAAAATGCTTACTTTATTCTGTTTCTTCATCCCAGTCTCATTTTACTTGATTTAAACGAATGTGAAAGAAGTGGTAGAGGTAGGTTCCTAGCAGTGATGAAATAGTGATTTAGCTATGTTTACTGTTGTTAGCTACCAAAGTACTCATTGTAATCTCAACCATTTCATTGACTCCATACAGATTTGCCCAACAGTTTGAGTCCAAAACTCTTCGATGCGATGGGCGTATTGAATGCTCTTCGACGGGGCATTGTGAGAGGAGCCGATCGTATGGCTGAATTCACCAGCAAACGTGGCTCAATGACTCACTACAAAGGCAGAGGGGCACAGCCAACAGGAGTACTAACCTCCAGCAGAAAATTTGTTCCAGTACAGGCAATGATCCCCCAGTTTGTGGTGCCTGACTTGGAGGGATTCATACTCAAGCCCTACGTGTCGTACCGCACCCCGGCTGGAACGGAGCCCGCTGTCACCCCTGAGGGTCTGTTCTCCGAGGCTGTGGCCCAGCAGATCCAGAAAGACTTTGAGGAAGGCTCCTTTGATAAGGAACAGCTGGAGAAATACGGATTTGAGCCCACGCAGGAGGGAAAGTTATTTAAACTATACCCAAAGAACTTTATACAATAAAAAGGCCGCCCAATCTGATCTATCTGGAACTCTGACTTAGTATCAAGAAACGTTAACTAATTTTGTTTGTGTTGGGAGGTCAAGTAGTTGCTAACCATTTGAGACCGCTGAGCTGATCATATGTTACTGGACCGTGGTGTATTGTGAATGTGCTTGCTGAAAGTACTAGTATGTGGTATTTGGACTCAAACTGTTGGGCTATCCCTTTAGCATACGTTAAAGGGATAGTTCACTCAAACATATTTTAGTATTTTGTTCATTGGTCCACTGTTGATATGGTTGCCAACAATGGGGACATGTCGGAAGTAAAGTCTCCCAAGATATAGCACTTTCAGTACAAATCTACATGTGAATATGTATTTTCATCACTCTTTGCTTTTTACCAAAAGTGTTCCATCTTGAAGATTTGACATTTTCAAAAAATAAATAATTGGTGCTGGTTGTTTTGTGTTTTGAACATTGAAATAAGCGAGGCAGGTACGGTCGTGGGAAATATAATATGCATTCTTCTGCCTCTGCCTTCAGAGGGGTATACTACAAAGTGAGATCAATGAGTTATCCAGCTAACTTGAATAAATATTCTGAAATCACTTTTTATTTTTTGATAACTAACTTGATATGGTCTAATTGACCCATCCAAAAGCACATACAATGCCGTCAAAGTATTCAGACCCCTTAACTTAGTCCCCATTTTTTTGCCTTACAGCATAAATGATAGATTCATTAAATATATTTTTGTATCACCCATCTACACACAATAACCCATAATGAGAAAGTGAAAATAGGTTTTTAGAAAGAAATCTTAGCAAATTTATCTAAAAATAAATACAGAACTCTCATTTACATGAGTATTCACACCCGAGCCACTACTTTCTGGGTACGTCTCCAAGAGCTTTCCACACCTGGATTGTGCATCATTTGCCCATTTGTTCTTTTTTAAATTTCTTCAAGTGCTGTAAAATTGGTTGTTGATCATTGCTAGACAACCATTTTAATTTGTTGGTAAACTGCTCCAGTGTAGATTTGTCCTTGTTTTTAGGTTATTGTCCTGCTGAAAGGTGAATTAATCTCCCAGTGTCTGATGTAAAACAGACCAGGTATTCGTCTAGGATTTTGCCTGTGCTTAACTTCATTCCGTTTCTTTTGTTATCATTAACGATTACAAGCATTATTTGGGCTTGCCATAACAAAGGGGTTGAATACTGTTTAATTTGTAAAAACATAATTCCATATTGTGTTTGTGTAGGCCAGTGACAAAAACATCTACATTTAATCCATTTGAAATTATGGCTGTAACACAACAAAATGTTGAAAAAGTCAAGGAGTGTGAATACTTTCTGAAGGCACTAAGTTTAACTTAATGAACCAGAAAATCAATAGTTTTTTCTGTTAGCTGGCTAAGTTAGCTGGCTAACTCATTGATCCTGCGTTATTATACGGCTATGGTTTTGTGGGCTTGACCAATGAAACAAAACAAGTCTCAAAATAAACCTGGTGGTGGTGCTCCTGCCTGGCAACCATCGCCCTTGTCCGTTGCTCCTCTCCCTCTCTCATCCCCTGGGTCTTCACGGTGCAGGCTACCAGGTATGTAACTTTGGGGTCCAGTCCCAGCGCCATACATGAAGCATGTGGTCATAGAATGAGCAGCTGGCTATTAGGCAGGACACTGCAGTGCTGTCTTCTGAAGGGTTGGAATAAGGAGGTGGGCCTCCCACAGAGCTAGCAGGTGGCGGGGATCAGCGCCCAGGTATGTAACATCCTGCGTCATCCTCCAAGGAGGTGTTGAAGCTGGTAGCTGGAGATTCATACCTAATCCTCATGGCTCTCTGTCTTTGCTCTGTGGTCTACAGATGGGAGCAGGGAGGAGGCTGTTCCAGGGACAAGTGGGATCAGTCTGCCCTGTAGGCCATGTAGTTGTGTAGAAGGCTAGGACGGAACATGCTCTTCCGCTGCCCTCTAGAGGAACAAGTGAAAAATACAGGTTTGACACAATGACAAAATATTACCAGCTCTTAAATTACAATTAGTACTATAAACCTTTTCTGTTGGATTGCCCCTTTAAAAATCAATCAGACATGGTAGTTGTAAAGGGTTACATTTTCATGTGAGCTTCATGTCACTGTCTAGCCTTAGCTCTCACGCTTCACTCGAATGTGTGGTGAAAGCCTGTGCAGGCTTGCCCCGTTCAGACTCCCCAGGGCTTGTTTGCCTGGCAGTGAAGGATGTGGCAGTCGCAAGTGCTCATGGGTAGGATGCCACTTCAGTCACCACACTCCTCCACCCAGGGCATTCTAACTGAGAGGCTGGCACGTGTTTCTATTGTCCCACAGCAACACCTGCTTGTCATAGATACAGATACAAGATCACAGAGTACTATAAGCTTACTATAGAAGACTTACACTGAGTGTTCAAAACATACACCCCCCCCCCCCCCCCCATCAGAACAGCCTGATTTCGTTGGGCCGTGGAGCCTACAAGGTGTCAAGAGTTCCTCAAGGAAGCTAGCCCATGACTGTATTGCTTCCCATCGTTGTGTCAAGATGACTGGATGTCCTTTGGGTGGTGAACCATTTTTTTTATACCCACGGGAAACTGTTGAGTGTGGAAATACCCAGCAGTGTTGCACAAACCGGTGCGCCTGGCAACCTACTACCATACCCCATTCAACGGCACTTAAATATTTTGTCTTGCCCATTCACCCTCTGAATGGCACACATACTCAATCCATGTCTCAAGGCTTAGAAATCCTTCTTTAACCTGTCTCCTCCACTTCATCTACACTGATTGAAGTGGATTTAACAAGTGACATCAATAAGGGATCATACTATAGCTTTCACCTGCATTCACCTGGTCAGTCTGTCATGGAAAGAGCAGGTGTTCTTAATGTTTTGTACACTCAGTGTATAGTTTTTTATAGGAATCCCATAATGCTTTTTTGTAAGGGAAGTTGCGTTTTGATGAAATATAATATTTTGTTGCCACCAGCAGCTACCTTATGAATGAAGACAATAGTATTTAACCACAAGATTGAGATAATTAACTATTTCCCATTTTAGAAATACTGATATGTATTTTGCAAGTACAGTAATTAGTACTGCATGTACTTACCATCTTCAGTATGGAGTAGGGTAATTGTTTTGTTTTTTTTGCCTACAAAAATACATTACAGATGGGCTATTGTCAAAATGGTCCCTTAAATTGATAAAAAAACACAAGCGCACAAACCCCAGCCATCTGGCTTGATCAAGCACTTCCCAACTCAAGTTCTGCCATTCACCTACCATACTCTGCCTTTTAATGAACTGTGGTTCAGGGTGACAAAATGCCACAATATTCACTGTTATCCCTGGATAAAATGGGTCCACAAGGAAAGATGTCAAAAGATCAGTGAATCAACTGTCATATGATGTGATCTGTTGTGGGAATGTTGGGGAGAGGGTGTGAGAGTCAGAATAGATTATTCCCAGATGTAAGGTCACCTGTAAATTACACTTATTTTCTTGTTTGCGTCTGCTGCATACAAGCACTTGCATTGGGCAAATGCGTGGGTTTGTCTCTGTTTCTTTCCATTTACTATAGTCTCCTTGATGCATTCTTAAGAAGGCCAACATGCATTTTCAAACAGTACAAATAAAGCCCTTAAAGGCCGTGCCTGTGCACAGCAGTGTGTCTTCTTCAATGCGCTGGTGAAACTGAGTATCCAAGACACCTATTACAGAATATTGCATCCATTAGTCTAGTCTTATTCCCAGTTGTGATTCCTGGCAATCATGGCTGTTTTTTTTCTGTGTAACCCATGTCAAAATAGCTTAGATACAGGCTTTTTCCAGAAAGTTGTCTTGATTCAGCAAGAAGGCAGCTGGTAGGAAATGCACAAGAACCTTTCTACACTAACTCTGTAATCTGAATTTGATACAGAGAGGCAGGGACTACATCTGACAA
This sequence comes from Salvelinus fontinalis, assembly GCF_029448725.1. Taxonomy (NCBI): domain Eukaryota; kingdom Metazoa; phylum Chordata; class Actinopteri; order Salmoniformes; family Salmonidae; genus Salvelinus; species Salvelinus fontinalis. Next base: position 41,203,497 of record NC_074668.1, read on the forward strand.
ATTGCATGCTTGGTACTAAACTGAAAGGGGAGGTGTAGCTTGTTGTGTGTGTGTGTGTGTTTGGTTTGTGTAGCCTACAGGAGAGGTGTGTGGGGGGGAGGGGGGGAGTGGCTATGGATTGTCTATTCCCCCTGACACTCCCCAGTGTGTATGTCTGGGCTGAGGAATTGTGTTGTGGTCAGAGCAGACACACATTCTCACACACAGGCCGAGTTTGTTGTTGCAGCCAGACAATCTTAAAGAGCCAGTGGATCTTGCCATGGATTTAATGGAGCTGTTCTTTGTCTGCCTTGGTGCTGCAGTCGTAGTCTTTTATGGAGTGAAAATGGTCCGCTTCGCTAAGATGCTTTATCCCAGAGTTTGCTTTCCGCAGCCAGATTCTTTCTTTACATCAATGGGAGAGTGGGCAGGTGAGCTCTCTGTGTGTGTGTGTGTGTGTGTGTGTGTGTGTGTGTGTGTGTGTGTGTGTGTGTGTGTGTGTGTGTGTGTGTGTGTGTGTGTGTGTGTGTGTGTGTGTGTGTGTGTGTGTTTACCCAGAATAAATAGCTGACATGCGCTGAAGTTACATTACCGATTATAAGTAACTTATTAGGAAGAAAAATCTGTAAACACGTTTCATGGGGTTTTAAAAACGAATGATGTAAATTGAGTCTTTGTATGAGCACTACATGACAAAGTCCTACTTCAGTCCCTGTTCCACCTTGTGGTCTCAACTTGCTTCTAAGGTATTGTACTGGATGTAATGAAATGTGGCAACTGGTGACCCCACTGTGCAAATTATACCGAAGAACAAAGAGTTCTATCTGGAACGGGATTAAAGCCCATTATTAAAACATTTTCCAGATCTTTAAATGTCTGGGAAACACTCTATAAGGTCACTCACAGCTGGGTGGATCAGTAAGGAGGCTTTATAGAATATAGGTGGGTAAATGAAGGTTGTTTTTTACACCACATCTATCAATGCCATTTTATTATCACGTTGATACGTTGTATTATCTGGTGGGGATGAAGTGTGTCATCTGACAGGGTCACCTGGGGAGACTATCGAACTGACTGACATAGAGCCCAGGAAAAACGAGCATGATGTCTACACACTGTTTAGATACTTTAAACTAAGTGTAAACGGTGTACGGCAGGGGTCTTCAACCTTTTCACACCCAGGCAAACCGGCGACCCAGGGACCCCCATCATATTATCCGGTGAATGATGATGACAAGGACAAGTAATCCAATATTTTGAAATGAAATTGGTCAATCGTTTTTTCATTATTTTGACCTGCCCACATTAACATTGAAAGAAGTGTAAACTCTAACATAGCCTATTAGCTAGAAATGTAACTCCAAACTAGGGCTGTGACGATTATGGAACGTTAGGTAATACTTAATTGTCATGTAAATACAAAAAAAAAAAATTGCGCTTGTAATGCATCTTTGAAAGACATACCTAATGAATACAACACAGCTTTGGGTGACACCCCTGTCTCAAACACGTTCGCTAATTGCAGCTGTTTAGCTGGTTAAACAAAGTTTAGCAATATGTTGGCAAAAATGTAATTCCAAGTCAAGAAAGAGTGCCAGCAGACAGCGTAATTTGCCATGACTGGTACTCGCGGGTACTTTATCAAAGCCTATGTCAGATACTCCAGTGAGTGTAATTAGCTCCAATTAGTGTAATTTCCTCAATATTAGGTGAAACAAAGTTAACATCAAGCGAAAGAAGATATTCCCCTCTTTTCTACTGTTGGCAGAGAGGAAGAGGCAAAGGGAGAGGTTTGACTCTCGCCAAAATCTGTCCAAAATAAACCCAATGCATTTTTATGGGTTTATTTTGGACCTAATCTTGTAGTCTGCCTTCCCGCCTTTGGGACAACGACTCTCATTGTTAGGGCGGAGACATAAGCATCTCGTCATTATATTATACTTTTGTTATGTATACAGTACCAGTCAAAATTTTGGACACCTACTCATTCAAGGGGTTTTCTACATTGTAGAATAATAGGGAAGACAAATTATGAAATAACACATATGGAATCATGTAGTAGCCCAAAAAAGTGTAAGACAAATCAAAATATATTTTATATTTTACAAATGACAGATTTCCACCGGTCTAATGTCCATTGCTCGTGTTTCTTGGCCCAAGCAAGTCTCTTCTTTTTATTGGGGTCCTTTTTAGTAGTGGTTTGGTTGCAGCAATTCGACCATGAAGGCCTGATTCACACAGTCTCCTCTGAACAGTTGATTTAACCTAAAACATTAGGATCACCTTCCTACTATTGAGTTGCACCCCCTATTGCCCTCAAAACAGCCTCAATTCATTTGGGGCAAGGATTACAAGGTGTCGAAAGCGTTCCACAGGGATGCTGGCCCATGTTGACTCCAATGCTTCCCACAGTTGAGTCAAGTTGGCACAAGAAACTGGTGAATGTGAAAAACCCAGCAGCGTTGCCGTTCTTGACACACTCAAACCAGTGCGCCTGGCACCTACTACCATATCCCGGTCAAAGACAGTGAAATATTTTGTTTTGCCCATTCACCCTCTGAATGGTGCACATACACAATCCATGTATTAATTGGCTCTCAGCTTAAAAATCCTTATTTAACCTGTCTCCTCTCCTTCATCTACACTGATTGAAGTGGATTTAACAGGTGACATCAATAAGGGATCATAGCTTTCACCTGGATTCACCTGGTCAGTCTATGTCTTGGAAAGAGCATGTTGCTAATGTTTTGTACACTCAGTGTATATTTTCACAGACCCCCTGTGGGACCCCTGGTTGAATACCCCTGGTGTATTAGTATTGTCCTATCCTATCACATGTAATGTGTATACTGTATAGCCTATATCCCTCAAATTCAAATCTGAACCTCGAAACCAGTTCGACTGCTTTTTGTCATTCTTCCCTCCAAGGGATGGATCGACATTTACAGAATGGTTACCTAGAGGAAAACGGGGAAGGGTTAGTAGGCTATATATCAAGTGTGCCCGATGCTGCCCCTCATCTCTGATTCTCCACTGGGCGGGCAATGTCAATTGTGCCTATAGGCTATTTAGTGTGGTCTCAATCAAATGACCCATACCCTATAGGCTATGTAGTAAATGCATGGATAAGCACAGAGCAAAGTTATATTTCTAATATATCTGCTGGGATGGTGTAAATAAAACGAGGCTGGATATTCCAACCCTGAGCCCCAGCCTGCTCTGCTCTTGCTGATCCCAAACTTTTTTTGTGTGCTGGCTAACTAATGTCTGTGCTGTGTAGGCCTACGGTGGCAGTTCTGGAGGAAAGTCAAAGGTTTCTTCTGGAAATATTTTGGGATTAGGCCTACTGCAGTCCAAATAGTCTTGCGCGCGGATTAGCCTATAGCCTATATAGGCTAGTCCGCGAAGATGAGAAGGAGGACCGGAGGTCAACTTTGATAGCTTGCTACTACTATAATTAATTTGATTAAAAACAATGTTTCTTGCCCATGATGTATTTATCAGTGTTATTGACCTCACAATAAACCAGATTCAAGTAATTTATATTGTGCTGCTGAAACTTGAAGCAGCCGCCGCGGCACAATCAATCGGAAATGGACAGCTCATGGTCCTGAAAGTAGGCAAATTCAAGTATGCATAATTCATTTAAACCATCTTCATTTTAATTAGACTTCACTAACAGCAACAGGCCTTTGTGTTGGAGCCTATTTCTTCCTATTTAAAAAAACAACAGGTAGGCCTACCTGTTTGACAGATGAAATTAGGGCTGTTAAGTTAAAACCAAGACTCGAATTCAAATAAAATTGTATTTATCACATGCGCGGAATACAAAAGGTGTAGACCTTACCGTGAAATGCTTACTTACAAGACCTTAACCAACAATGCAGTTCAAGAAATAGAGTTAAGAAAATATTTACTAAATGAATAAAAAAAAATCTTTTTTTTTAAGTAACAACAAAATTACACAACAATAACTAGGCTAAATATAGGGGGTACCGGTACAGAGTCAATGTGCGGGGGTATAGGTTAGTCGAGGTAATTTGTAAAGTGATTGTGCATAGATAATAAACCGTGAATAGCAGCGGTGTAAAAACAAGGGGGGAGTCAATGTAAATAGTCCAGGTGGCCATTTGATTCATTGTTCAGCAGTCTTATGGCTTGGGAGCCCTTTGGTCCTAGATTTGGCGCTCCGGTACTGCTTGCCGTGCGGTAGCAGAGAGTCTATGACTTGGGTGACTGGAGTCTTTGACAATTTTTTGGGCCTTCCTCTGACACCGCCTAGTATATATACATAGGTCCTGGATGTCAGGAAGCTTGGCCCAAGTAATGTACTGGGCCGTACACACTAGCCTCTGTAGCGCCACACCAGGTGGTGATGCAACCGGTCAGGATGCTCTTGATGGTGCAGCTGTCAAACCTTTTGAGGATCTGGGGACACATGCCAAATCTTGAGGGGGCATGAGAGGGTATGCCATAGGCCTACCATTTTATTAAAGTAAATGACACAAAGCACAGGCCTACCCCTTGTTAGCTTAAGATTTAGAAGAAAATAAAACAGATCTGATTATATAAAGTGATCTATGACATTGCTCTGGTCCGCAATGCTTTATACTAGAAACAAGCTGTAAAATACCTGGGAAAGACGTGACCGATGCAAATGGGGATATCATTGTTTTGTTCTTTGACATTCAGAGGCTGAGCTACAACCCTCTATAGCCGGGAGACAAAAAGCGTACTCAGCTTGGAAGTAAAATAATTCTGTCACCTATCAGTCGATTAAGCTATTCATTTTCTGTACAATAGAAGATGTTTAAACCCAGACAGCTTTTGGGGAAACACTTTTTCTCGTTGGGTTAAGCAACGGAGAAGAGTATCCAGCAGTTAAAGCTTACATGTCCCTGCGTCAGTAGGTCTACTCTGTCTGGGGTGGAAAGGTAGCCCTACATTGTTAAAGTACCATGCTCCGATTCCTAACTATGTCTCAGATTGAATTATTTGCCAACGGGGACAGTTTCATTGCAAACAAGACACACTGGTTTGGCATTAGAGAAATATGATAAGATGAACACACAGGCCTATCTCTCTGTCCATTCTTAGCCTGTAATTTCTGTAATTTGTGTGGTATTTAAAAAATTCTGCTAATATGTAAAATGATGGAGAATTGCATGAAATGTTTATAAAAGGCTATTTTATCTCGGACCTGCAAACACGATGATAGATTCGTGCAATGCTTGAACTATAAAGGAGATATTTCCACCCCTACTCTTGTCCATGGTGGTCTGTGAACTCACAACCTAATGACTCGCAGCCCTGTGCACTATAAAAATTCCTGCGTTGCCATGTAAGGCTTACAGGACGAAGAACAGTTTCTAAAACTGCATATCTAAGGCTCTGGTCTGTCCAAGAAGTGAGGGTAAATGGTAGGCATGTTCTCTGCTATCCACTATGTTTTAATTATTATTTTGGGTATAGGGGAGGGTCACTTATTTGTTCTCTCCAAGCATTCAGGGAGCGTTTAGATCAAATATATTTTGTTGATGTAACAGTCCTGACCTGTTTTATGTTGTTTTTATGTGTTTATGGTCAGGGCGTTAGTTTTGGGTGGGCAGTCTATGTTATTTGTTTCTATGTTGGTTTTGGTTTGCCTGGTATGGCTCTTGATTAGAGGCAGGTGGTTTGCGTTTTCCTCTAATCAAGAGTCATATTTAGGTAGGGCATTCTCACTGTTTGTTTGTGGGTGATTGTCTCCTGTGTCTGTATGTATGTTCGTACCACATGGGACTGTAGCGTTTGTTTGTTTCGTTTCGTTTCGATGTCGTCTGTTTCCTGTACGTAAGTTTATGTTTAGTTATGTAAGTTTATGTTCAGGTTTCGTCAACGTCGTTTTCTTGTTTTGTAGTTTGGAAAGTGTTTTGTTTCGTTTCGTGTTGCCATCGCATTTATAATAAAGATGGCTTATTTCCCAAATGCTGCGTATTGGTCTGAAGATCCTTCTCTCCTCACCTCCTCCGAGGATGAGGAGAGCACAAGCCGTTACAGAATCACCCACCACGCTAAGACCAAGCGGCAAGGGAAAATTAAACGGAGGCAATGGACATGGGATGATGTTTTGGACGGAAAGGGTTGCTACACTTGGGAGGAGATCCTGGCTGGGAGGGATCGCCTCCCATGGGAACAGGTGGAGGCACTGAGGAGAGCAGAGGCTACCGGGGAGAGGAACCGGAGCTATGAGGGAACGCGTCTGGCACGGAAGCCGAAAAAGCCCGTAAGTAATTCCCAAAAATTTCTTGGGGGGGGGCTAAGAGGTAGTGGGCCAAGGGCAGGTAGGAGACCTGCGCCCACTTCCCAGGCTTACCGTGGAGAGCGGGAGTACGGGCAGGCGCCGTGTTACGCAGTAGAGCGCACGGTGTCTCCTGTACGAGTGCATAGCCCAGTGCGGGTTATTCCACCTCCCCGCACTGGGAGGGCTAGATTGAGTATTGAGCCAGGTGTCATGAGGCCGGCTCAACGCGTCTGGTCTCCAGTGCGTCTCCTCGGGCCGGCATACATGGCACCTGCCTTACGCATGGTTTCCCCGGTTCGCCTTCATAGGCCGGTGCGGGTTATTCCACCTCCCCGCACTGGTCGGGCAACCGGGAGCATTCAACCAGGTAAGGTTGGGCAGGCTCAATGCTCAAGAGTGCCAGTACGTCTCCACGGTCCGGTATTTCCGGCACCACCTCCCCGCCCCAGCCTAGTACCTACAGTGTCTACACTACGCACTAGGCTACCAGTGCGTATCCTGAGCCCTGTTCCTCCTCCACGCACTCTCCCTGTAGTGCGTGTATCTAGCCCAGTGCCTCCAGTTCCGGCCCCACGCACTAAGCTACCAGTGCGTCTCCAGAGCCCTGTACAAACTGTATCTTCTCCCCCTACTAATCCTGATGTGCTTGTCCTCAGCCCGGCGTCACCAGTGCCGGTACCACGCATCAGGGATAGAGTAGGCTTTGAGAGTACAGTGTGCCCTGTTCCTGCTCCCCGCACTAGTAGGAAGGTGCTTGTCATTAGCACGGTGCCTCCAGTTCCGGCACCACGCACCAGGTCTACAGTGCACCGTATCCGGCCAGAGCCATCCGTCTCCCCAGCGCCATCTGAGCCATCCGTCTCCCCAGCGCCATCTGAGCCATCCGTCTCCCCAGCGCCATCTGAGCCATCCGTCTCCCCAGCGCCATCTGAGCCATCCGTCTCCCCAGCGCCGTCTGAGCCATCCGTCTCCCCAGCGCCGTCTGAGCCATCCGTCTCCCCAGCGCCGTCTGAGCCATCCGTCTCCCCAGCGCCGTCTGAGCCATCCGTCTGCCATGAGCCTGCAAAGCCGCCCGTCTGCCATGAGCCTGCAAAGCCGCCCGTCTGCCATGAGCCTACAGAGCCGTCAGCCAGACAGGAGCCGCTAGAGCCGTCAGCCAGACAGGAGCCGCTAGAGCCGTCAGCCAGACAGGATCTGCCAGAGCCGCCAACCAGACAGGATCTGCCAGAGCCGCCAACCAGACAGGATCTGCCAGAGCCGCCAACCAGACAGGATCTGCCAGAGCCGCCAACCAGACAGGATCTGCCAGAGCCGCCAACCAGACAGGATCTGCCAGAGCCGCCAACCAGACAGGATCTGCCAGAGCCGTTAGAGAGCCATGAGCAGCCAGAGCCGTCAGAGAGCCATGAGCAGCCAGAGCCGTCAGAGAGCCATGAGCAGCCAGAGCCGTCAGCCTGCCATGAGTGTCGAGAGCCGTCAGCCTGCCATGAGCGTAGAGAGCCGTCAGTCTGCCATGAGTGTCGAGAGCCGTCAGCCTGCATGGACCTGCCAGAGCCGTCCAGCCAGGACCTGCCAGAGCCGTCCAAACAGGACCTGCCAGAGTCCTTCAGCCGGGATCTGCCCCTTGTCCCGGTGTTGCCCCTTGTCCCGGTGCTGCCCCTTGTCCCGGTGCTGCCCCTTGTCCCGGTGCTGCCCCTTGTCCCGGTGCTGCCCCTTGTCCCGGTGCTGCCCCTTGTCCCGGTGCTGCCCCTTGTCCCGGTGCTGCCCCTTGTCCCGGTGCTGCCCCTTGTCCCGGTGCTGGTCCTTGTCCCGGTGCTGGTCCTTATCCTGGTGCTGCCCCTTGTCCCGGTGCTGCCCCTTGTCCCGGTGCTACCCCTTGTCCCGGTGCTGCCCCTTGTCCCGGTGCTGGCTGTTTATTTAGGGGAAAGTAGTTTTAGGGTGGTCAGTGGAAGGGGTAGACAGAAGAGGGGAGTGACTATGGTGGTGTGGAGACAGCGTCCTGAGCCGGAACCACCACCGTGGTCAACTGCCCACCCGGACCCTCCCCTGGACTTTGTGCTGGTGCGCCCGGCGTTCGCACCTTGAGGGGGGGGTACTGTAACAGTCCTGACCTGTTTTATGTTGTTTTTATGTGTTTATGGTCAGGGCGTTAGTTTTGGGTGGGCAGTCTATGTTATTTGTTTCTATGTTGGTTTTGGTTTGCCTGGTATGGCTCTTGATTAGAGGCAGGTGGTTTGCGTTTTCCTCTAATCAAGAGTCATATTTAGGTAGGGCATTCTCACTGTTTGTTTGTGGGTGATTGTCTCCTGTGTCTGTATGTATGTTCGTACCACATGGGACTGTAGCGTTTGTTTGTTTCGTTTCGTTTCGATGTCGTCTGTTTCCTGTACGTAAGTTTATGTTTAGTTATGTAAGTTTATGTTCAGGTTTCGTCAACGTCGTTTTCTTGTTTTGTAGTTTGGAAAGTGTTTTGTTTCGTTTCGTGTTGCCATCGCATTTATAATAAAGATGGCTTATTTCCCAAATGCTGCGTATTGGTCTGAAGATCCTTCTCTCCTCACCTCCTCCGAGGATGAGGAGAGCACAAGCCGTTACAGAATCACCCACCACGCTAAGACCAAGCGGCAAGGGAAAATTAAACGGAGGCAATGGACATGGGATGATGTTTTGGACGGAAAGGGTTGCTACACTTGGGAGGAGATCCTGGCTGGGAGGGATCGCCTCCCATGGGAACAGGTGGAGGCACTGAGGAGAGCAGAGGCTACCGGGGAGAGGAACCGGAGCTATGAGGGAACGCGTCTGGCACGGAAGCCGAAAAAGCCCGTAAGTAATTCCCAAAAATTTCTTGGGGGGGGGCTAAGAGGTAGTGGGCCAAGGGCAGGTAGGAGACCTGCGCCCACTTCCCAGGCTTACCGTGGAGAGCGGGAGTACGGGCAGGCGCCGTGTTACGCAGTAGAGCGCACGGTGTCTCCTGTACGAGTGCATAGCCCAGTGCGGGTTATTCCACCTCCCCGCACTGGGAGGGCTAGATTGAGTATTGAGCCAGGTGTCATGAGGCCGGCTCAACGCGTCTGGTCTCCAGTGCGTCTCCTCGGGCCGGCATACATGGCACCTGCCTTACGCATGGTTTCCCCGGTTCGCCTTCATAGGCCGGTGCGGGTTATTCCACCTCCCCGCACTGGTCGGGCAACCGGGAGCATTCAACCAGGTAAGGTTGGGCAGGCTCAATGCTCAAGAGTGCCAGTACGTCTCCACGGTCCGGTATTTCCGGCACCACCTCCCCGCCCCAGCCTAGTACCTACAGTGTCTACACTACGCACTAGGCTACCAGTGCGTATCCTGAGCCCTGTTCCTCCTCCACGCACTCTCCCTGTAGTGCGTGTATCTAGCCCAGTGCCTCCAGTTCCGGCCCCACGCACTAAGCTACCAGTGCGTCTCCAGAGCCCTGTACAAACTGTATCTTCTCCCCCTACTAATCCTGATGTGCTTGTCCTCAGCCCGGCGTCACCAGTGCCGGTACCACGCATCAGGGATAGAGTAGGCTTTGAGAGTACAGTGTGCCCTGTTCCTGCTCCCCGCACTAGTAGGAAGGTGCTTGTCATTAGCACGGTGCCTCCAGTTCCGGCACCACGCACCAGGTCTACAGTGCACCGTATCCGGCCAGAGCCATCCGTCTCCCCAGCGCCATCTGAGCCATCCGTCTCCCCAGCGCCATCTGAGCCATCCGTCTCCCCAGCGCCATCTGAGCCATCCGTCTCCCCAGCGCCATCTGAGCCATCCGTCTCCCCAGCGCCGTCTGAGCCATCCGTCTCCCCAGCGCCGTCTGAGCCATCCGTCTCCCCAGCGCCGTCTGAGCCATCCGTCTCCCCAGCGCCGTCTGAGCCATCCGTCTGCCATGAGCCTGCAAAGCCGCCCGTCTGCCATGAGCCTGCAAAGCCGCCCGTCTGCCATGAGCCTACAGAGCCGTCAGCCAGACAGGAGCCGCTAGAGCCGTCAGCCAGACAGGAGCCGCTAGAGCCGTCAGCCAGACAGGATCTGCCAGAGCCGCCAACCAGACAGGATCTGCCAGAGCCGCCAACCAGACAGGATCTGCCAGAGCCGCCAACCAGACAGGATCTGCCAGAGCCGCCAACCAGACAGGATCTGCCAGAGCCGCCAACCAGACAGGATCTGCCAGAGCCGCCAACCAGACAGGATCTGCCAGAGCCGTTAGAGAGCCATGAGCAGCCAGAGCCGTCAGAGAGCCATGAGCAGCCAGAGCCGTCAGAGAGCCATGAGCAGCCAGAGCCGTCAGCCTGCCATGAGTGTCGAGAGCCGTCAGCCTGCCATGAGCGTAGAGAGCCGTCAGTCTGCCATGAGTGTCGAGAGCCGTCAGCCTGCATGGACCTGCCAGAGCCGTCCAGCCAGGACCTGCCAGAGCCGTCCAAACAGGACCTGCCAGAGTCCTTCAGCCGGGATCTGCCCCTTGTCCCGGTGTTGCCCCTTGTCCCGGTGCTGCCCCTTGTCCCGGTGCTGCCCCTTGTCCCGGTGCTGCCCCTTGTCCCGGTGCTGCCCCTTGTCCCGGTGCTGCCCCTTGTCCCGGTGCTGCCCCTTGTCCCGGTGCTGCCCCTTGTCCCGGTGCTGCCCCTTGTCCCGGTGCTGGTCCTTGTCCCGGTGCTGGTCCTTATCCTGGTGCTGCCCCTTGTCCCGGTGCTGCCCCTTGTCCCGGTGCTACCCCTTGTCCCGGTGCTGCCCCTTGTCCCGGTGCTGGCTGTTTATTTAGGGGAAAGTAGTTTTAGGGTGGTCAGTGGAAGGGGTAGACAGAAGAGGGGAGTGACTATGGTGGTGTGGAGACAGCGTCCTGAGCCGGAACCACCACCGTGGTCAACTGCCCACCCGGACCCTCCCCTGGACTTTGTGCTGGTGCGCCCGGCGTTCGCACCTTGAGGGGGGGGTACTGTAACAGTCCTGACCTGTTTTATGTTGTTTTTATGTGTTTATGGTCAGGGCGTTAGTTTTGGGTGGGCAGTCTATGTTATTTGTTTCTATGTTGGTTTTGGTTTGCCTGGTATGGCTCTTGATTAGAGGCAGGTGGTTTGCGTTTTCCTCTAATCAAGAGTCATATTTAGGTAGGGCATTCTCACTGTTTGTTTGTGGGTGATTGTCTCCTGTGTCTGTATGTATGTTCGTACCACATGGGACTGTAGCGTTTGTTTGTTTCGTTTCGTTTCGATGTCGTCTGTTTCCTGTACGTAAGTTTATGTTTAGTTATGTAAGTTTATGTTCAGGTTTCGTCAACGTCGTTTTCTTGTTTTGTAGTTTGGAAAGTGTTTTGTTTCGTTTCGTGTTGCCATCGCATTTATAATAAAGATGGCTTATTTCCCAAATGCTGCGTATTGGTCTGAAGATCCTTCTCTCCTCACCTCCTCCGAGGATGAGGAGAGCACAAGCCGTTACAGTTGAAGGGAGGGCCATCCATTATAATTTCAGAGAGGTCTGATTTTCTCCATGTAACTCTTATTATAAATAACGTTCACTCCCTAATTTCGACCTGGAACACCAGGTGTGTGCAATTAATTATAGGTAGAACAGAAAACCAGCAGTACTCCGGACCTCATAAGGTTTTATTATCCCTGCCGTGTAGCCTACGTGTGAAATCTGCTGTATCAAATCAAATCAATCACATTTTATAAGTCACATGCGCCGGATACAACAGGTGTAGGTAGACCTTACAGTGAAATGCTTACTTATGAGCCCCTAACCAACAATGCAGTTTAAAAAAAAAGACGGATAAGAGATAAAAGTTACAAGTAATTAAAGAGCAGCAGTAAAATAACAATAGCGAGACTATATACAGGGGGGTACCGATACAGAGTCAATGTGTGGGGGCACTGGGGAGTTGAGGTGGTATGTACATGTAGGTAGAGTTATTAAAGTGACTATGCATAGATGACAACAGAGAGTAGCAGTGGTGTAAGGGGGGGGGGGTTGACAATGCAAATAGTCTGGGTAGCCATTTGACTAGATGTGCAGGAGTCTTATGGCTTGGGGATAGAAGCTGTTTAGAAGCCTCTTGGACCTAGACTCCGGTACTGCCTGTCGTACAGTAGCAGAGAGAACAGTTGCCATACCAGGCAGTGATGTTGACACACCAGCATGACATTTAAACTGAGGTCATCAATGAAATGCACAGGCGAATTGAGTTATTGCACATGGCGCACTTCAGAGTAGGCGTTCCCTAACGGAAATATGCAGATGTATGCTAGAATGCGCCAATAGGATCTCGTTAGCTCGTGCTTGGATCTGCCCACCCTCTTGCTTGTTCTGCCCACTATGACTCATTTGTTCCCATTGGATACAACAGGCTGTGGTCTATCTTGGTTTAGTTATACAAGACTTTGCTACAAATCTCTGAGTCAGTTTCCTAACAGATTATCTTCTGGGCAACACAAACAAAACGCAAACACGGACACAAACACACACTGAAGGCTACGCAAACATGCACACAAACACAGACTGAAGGTTAAACAAACACACATCAACTTCCTGTGTTCCTGAGGCAGCAGTCTCCTGGTGTTACTGGGCCGTCTTCTCCTCTGAGCTGAGCTGTTCCGCCTCCCACAGTGCTAGCTAAAGCTGTGGTGTTCTCTTTCACCATAAAGGACCAACAATACCCAGCCTGATGGCCTCCTTTTTCCCAAGCTCCACTTTCATTCCATTCCAATCAAGTACATGGGGGGGAAAAAGCCTTTAGAACAGTATGTTCCAGGGTGAATTATTCCTTTCTTTCCCCTTAACTTGGAGGAGTCTTACCAGCTCATTGGAAATCAAATGAACATGAGTGTGTTTCTCTTTTCTTTCACTATCAAGCCTTTTTCTGTGTTAGGTTGGGGTGTGTGTAGCCTTCAGTGTGTGTGTGTGTGTGTGTGTATTTGGTTTGTGTAGTGTCCCATATCGTGTGATTTCTAATTTGACTGTGGGAGGTTTCTGGTCTGCTTACTTCTTACTTCAGCTCTCTGCCCTGAAGCGATGCAGGAGAAGACTAGCGTTAAGAGGAGAAGAACAGACATTCCTAACACTGTACAGTCAGAGGCTAGATAACCACATCTTGCTATTGAGGGAGAAAGAGACACCGGCTAGCTTGGATAGCCCTGAGACCACTCAGCTCCAGCCAAACACCACAGCTTTCAGATGCTGCTGCCTTTGTTATAATAGGGTCACTAACCAACGCTCCCTTCAACACCCCTCCCTTCCCCTCAGAGAAGAACATTCCGGGGCTTTCGTGTTCCATCTCGAAGGTTGTTATTCTGAACTTTTATGTTCACTATCCACAGCTACAGCTGTGTGTGTCTGTGTGTGTGAAGTGAACCGTGCGGCTGGCAGTGGATGCTGCTGAGGGGAGAACAGTTAATAATAATGGCCGGAACTGAGCATATGGAATGGCATCAAACACCTTGAAATCATTTCGTACCATTCAGTCATTACCACAAGCCCCAATTTAGGTGCAACCAACCTCCTGTGGCGGTTGGATTTTAACAGTGAGGAGGCAACGATGCAGAATAGGGTTTTCTTACCAGAGTGAGGCTAAACAGCCGGCGAATTGTACTATTATTTACAAAAGAAAAGAAACTGGACAAAAAAAATACGTTCAAAAGAAAACCCAGGCTTAATCATGCCTGAAAAACCTGTCAGCATACCAACCCGTTCCCGGTCCTGTCTCTCAAACAAAGATATGACAGGGTTGAAATAGGACCCATCATGCATCAGCCAGTGAGAACAAGCCAACTGTGACATCATGATCAATTGGGCCAGTTCATTTTGCATGGCCCAGTGCCACAGGTGGGTGGAGATTTCCCTTAATGACCAATGGAATGGCACCAGGCCATTCAAAACCGGCCATGGTCTCATTTACTAGACGTAACATAGTAAAAGTAAATTCAGTGCACTCAAATTAGTATGGTTGGTAATGGTTACGTAAAACAGAAGGTTACTTAAGGTAAAAACGAAAGAAGGGTCAGGTGTATAACTTGAATGTCTAGCAACCAAAATGTTGCGTGTTCGAATATCATCACTGACAACTTTAGAGGAAGGGGGGAGGGATTCTATCAATTGAATTGCTTTTTTACCCTACCATACCTACCCTGATTGGGATAAACTAATGGACAACAACACTTCTACTTACAGCTATTTTCTCTCACATCTACGGTACCTGTAGTTAAATAATTATACATATATTCCTAATTTCTTCTGTCTTCAAGTGCTGGATTTTCACCCACAGCGGCCAATCCACCATTCTGATCTTAACTCCAACCCTCCGATGTTCACAGATTCACCCATCTTTCCCAGTATAATGCCATTTTGCTATTTCCATTTGCAATACAGCCCTCCATTTCACTATGATGTCTTATGAGGGTCCTGAACCTCCCTATTTGTAGCATTTCTACTAATATTACTGGAAAAATAAACACTATACCCAAGAGTATAATGATATTTCCCATTGACGGATCGTGGTTTTTCAGATCCCGTAACAATACAGTTTGCTGTTCCATCTGAACCCTGATATTATGACATAACAACCATGCCTGGACCTGACTCCAAAAGCGAGCCACCGATTGACAGTACCAGTGTTTCCTCGTGGCAGAATCAATATAAAGTAAACTATATAGTAAATGTAAATCCGGTACACTCAAATTAGCATGATATGTTACGTTTGGTAAGGTTACAGTGCATTCGGGAAAGTATTCAGACCCCTTGACTGTTTCCACATTTTGTTACGTTACAGCCTTATTCTAAAATGGATACAAAAATACAAAAATCATCAATCTACACACTACCGCATAATGACAAAGCAAAAACAGGTTTTTAGAAATGTTATTAAAAGTAAAAAAAAACTGAAATATCACATTTACATAAGTATTCAGACCTTTTGCTCAATACTTAGTTGAAGCACCTTTGGCAGCGATTATAGCCTCGGGTCTTCTTGGGTATGACACTACAAGCCTGGCACGCCTGTATTTGGGGAGTTTCTCACATTTCTTCTCTGCAGATCGTCTAAAGCTCTGTCAGGTTGGATGGGGAGTGTCGCTGCAAAGCTATTTTAAGGTCTCCCCAGAGATATTTGATCGGGTTCAAGTCTGGGATCTGGCTGAGACCCAGATGCAGACACAGGAGGCAGATGGTTGGAGTCTTACAATGTTTATTAAAAAAAGAGTAGGCAAGAGAATGGCCGTGGACAGGCAAAAGGTCAAAACCAGATCAGAGTCCAGGAGATACAGAGTAGCAGAATGACTCGTGGTCAAGGCAGGCAGAATGGTCAGGCAGGCGGGTACAAAGTCCAGAAACAGGCAAGGGTCAAAACCGGGAGGACTACAAAAGGAGAAATGCAAAAAGCTGGAGAACGGGAAAAACGCTGGTTGACTTGGAACATACAAGACGAACTGGCACAGAGAGACAGGATACACAGGGATAAATACACTGGGGAAAATCAGCGACACCTGGAGGGGGTGGAGACAATCACAAGGACAGGTGAAAACAGATCAGGGCATGACACAGAGTCTTGACCCGAAGCCACTCCTGCGTTGTCTTGGTTGTGTGCATAGGGTCACTGTCCTTTTGGAAGGTGAACTTTCGCCCCAGTCTGACTCCAAGCGGATGTCATGTGCCTTTTACTAAGGAGTGGCTTCCGTCTGTCCACTCTACCATAAACACCTGATTGGTGGAGTGTGCAGAGACGGTTGTCCTTCTGGAAGGTTCTCCCATCTCCACAGAAAAACTCTAGAGCTCTGTCAGAGTGACCATCGGGTTCTTGGTCACCTCCCTGACCAAGGCCCTTCTCCCTCGATGGCTCAGTTGGGCCAGGCGGCCAGCTCTAGGAAGAGTTTTGTTGCTTCCAAACTTCTTCCATTTAAGAATGATGGAGGCCACTGTGTTCTTGGATCTTCAATGCTGCAGAAATGTTTTGGTACCCTTCCCCAGATCTGTGCCTCGACACATTCCTGTCTCGGAGCTCTACAGACAATTCCTTCTACCTCATTGCTCTGACATGCACTTTCAACTGTGGGACCTTATATAGACAGGTGTGTGCCTTTCCAAATCATGTGCAATCAATTGAGTTTACCACAGGTGGACTCCAATCAAGTTGTAGAAACATCTCAAGGATGATCAATGGAAACAGGATGCACCTGAGCTCAATTTCGAGTCTCCTAGCAAAGGGTCTGAATACTTATGTAAATACGTTATTTTTGTTTTTTATTTGTAATACATTTGCAAACATTTCTAAAAACCTGTTTTTGCTTTGTCATTTTTAAATGTATTTTACCTTTATTTAGCTAGACAAGTCAATTAATAACAAATTCTTATTTTCAATGACGGTGTACGAACCGTGGGTTAACTGCCTTGATCAAGGGCTAATTATAATGGGGTATTGTGTGTAGATGAATGAAAAAAAAGATTTAATACATTTCAGAATAATGCTGTAACTTAACAAAATGTGGAAAAGGTGAAGGGGTCTGAATACTTTCCGAATGCAATGTACATAAGACAGAAGTTTACCTAAGGTGAAAATAGGGTGGTTGGTGGGCGTATAACATAAATGTCTTTGTAGCAAGTATTTAATATAATAGCTTAAATTGAAACAAATGGATTGATGTGTCAATTGTTTTATATGTCAGTTCATAGACCCGATGCCAAGGTATTGAGACATCAAAAACCTGTTCCCAACTGACTTGAATTGCATACAGTATTGCTGTCAAACCTTTTGACTTGAAGTGAAACGACTCCGTAATGCTGGCCTTCTAGGCAGAGTTGCAAAGAAAAAGCCATGTCTCAGACTGGCTAATAAAAATAAAAGATTAAGATGGGCAAAAGAACACAAACACTGGACAGAGGAACTCTGCATAGAAGGCCAGCATCCTCGCTGTTGACGTTGAGACTGGTGTTTTGTGGGTACTATTTAATGAAGCTGCCAGTTGAGAACTTGTGAGGCGTCTGTTTCTGAAACTAGACACTCTAATGTACTTGTCCTCTTGCTCAGTTGTGCACCAGGCCTCCCACTCCTCTTTCTATTCTGGTTAGAGCCAGTTTGCGCTGTTCTGTGAAGAGAGAAGTTGACAGCGTTGTATGAGATCTTCAGTTTCTTGACAATTTCTCGCATGGAATAGCCTTCATTCCTCAGAACAAGAATAGACTGATGAGTTTCAGAAGAAAGTTCTTTGTTTCTGGCTATTTTGAGCCTGTAATCGAACCCACAAATGCTGATGCTCCAGTTACTCAACTAGTCTAAAGAAGGCCAGATTGATTTCTTCTTTAATCAGCACAGCCGTTTTCAGCTGTGCTAACATAATTGCAAAAGGGTTTTCTAATGATCAATTATCCTTTTAAAATGATAAACTTGTATTAGCTAACACAACGTGCTATTGGAACACAGGAGTGATGGTTGCTGATAATGGGCCTCTGTACGCCTGTAGATATTCCATAAAAAATCTGCCATTTCCAGCTACAATAGTCATTTACAACATTAACAATGTCTACACTGTATTTCGGATCAATTTTATGTTATTTTATTGGACAAAAAATGTGCTTTTCTTTTAAAAACAAGGACATTTCTAAGTGACCCCAAACTTTTGAACGGTAGTGTATATATTTTATCTATCTGGAGACGCCCAACAAATTGTTTGGGCGTCAAACCAATTGCCGGTGCGCCCAACTCAAACTAACACATTTCTTCTCGTCCACAGGTGATCAACTAACTAAAGAACATCGCTAAACCACATTATTATCAATAAATAAATGTGCTTCTCATAAACTATAAATCATGTCTGGTCATTTATAATAGGCAAGGCTTATTATAGACTTGGGTGCGTTCAAGACGACTGGGAACTTCGAAAAAACTAGCTCTTACTGGGAAAAATAGTTTTGAACAGTCATCCAAGTTGTCTTTTGAAAGCACTGTGTGTGTGTGTGTGTGTGTGTGTGTGTGTGTGTGTGTGTGTGTGTGTGTGTGTGTGTGTGTGTGTGTGTGTGTGTGTGTGTGTGTGTCACCCCATCAATCAAAATTAATGAAACGTTTCCCAAGAATATGAATTTTGAGTCAAACACAAAGAACAACATTTTTCTGACCTGTTGAATTGGTGAGGCAAGGTGAAGCCGAACATCTTTCATCCACATTTTGTGTTTTAGTTCGATCTCTAAGCCAGGCATGGACCCGTGTTCAGAAAGTATGGCTGAGTTTGTTATTTAGGACCATAGAGAAATAAATCCAATTTTATTTTATTGGTCACATACACATGGTAAGCAGATGTTATTGCGAGTGTAGCGAAACGCAAATACCGCAGCAATATCGAAAACACTCCAAATTAGTTCTGCAGTTTATTAAAATAATATATTGGTATTTTGCTAGCATGACACTGCTTAGCATGACAATGTATAAAATAAAAACATCTTGAATTATAGTGTTTAGCTGTAGCCCATGTCGTCTATCTTTTAGCTGTAGCCCATGTCGGCTATCTATTAGCTGTTGCCCATGTCGGCTATCTATTAGCTGTAGCACATGTCGGCTATCTTTTAGCTGTAGCCCATGTCGGCTATCTATTAGCTGTTGCCAATGTCGGCTATCTATTAGCTGTAGCACATGTCGGCTATCTTTTAGCTGTAGCACATGTCGGCTATCTTTTAGCTGTAGCACATGTCGGCTATCTTTTAGCTGTTGCCCATGTCGGCTATCTATTAGCTGTAGCACATGTCGGCTATCTTTTAGCTGTAGCCCATGTCGGCTATCTTTTAGCTGTTGCCAATGTCGGCTATCTATTAGCTGTAGCACATGTCGGCTATCTTTTAGCTGTAGCCCATGTCGGCTATCTATTAGCTGTAGCACATGTCGGCTATCTATTAGCTGTAGCCCATGTCGGCTATCTTTTAGCTGTAGCCCATGTCGGCTATCTATTAGCTGTAGCACATGTCACATAAGTAAACTTAACTAAGGCCACACTTTATTTGGATAGTTCCCTATTGAGGATCTACAGATGGTCAAAGTATCTGTTTGTAAGCAACTGGTTACTAAGGTTAGGGTTAGGTTAGGGTTAGAATAAAGGTTAAGGGTCAGTGAATAGTTAGTTGAAATTTTGTTCAAACTTTTAACAGTAACAACTGCTTTCTGGTCAGTTCTTAGACATTCACATGATCTCACACATTTAGCATACTGAATGTAGAAGCAGCCATAGTCTGTTTTTAGAGACTGTATCTGTCCAAGGGGTTTTTTGGTCGGGAGTATTCTCCAGCAGTGTGAAGATGTGGTGGAGTGGACAGGAGAGGTGATGTGACAGTGGTTGAGTTCCAGGTGCTATGGGCTGAGGCCAGAGGATGACAGGTTTAGTTCTGTTTGGACCTGCTGACAATGGCTCATTCTCCTGTTAGCATCTTCCAATCAAAACATGTGAAAACAATCACTTGTCAGTTCTCACTGTGATTCCAGAATTCATCTAGAACTCGGAGTCTGCTGATCTGCCACCAATGTCTCTAGTGCCCCCCCCCCCCCTTACCCCTTATCTGAGAAGAGAGAGGTTTGGAATGTTTAGCTATAAATGTGTCCTTTTATAATGCTTTATTTAATTCTCAGGGTTTTGAACAGGTCAGAAAGGACATCTCGGGGCGGCAGGGTAGCCTAGTGGTTAGAGCGTTGAGCTAGTAACCGAAAGGTTGCAAGTTCAAATCCCCGAGCTGACAAGGTACAAATCTGTCGTTCTGCCCCTGAACAAGGCAGTTAACCCACTGTTCCTAGGCCGTCATTGAAAATAAGAGTTTGTTCTTAACTGACTTGCCTAGTTAAATAAAAAAGGTTAAAAATGTAAGTCGCTCTGGATAAGAGCGTCTGCTAAATGACTTAAATGTAAATGTCGGCTATCTTTTAGCTGTAGCCCATGTCGGCTATCTATTAGCTGTAGCCCATGTCGGCTATCTATTAGCTGTAGCCCATGTCGGCTATCTATTAGCTGTAGCCCATGTCGGCTATCTATTAGCTGTAGCCCATGTCGGCTATCTATTAGCTGTAGCCCATGTCGGCTATCTTTTAGCTGTAGCCCATGTCGGCTATCTATTAGCTGTAGCACATGTCGGCTATCTATTAGCTGTAGCCCATGTCGGCTATCTATTAGCTGTAGCCCATGTCGGCTATCTATTAGCTGTAGCCCATGTCGGCTATCTATTAGCTGTAGCCCATGTCGGCTATCTATTAGCTGTAGCCCATGTCGGCTATCTATTAGCTGTAGCCCATGTCGGCTATCTTTTAGCTGTAGCCCATGTCGGCTATCTATTAGCTGTAGCACATGTCGGCTATCTATTAGCTGTAGCCCATGTCGGCTATCTATTAGCTGTAGCCCATGTCGGCTATCTATTAGCTGTAGCCCATGTCGGTTATCTTTTAGCTGTAGCCCATGTCGGCTATCTTTTAGCAATTTTTTTTTAGCTCATAGATTTTGTTGTAATGTTTGAGTCACATTAAACATGGCAAAATGTATATAATTGCAAGAAAACTTGCTTTGAAACTGCAAAATGTTCTCTGCGCCCAATGATAAAGTGAAGAATTACAGGAAATAAGCTTTAAACCTGCAAAATGTTCCCTCTGCCAACAAGAGGGGTGTGAACAGTTTGTGTCATGAACAGTGTTTGTGCCCATAGAAATAGACGTGGCGCGCATGCGCGCGGTGTTCCCTACATGTATCCCAAAAGGGTTCTTCAAAGGGTTATCCTATGGGGAGAGTTGAAAAACCCCTTTAAAACTTCTTCTGGCTGCAAGGGAAAGTGTTGAGTAGCCAGTGAAATCGTGCCCATTTCAAACGGCCTCCTACTCAATTCTTGCTCGTACAATATGGATATTATTATTAATATTGGATAGAAAACACTCTCTAGTTTCTAAAACCGTTGGAATTATTTCTCTGAGTGGAACAGAATTCATTTGGCAGCACTTTCCCTGACCAGGAAGTGAAATGTCAGAAATATGTGTTCTGTTCAACTTGATGCCTATATATGGTCATGACACTTAGGAGTCTACTTACACTCCATACGCCTTCCTCTTGGTGTCAAGAGGATGTGAGAGAAGACATTTTGTGTTCATCTTGGTCTGGGGTGGAATAAAAGCTATTTCTTTGACGTGACCGTCCACTTCCGGTACTCTGAAACGCGTGACAAGGAAGTGCCATTGCCTTCTGTTTTGCTGCCGTAATAGACGACAACTATCCCCGGCTCGGAATTTTTTTGATACATGTGAACATATTTTTTTTTTTTTTTTTTTTTTTTACCAGGTAAGTTGACTGAGAACACATTCTCATTTGCAGCAACGACCTGGGGAATAGTTACAGGGGAGAGGAGGGGGATGAATGAGCCAATTGTAAACTGGGGATTATTAGGTGACCATGATGGTTTGAGGGCCAGATTGGGAATTTAGCCAGGACACCGGGGTTAACACCCCTACTCTTACGATAAGTGCCATGGGATCTTTAATGACCTCAGAGAGTCAGGACACCCGTTTAACGTCCCATCCAAAAGACGGCACCCTACACAGGGCAGTGTCCCCAATCACTGCCCTGGGGCATTGGGATATTTTTTAGACCAGAGGAAAGAGTGCCTCCTACTGGCCCTCCAACACCACTTCCAGCAGCATCTGGTCTCCCATCCAGGGCTTGACCAACCCTGCTTAGCTTCAGAAGCAAGCCAGTAGTGGTATGCAGGGTGGTATGCTGCTGGCATATCATCGTAATGTATGTTTTTTCAACATAGTTTAATCAGATTTTTGAATTTTTTTCGGGAGTTTTGCCGTGTTCCGTCCTCTGACTGTGTTTACGTCGGAGAGATTTGTGCCACTCAGCTAGTGCCAATGCTAAGTGAAGAGGGAAATTTGCCATTCTGAATCCAAACAACGACTCATCTGGACAGAGGACACCTTGTTCAACATTCTGATGAAAGATCAGCAAAAGTAAGAACCAATTTATGATGTTATTTCATATATCTGTCGTGCATGTGAATTGGTCATGGGCGCCCAAGTGTATCTGGCTATTGTGGCTACGCAAATATAGCGCTACATTTTGTTTTCGCTGTAAAACATTTAATAAATCGGAAATATTGTTTGGAATCACAAGATGCCTGTCTTTCAATTGCTGCACACTATGTATTTTTCAGAAATGTTTTATGATGAGTAATTAGCTATTTGATGTTGGTGTCTGTAAATGTTATGGCTGCTTTCGGTGCAATTTCTGATTGTAGCTGAAATGTAAACTATGGTTTATACCTGAAATATGCAAATTTTTCGAACAAAACATATGCTATACAATAAATATGTTATCAGACTGTCATCTGATGAATTTCTTTCTTGGTTAGTGGCTATTTATATCTTTATTTGGTCGAATTTGTGATAGCACCTGATGGAGTAAGAAAAGTGGTGTCTTTTGCTAACGTGGTTAGCTAATAGATTTACATATTTTGTCTTCCCTGTAAAACATTTTAAAAATCGGACATGTTGGCTTGATTCACAAGATGTGTACCTTTCATATGCTGTATTGGACTTGTTAATGTGTGAAAGTTAAATATTAAAAAAATATATATTTTGAATTTCGGGCCCTGCACTTGAGCTGGATGTTGTCATAAGTGTACCGATGTCGGGCTGCACCCTAACAGGTTCTAGAAAGCACCTTTTTTTCTAAGAGTGTAGTCTACATGATGATATTATTATTTTCATTTGTCAAACGGCAGTCAAGCATCGATCATCATGTCACCGGATAAGACCCTAGATATTTTTTGGAAAGGAGCATCAAGCTCATCACTGTGCACTTTTTCACCACCCTGTGAAGTTCATTAACTTATTTCATCTGTAGCCTAATACACTGCATTGTTTCCCAAGTCGTAGTGGAAGGACCACACCATGTCATCCACAGTTCATATGTGAGTAAAGTCATGCCATATAAAAAAAAAAGTCAAGACAGCTGTAAGACATGGTGGGATCATTTTGTGTTGGTAAAAATAATTATGCGAGAAATGGAGGTGGAAATAATGCCTTTATGCACAAATATTTATATAGGGTACTATGGTGTAACTAGCCCCCCCCCATGTGGATGACACACATGCTTAGGCGAATAAACAATAAATGGACATAAATGGATACAGTTTATAGAAATGGGGTGCTTTTTTAAGTACCGGGAATATAACATTTAACTAACTCATAACTGAACTAATTAATTGAGTGTAACATTGATGTGGCAACTCTCTTCTGCTCTGCTATTGCACGATTCTAATTTGTACATACAGTTGAAGTCGGAAGTTTACATACACTTAGGTTGGAATCATTAAAACTCTTTTTTTTAGTCACTCTACAAAATTCTTGTTAACAAACTATAGTTTTGGCAAGTCGGTTAGGACATCTAGTTTGCATGACACAAGTAATTTTTCCAACAATTGTATACAGACAGATTATTTCACTTATAATTCGCTGTATCACATTTCAAATAGGTCAGAAGTTTACATACACTAAGTTGACTGTGCCTTAAGACAGCTTGGAAAATTCCAGAAAATGATTTCATGGCTTTAGAAGCTTCTGGTAGGCTAATTGACATCATTTGAGTCAATTGGAGGTGTACCTGTGGATGTATTTCAAGGCCTACCTTCAAACTCAGTGCCTCTTTGCTTGACATCATGAGAAAATCAAAAGAAATCAGTCAAGACCTCAGAAAAAAAATTGTAGACCTCTACAAGTCTGGTTCATCCTTGGGAGCAATTTCCAAACGCCTGAAGGTACCACATTCATCTGTACAAACAATAGTAAGCAAAGTATAAACACCATGGGACCACACAGCCGTCATACCGCTCAGGAAGGAGACACGTTCTGTCTCCTGGAAAAGAACGTACTTTTGTGCAAAAAGTGCAAATCAATCCCAGAACAATAGTAAAGGACCTTGTGAAGATGCTGGAGGAAACGGGTACAAAAGTATCTATATCCACAAAAAAACGAGTCCTATATCGACATAACCTGAAAGGACGATCAGCAAGGAAGAAGCCACTGCTCCAAAACCGCCATAAGAATGGTTTGCAACTGCACATGTGGACAGAGATCTGACTTTTTGGAGAAATGTCCTCTGGTCTGATGAAACAAAAATAGAACTGTTTGGCCATAATGACCATCGTTATGTTTGGAGAAAAAAGGGGGAGGCTTGCAAGCCGACGAACACCATCCCAACCGTGAAGTACGGGGGTGGCAGCATCATGATGTGGGGGTGCTTTGCTGCAGGAGGGACTGGTGCACTTCACAAAATAGATGGCATCATGAGGTAGGAAAATTATGTGGATATATTGAAGCAACATCTGGCTTAAGGACAACAAAGTCAAGGTATTGGAGTGGCCATCACAAAGCCCTGACCTCAATTCTATAGAACATTTGTGGGCAGAACTGAAAAAGTGTGTGCGATTAAGGAGGCCTACAAACCTGACTCAGTTACACCAGCTCTGTCAGGAGGAATGGGCCAAAATTCACCCAACATATTGTGGGAAGCTTGTGGAAGGCTGCCCGAAACGTTTGACCCAAGTCAAACAATTTAAAGGCAATGCTACCAAATACTAATTGAGTGTATGTAAACTTCTGACCCACTGGGAATGTGATGAAAGAAATAACAGCTGAAATAAATCATTCTCTCTACCATTATTCTGACATTTCACATTCTTAAAATAAAGTGGTGATCTTAACTGACCTAAGACAGGGAAGTTTTACTCGGATTAAATGTCATGAATTGTGAAAAACTGAGTTTCAATGCATTTGGCTAAGGTGTATGTAAACTTCCGACTTCAACTGTAGGTCATAAATGAAGATACTGTATCCCCAGTAAAATTGGAGCACAACTTATGAGCTCACCTCCTGCACTGCTCACACCTAATCCAGTCCCCACCTGAGATTGAAAACGGCTCCTCATAGAGAAGACACTCCGCATCCCCTTCTTTGGTGGCTGATGTGGCTTGTTGGAAGAACCTGCTTCATTTTCTTACCCTCTCTTTTCTTCTTTTTGATGTTTATGCCGAGCCTTTTCTTCCAGCAACCTTCTGTAAGGTGAGGCTGTCAGTTCAGCCGCAGACTCAGCCTTTTTCTTCCTCGGCCTCGCCTCCTGGAGCGTCGGCCTCGGTGACAACTCCAATAGAACTGCTCCAGCTGTTTGTTGTTGGTTTTAGCAAAAACAAACCAGGGTGGTGGCGGTAGTGCTAGTGGATGTAGTGCCAGTGGCGGTAGTGCTCGTGGTGGTGGCTGTAGTGCTAGTGGCGGTAGAGGTGGTGGAGCTAGTGGTGGTGGCGGTAGAGGTGGTGGTGATGGTAGAGCTAGTGGTGGTAGCGGTAGAGGTGGTGGCGGTTGTGCTAGTGGTGGTAGAGGTGGTGGCAGTAGTGCTGGTGGAGGTGGTGGCAGTGTTAGTGGTGGTGGTGGTAGAGTTGGCAGCGGTAGAGCTGGTAGAGGTGGTGGCAGTGTTAGTGGTGGTGGTGGTAGAGTTGGCAGCAGTAGAGCTGGTAGAGGTGGTGGCAGTGTTAGTGGTGGTGGTGGTAGAGTTGGCAGCGGTAGAGCTGGTAGAGGTGGTGGCAGTGTTAGTGGTGGTAGTGCTAGTGGTGGTAGAGGTGGTGGCAGTAGTGCTGGTGGAGGTGGTGGCAGTGTTAGTGGTGGTGGTGGTAGAGTTGGCAGCAGTAGAGCTGGTAGAGGTGGTGGCAGTGTTAGTGGTGGTGGTGGTAGAGTTGGCAGCAGTAGAGCTGGTAGAGGTGGTGGCAGTGTTAGTGGTGGTGGTAGAGTTGGCAGCAGTAGAGCTGGTAGAGGTGGTGGCAGTGTTAGTGGTGGTGGTGGTAGAGTTGGCAGCGGTAGAGCTGGTAGAGGTGGTGGCAGTGTTAGTGGTGGTGGTGGTAGAGTTGGCAGCAGTAGAGCTGGTAGAGGTGGTGGCAGTGTTAGTGGTGGTGGTGGTAGAGTTGGCAGCAGTAGAGCTGGTAGAGGTGGTGGCAGTGTTAGTGGTGGTGGTGGTAGAGTTGGCAGCAGTAGAGCTGGTAGAGGTGGTGGCAGTGTTAGTGGTGGTGGTGGTAGAGTTGGCAGCGGTAGAGCTGGTAGAGGTGGTGGCAGTGTTAGTGGTGGTGGTGGTAGAGTTGGCAGCAGTAGAGCTGGTAGAGGTGGTGGCAGTGTTAGTGGTGGTGGTGGTAGAGTTGGCAGCGGTAGAGCTGGTGGCGGTAGTGCTAGTGGTGGTGGAGGTAGTGCTAATGGCGGTGGCGGTAGAGGTGCTGGCGGTAGTGCTAGACGTGATGGCGGTAGTGCTGCTAGTAGTGGTGGTGGCGGTAGAGGTGCTGGCAGTAGTTCTAGTGGTGGTGGCGGTAGTGCTAGTAGTGGTGGCAATAGAGGTGGTGGCGGTAGTGCTAGTAGTGGTGGCAGAAAGAGGTGGTGGCGGTAGTGCTAGAGGTATTGGTGGTGTTGGCAGTAGTGTTGTGTTTTGAGACAGGCTTGAATAAGGTAAGTAGCCAATAGGCAGAGGGTGGCATAATTTGTCTGATTCTCTAATAATGGTATGGGAATAATAATGTATTATTATGTAGGCCTACATTGAACGCGACACATTGGCTGCTACTGTAGACTGAATGATAGAACCGCTCTTTCCATGTTAAAATGTTATGGGATACATTTTCTCCATTGTTTTTGGTGGTAGGCCACTCTGGAAAGTCTACATTATGATCAAATAGCCACAGTAGCCTACTTGAACACTGTCTGAAACTATAACTTAAAACAGATACAGCCTCAGTGTTCACAGTAAACACGTGCTGGAAGTTACACAGAATTGGAGGGAACATTACCTGAAGCTGATTGAAACATCTTTTGTAGGCCGTAAAACAACTGGTCAACCTTAGGCTTATTAATGCCCACGGCCCTCGCAAGACTGGTTGCTTGCGGTACTCGAACTGAAAGTTGAGGGTTGCGCTTAAGCCACTGAACCAATCCACCCCTCCGTGCCCCTTTCCTTTCTTGAACCTGCGCTTGATTCCCATCCTCTCTGCCAGATGGAAGGCGAGTCTTCTCACGTCCCATGATGTTAATCCAAATAGGGTTCTTTCCATTTGTTGAATGTGGTTGAGGTCACTTTCATATGTGGAAGAGAAGACTGGCACCCCGCCCATTTGGCTGAAGCCTGGGTTTTTCACCTCCTTTCCTTTGTGTTGCCGTAGTGTTCTTGATGGAATGTTGGACACCCTGGCAGCTCCCGTTAAGATCTGCCCATTTTCCATTGCCTTCAGTGCATGCTGTGTTGACTCAGGGCCATAGCTTCCATTGCTTCAGTCTGTTTTCTTCTTGTATGTTCTCATCTGAAAATAAAAACATTGAATTATATTAGTAACTGTAAAGAACTGACACTTAACCTATGACCTGACCCCTAATCTAACAGATAGCCCTTAACCCTAACTACCCCACACAGGACTGTGTACCTTAAGACTAACCCGTTTCTTTCAAACCACATGCCTTAAAGTATTATTATTGACCTACAGAGGGAGTGGTGCCAATTTAAAAGCTCTCTCTTAAAAACGTAGCTAGCTATCTAGTAATATGACATAAAATGCTGTGTAAAATAACTAATTGGCTTTAAAGGAACATTAACTGTAAAGCTTTCTGTCACTAGTGGAAACATTTACAACTGCAATTACGATATCTTATTGAATGTATTTTACCTCAGATCTGGTAGTAAGGTTATACGTAGCTAGCTATCTAGGGAACGTTATATGACATAAAATGCTGTGTAAAATAACTAAACGACTTTAAAGTAACATTAACTGTAAAGCTATCAGTCACTAGTGGAAACATTTACAACTGCAATTAATTACACTGCTCAAAAAAATAAAGGGAACACTTAAACAACACAATGTAACTCCAAGTCAATCACACTTCTGTGAAATCAAACTGTCCACTTAGGAAGCAACGCTGATTGAAAATAAATTTCACATGCTGTTGTGCAAATGGAATAGACAAAAGGTGAAAATTATAGGCAATTAGCAAGACACCCCCAAAAAAGGAGTGATTCTGCAGATGGTGACCACAGACCACTTCTCAGTTCCTATGCTTCCTGGCAGATGTTTTGGTCACTTTTGAATGCTGGCGATGCTCTCACTCTAGTGGTAGCATGAGACGGAGTCTACAACCCACACAAGTGGCTCAGGTAGTGCAGTTCATCCAGGATGACACATCAATGCGAGCAGTGGCAAAAAGGTTTGCTGTGTCTGTCAGCGTAGTGTCCAGAGCATGGAGGCACTACCAGGAGACAGGCCAGTACATCAGGAGACGTGGAGGAGGCCGTAGGAGGGCAACAACCCAGCAGCAGGACCGCTACCTCCGCCTTTGTGCAAGGAGGTGCACTGCCAGCGCCCTGCAAAATGACCTCCAGCAGGCCACAAATGTGCATGTGTCTGCTCAAACGGTCAGAAACAGACTCCATGAGGGTGGTATGAGGGCCCGACGTCCACAGGTTGGGGTTGTGCTTACAGCCCAACACCGTGCAGGACGTTTGGCATTTGCCAGAGAACACCAAGATTGGCAAATTCGCCACTGGCGCCCTGTGCTCTTCACAGATGAAAGCAGGTTCACACTGAGCACATGAGCACATGTGACAGACGTGACAGAGTCTGGAGACGCCGTGGAGAACGTTCTGCTGCCTGCAACATCCTCCAGCATGACCGGTTTGGCGATGGGTCAGTCATGGTCTGGGGTGGCATTTCTTTGTGGGGCCGCACAGCCCTCCATGTGCTCACCAGAGGTAGCCTGACTGCCATTAGGTACCGAGATGAGATCCTCAGACCCCTTGTGAAACCATATGCTGACACATGCACATTTGTGGCCTGCTGGAGGTAATTTTGCAGGGCTCTGTCAGTGCACCTCCTTGCACAAAGGCGGAGGTAGCGGTCCTGCTGCTGGGTTGTTGCCCTCCTACGGCCTCCTCCACGTCTCCTGATGTACTGGCCTGTCTCCTGGTAGTGCCTCCATGCTCTGGACACTACGCTGACAGACACAGCAAACCTTTTTGCCACAGCTCGCATTGATGTGTCATCCTGGATGAACTGCACTACCTGAGCCACTTGTGTGGGTTGTAGACTCCGTCTCATGCTACCACTAGAGTGAGAGCACCGCCAGCATTCAAAAGTGACCAAAACATCTGCCAGGAAGCATAGGAACTGAGAAGTGGTCTGTGGTCACCACCTGCAGAATCACTCCTTTTTGGGGGGTGTCTTGTTAATTGCCTATAATTTCCACCTTTTGTCTATTCCATTTGCACAACAGCATGTGAAATTTATTGTCAATCAGTGTTGCTTCCCAAGTGGACAGTTTGATTTCACAGAAGTGTGATTGACTTGGAGTTACATTGTGTTGTTTAAGTGTTCCCTTTATTTTTTTGAGCAGTGTATTGTCTTTTTTAATGTATTTTAACTCGGACAATTGGGTAGTAAGGTTGCTAGCTAGCTCTGCTAGCAGCTTATGCTAACTAGCTAGCTGGCTAGCATTTACTGCCAGTAAGGTTGCTAGCTAGAAAATGAGCATAAACTACCATTAACTGGGATAGTCATTGTCTAAATGACAGGTAGAAACACATTCATAACCATAAAGGGGTAACTAGCCCCCAGGGGCCAGGTGGAGGTGGAGGTGGAGGCGAGTTGCCCCCAACACACTCATCCAACATATTACTAACTTACTTTATTGAAAAATGATCTAAATGTTTCTCTCTAAACAAGTGGATTATTTATCTTAAGGCTTTCCTACTTGTACATCTAACTTCATTGGAATATATCTACAACTTTGTCACTTACAGAGCAGTGGCAGCCAGGGAAAGTTTTTGGTGACATCTTGTGTTGGGGGGGAGGCTAGTTAACCTTAGGGGACTAGTTACCCTCTAGTAATGGGGCAGCAGGTAGCCTAGTGGTTAGGGCATTGGGCCAGTAACCGAAAGGTTGCTAGTTCGAATCCCCGAGCTGACAAGGTTAAATATGTCGTTCTGCCTCTGAACAAGGCAGTTAACCCACTAACCCACCGTCATTGTAAATAAGAATTTGTTCTTAACTGACTTGCCTAGTTAAATAAAGGTTCAATGAAAAACATAACCAACATATTGAAGTACACTTGGAGTCAGTGATGATGTGGTGTGTTGTCCTTTAGAACTACACACACAACCTCTTATATAGACGACTTCTAAATCTGTCGTTTCCATTACACATGTTGGGAGTTATTTTTCTTGCGACATTGCTTTTGTCGAATAAAACTGGGTCAATGGAAACCTGCCTATTAATTGAGTTATCAAGACAACTCCTCCACGCCTGTCGCGAAGCAGCGCGATGGCGCTGTTCCAATCAAAATGGTGCTGAAATGATCATCTAGGTGACATGACTATTGCTTTAAATTACAGTTAACACTTGGATATGACTTTGGGAGTTTCAGTATAAAACAGCAATTTGATACATGCCTTCCAACTTTATTCCAATATTTTCATCATTCAGTTGATCACAATTTAGGTGAGTTTTCCAGACTCTGCTGCCCGCCTCTACTGCATTGTTCTCGGCACCAGTTTAAATCAATATACTGTTTTCTAGAAATATGGCTCATTTTTGGGTTAAAGCTAATTACATTTCTGTGATATTGGACCGGGGCTCGGGTTTCAATTTACCGGGCTTGGATCAGACTTGGCTCTAACTTTCAGGCCCGATGAGAACTATACTTCCAAGTGGAGCAGTCCACCCATGCTGTGGTGCATGAAGCCTCTAGTGGTGGGAAATAGTACTACCTGCATACTTCTATCAGGAGCAATGTGTAAAAATATTTTGCAGTGACATCCTATCCCATCTTGCTCTGTTGCAGTGGTCACTGGTGGGTCAGACGGGATAGGGAAGGCTTACGCCTTTGAGGTAAGTTACCATTGCTGTCTCTGAATGTGACTGTGGCTGTTCATGGAATACTACCTGTTCATCACTAACTCCATGTGGTTCTAACTCCATGTGGTTCTACCCCCACTGTGCAACACTAACTCCATGTGGTTCTATCCCCCCTGTGCAACACTAACTCCATGTGGTTCTATCCCCCCTGTCCAACACTAACTCCATGTGGTTCTATCCCCCCTGTGCAACACTAACTCCATGTGGTTCTATCCCCCCTGTCCAACACTAACTCCATGTGGTTCTATCCCCCATGTGCAACACTAACTCCATGTGATTCTATCCCCCCTGTCCAACACTAACTCCATGTGGTTCTGTCCTACCTGTCCATCACTAACTCCATGTGGTTCTGTCCTACCTGTCCATCACTAACTCCATGTGGTTCTATCCCCCCTGTGCAACACTAACTCCATGTGGTTCTATCCCCCCTGTGCAACACTAACTCCATGTGGTTCTATCCCCCCTGTCCAACACTAACTCCATGTGGTTCTATCCCCCCTGTCCATCACTAACTCCATGTGGTTCTATCCCCCCTGTCCAACACTAACTCCATGTGGTTCTGTCCTACCTGTCCATCACTAACTCCATGTGGTTCTATCCCCCCTGTCCATCACTAACTCCATGTGGTTCTATCCCCCCTGTCCATCACTAACTCCATGTGGTTCTGTCCTACCTGTCCAACACTAACTCCATGTGGTTCTATCCCCCCTGTCCATCACTAACTCCATGTGGTTCTATCCCCCCTGTCCATCACTAACTCCATGTGGTTCTATCCCCCCTGTGCAACACTAACTCCATGTGGTTCTATCCCCCCTGTCCAACACTAACTCCATGTGGTTCTATCCCCCCTGTGCAACACTAACTCCATGTGGTTCTATCCCCCCTGTCCATCACTAACTCCATGTGGTTCTATCCCCCCTGTGCAACACTAACTCCATGTGGTTCTATCCCCCCTGTCCAACACTAACTCCATGTGGTTCTGTCCTACCTGTCCATCACTAACTCCATGTGGTTCTATCCCCCCTGTCCAACACTAACTCCATGTGGTTCTGTCCTACCTGTCCAACACTAACTCCATGTGGTTCTGTCCTACCTGTCCAACACTAACTCCATGTGGTTCTGTCCTACCTGTCCAACACTAACTCCATGTGGTTCTATCCCCCCTGTCCAACACTAACTCCATGTGGTTCTGTCCTACCTGTCCAACACTAACTCCATGTGGTTCTGTCCTACCTGTCCAACACTAACTCCATGTGGTTCTGTCCTACCTGTGCATCACTAACTCCATGTGGTTCTATCCCCCCTGTGCATCACTAACTCCATGTGGTTCTATCCCCCCTGTGCAACACTAACTCCATGTGGTTCTATCCCCCCTGTGCAACACTAACTCCATGT
This sequence comes from Salvelinus fontinalis, assembly GCF_029448725.1. Lineage (NCBI taxonomy): Eukaryota > Metazoa > Chordata > Actinopteri > Salmoniformes > Salmonidae > Salvelinus > Salvelinus fontinalis. Next base: position 41,236,072 of record NC_074668.1, read on the forward strand.
GGTTCTATCCCCCCTGTCCAACACTAACTCCAGTGGTTCTGTCCTACCTGTCCATCACTAACTCCATGTGGTTCTATCCCCCCTGTGCAACACTAACTCCATGTGGTTCTATCCCCCCTGTGCAACACTAACTCCATGTGGTTCTATCCCCCCTGTGCAACACTAACTCCAGTGGTTCTATCCCCCCTGTGCAACACTAACTCCAGTGGTTCTATCCCCCCTGTGCAACACTAACTCCATGTGGTTCTATCCCCCCTGTCCAACACTAACTCCAGTGGTTCTGTCCTACCTGTGCAACACTAACTCCATGTGGTTCTATCCCCCCTGTCCAACACTAACTCCAGTGGTTCTATCCCCCCTGTGCAACACTAACTCCATGTGGTTCTATCCCCCCTGTCCATCACTAACTCCAGTGGTTCTGTCCTACCTGTGCAACACTAACTCCATGTGGTTCTATCCCCCCTGTCCAACACTAACTCCAGTGGTTCTGTCCTACCTGTGCAACACTAACTCCATGTGGTTCTATCCCCCCTGTGCAACACTAACTCCATGTGGTTCTATCCCCCCTGTGCAACACTAACTCCATGTGGTTCTATCCCCCCTGTGCAACACTAACTCCATGTGGTTCTATCCCCCCTGTCCATCACTAACTCCATGTGGTTCTATCCCCCCTGTGCAACACTAACTCCATGTGGTTCTATCCCCCCTGTCCATCACTAACTCCATGTGGTTCTATCCCCCCTGTCCATCACTAACTCCATGTGGTTCTGTCCTACCTGTCCATCACTAACTCCAGTGGTTCTGTCCTACCTGTCCATCACTATGGTTCTATCCCCCCTGTGCAACACTAACTCCATGTGGTTCTGTCCTACCTGTCCATCACTAACTCCAGTGGTTCTGTCCTACCTGTCCATCACTATGGTTCTATCCCCCCTGTGCAACACTAACTCCATGTGGTTCTGTCCTACCTGTCCATCACTAACTCCATGTGGTTCTATCCCCCCTGTCCATCACTAACTCCATGTGGTTCTATCCCCCCTGTCCAACACTAACTCCATGTGGTTCTATCCCCCCTGTCCAACACTAACTCCATGTGGTTCTATCCCCCCTGTCCATCACTAACTCCAGTGGTTCTGTCCTACCTGTCCAACACTAACTCCATGTGGTTCTATCCCCCCTGTGCAACACTAACTCCATGTGGTTCTATCCCCCCTGTCCAACACTAACTCCATGTGGTTCTATCCCCCCTGTCCATCACTAACTCCATGTGGTTCTGTCCTACCTGTCCAACACTAACTCCATGTGGTTCTATCCCCCCTGTCCATCACTAACTCCATGTGGTTCTGTCCTACCTGTCCAACACTAACTCCATGTGGTTCTGTCCTACCTGTCCAACACTAACTCCATGTGGTTCTGTCCTACCTGTCCAACACTAACTCCATGTGGTTCTATCCCCCCTGTCCAACACTAACTCCATGTGGTTCTATCCCCCCTGTGCAACACTAACTCCATGTGGTTCTATCCCCCCTGTGCATCACTAACTCCATGTGGTTCTATCCCCCCTGTGCAACACTAACTCCATGTGGTTCTATCCCCCCTGTCCATCACTAACTCCATGTGGTTCTGTCCTACCTGTCCATCACTAACTCCATGTGGTTCTATCCCCCCTGTCCAACACTAACTCCATGTGGTTCTATCCCCCCTGTGCAACACTAACTCCATGTGGTTCTATCCCCCCTGTGCAACACTAACTCCATGTGGTTCTATCCCCCCTGTCCAACACTAACTCCATGTGGTTCTATCCCCCCTGTCCATCACTAACTCCATGTGGTTCTATCCCCCCTGTCCATCACTAACTCCATGTGGTTCTATCCCCCCTGTGCAACACTAACTCCATGTGGTTCTATCCCCCCTGTCCAACACTAACTCCATGTGGTTCTATCCCCCCTGTGCAACACTAACTCCAGTGGTTCTGTCCTACCTGTCCATTACTAACTCCATGTGGTTCTGTCCTACCTGTCCATTACTAACTCCAGTGGTTCTGTCCTACCTGTCCATCACTAACTCCAGTGGTTCTGTCCTACCTGTCCATCACTAACTCCAGTGGTTCTGTCCTACCTGTCCATCACTAACTCCATGTGGTTCTATCCCCCCTGTGCAACACTAACTCCATGTGGTTCTATCCCCCCTGTGCAACACTAACTCCAGTGGTTCTGTCCTACCTGTCCATCACTAACTCCAGTGGTTCTGTCCTACCTGTCCATCACTAACTCCATGTGGGTCTGTCCTACCTGTCCATCACTAACTCCAGTGGTTCTGTCCTACCTGTCCATCACTAACTCCATGTGGGTCTGTCCTACCTGTGCAGCTGGCAGGACGTGGGCTGAACGTGGTGATCCTGAGCAGAACCAAGGACAAACTGGACCGGGTGGCACTGGAGATAGGTGGGAGGAATTTAAATTTACATTTAACATTGTCTTTGAGGGTTAAGAACAGGAGTGTCAAACATACTGCTCGCAGAGGTTCAATCCATCCCGAGGGTGGTTTGTGTAAAAATAAAATATATTGTTTTTGAAATTATAATGGACCTACATCGATAGAGTTTCTTGACTGTTTCCAACTCTAATAATCACGGAAATTAAAGCTACACCGTCAGTGTCGAATTTGACAGCGAGGAAATATAACAGATATTCGGTGCAGCCCTCCGGACCTCGATGAAGACCCCCGGTGCATAATGAGTTTGACACCCCTGGTTTAGATGTTAGGTCAAATGTATCTATTCGACTTCATTTTGTGACGTTTCTCTTTCACAGGAGAAACCACGGGTCAGAAAGTGAAAGTGATCGTAGCCGATTTCACTGAGGATGACATGTACGAACACATTGAGGAGAACCTGAAAGGCTTAAATATCAGTGTATTAGGTACACGCTGTCCTTCATTATTACTCCTTGTTATATTTACTGATCTCTAAAAAAAGTCTACCTATCCCAATGACAGCTGCCGAGTGGCATTAACCTGGTCTTATCCAATTCATGCAGTGAACAACGTGGGGATTCTGCCTAGTCATATTCCCTGCAAGTTCCTGCAGACTAAGGACCTGGAACAGGTGAGAGGAAACATACAATAGTGGTTCACCTACAGATGTAGGATCTTAATTTGATTCAGTTTGCTACAGCAGGAAAAGAATCCTGCAGCAACAGGAAATGTGAATTATTTTGTGTATTAGAATTAATATACATTTTTGGAATGGCTGATGCATTGGACGTTAGGGCAAATCAAGTCTGAAATGTTCAGTTGGAAATGGCAAACTTTAGAAGCCTTTTAAACCTTGAATACACTACAAGTTTGCAATTCCTGCAATGCACAAGTTTTCTTTTCAACAAAAGAGTGATCAAATTAAGATCCCGTCCTCATACCTCACCTGTCCTCTTACCTGTTCCTCACATTCCCCTTTCCTCTCTCGCCTCACCTCACCTTTATCCAACACGCTGCTTGACACAGTGGAGGCTGCTGAGGGGAGGACGGCTCATAATAATGTCTGGAATGGAGTCAGTGGAATGGTATCAATGACATGGAGTTCACATGTTTGATACCATTCCATTGACTCCATTCCAGACATTATTATGAGCTGTCCTCCTTCCAGCAGCTTCCACTGCTGGAATGGAATAAATGGAACGATATTCAACAAATCTAACATGGAAACCACGTTTGACTCCATTACATTGATCTCATTCCAGCCTCTACAATGAGCCCGTCCTCCTATAGCTCCTCCCACCAGGCCCCGCTGGTGTGATGTCATAATATGCCAGTTATTACGTTGATGTTGATCCACCTCAAGAAATGCACTTGCATTTGGCGAAAGGCTCGTGACACACATACTCAGGCTGACTGGCTCTCGTTTAGGCACATGAGAAATAAGTGCACTCAGGCTATCAGGAAGGCCAAAGTTAGTTACTTTAAGGAGCAGTTCTCTCTCTGTGGGTCTAACCCCAAGAAGTTCTGGAAACGGTTAAAGACCTGGAGAATAAACCCTCCTCCTCACAGCTGCCCATGTCCCTTAATGTTGATGATGTGGTTGTTACTGACAAGAAGAACATGGCTGAGCTCTTTAATCACCACTTCATTAAGTCGGGATTCCTAATTGACTCAGCCATGCCTCCTTGCCCGTCCAACATTTCCTCATCTCCCACCCCTTCCAATGCGACTAGCCCCAACGCTCCTCCCTCTTTTTCCCCTGCCCTGCTACAAAGTTTCTCCCTGCAGCCGGTCACTGAGTCCGAGGTGCTAAAGGAGCTCCTAAACTTGACCAAAAAAAAACATCTGGGTCAGACGGTTAAGCCGCTTTCTATCACCGCCAAGCCTATCTCTGACCTTTTTAACCTGTCTCTCCTCTCTAGGGAGGTTCCTATTGCTTGGAAGGCAGCCACAGTTCATCCTTTATTTAAAAGGGGAGATCAAGCTGATCCTAACTGTTATAGGCCTATTTCTATGTTCCCCTGTTTATCAAAAGTGTTGGAAAAACTTGTCAATAATCAACTGACTGGTTTTCTTGATATCTATAGTATTCTCTTTGGTATGAAATCTGGTTTCCGCTCAGGTTATGGATGTGTCACTGCAACCTTCAAGGTCCTCAAGGATGTCACCATTGACCTTGATTCTAAGCAATGTTGTGCGGCCAAAGCTTTTGATATGGTAGATCATTCCATTCTTCTGGGCTGGCTAAGGAGTATTGGTGTCTCTGAGGGGTCTTTGGCCTGGTTTGCTAACTACCTCTCTCAAAGAGTGCAGTGTATAAAGTCAGAACATCTTCTGTCTCAGCCACTGCCTGTCACCAAGTGAGCACCCCAAGGCTCGATCCTAGGCCCCATGCTCTTCTCAATTTACATCAACAACATAGCTCAGGCAGTAGGAAGCTCTCTTATCCATTTAGCTACAGTCTTCTACTCAGCTGGCACCTCCCCGGATTTTTGTGTTAAACGCTCTACAACAAAGCTTTCTTAGTGTCCAACATGCTTTCTCTGCCCTTAACCTTGTTCTGAACACCTCCAAAACAAAGGTCATGATTACAGGTGTGATTACTACCTCTGAGGGTTTAGAGCTTGAGGTAGTTAGCTCATACAAGTACTTGGGGAGTATGGCTAGACGGTACACTATCAGCACATATCAAAGCTGCAGGCTGAAGCTAAATCTAGACTTGGTTTCCTCTATTGTAATCGCTCCTCTTTCACACCAGCTGCCAACTAACCCTGAATCAGATGACCATGCTAGATTACGGAGACGTAATTTAGAAATCGTCAGGTAAGGGTGCTCTTGAGCGGCTAGATGTTCTTTACCATTCAGCCATCAGATTTGCCACCAATGCTCCTTATAGGACACATCACTGCACTCTATACTCCTCTGTAAACTGGTCATCTCCGTATACCCGTCGCAAGACCCACTGGCTGATGCTTATTTCTAAAACCCTCTTAGGCCTCACTCCCCCCTATCTGAGATGCCTACTGCAGCCCTCATCCTCCACATACAACACCCGTTCTGCCAGTCACATTCTGTTAAAGGTCCCCAATGCACACACATCCCTGGGTCGCTCCTCTTTTCAGTTCACTGCAGCTAGCGACTGGAATGAGCTGCAACAAACACTCCAACTGGACAGTTTAATCTCCATCTCTGCATTCAAAGACTCAAATCATGGACACTCGTACTGACAGTTGTGGCTGCTTTGCGTAATGTATTGTTGTCTCTACCTTCTTGCCATTTGTGCTGTTGTCTGTGCCCAATGTTTGTACCATGTTTTGTGCTGCTAACATGTTGTGCTGCTACCATGTTGTTGTCACGTTGTGTTGCTACCATGCTGTGTTGCCATGTGTTGCTGCCTTGCTATGCTGTTGTCTTAGTTATCTCTTTATGTAGTGTTGTGTTATCTCTCGTTGTGATGTGTGTTTTGTTCTATATTTTTTATTTTATTCATTTTACTTTGAATCCCAGCCTCCGTCCCCGCGGGATGCCTTTTGCTTTTTGGTAGGCCGTCATTGTAAATAAGAATTTGTTCTTAACTGACTTGCCTAGTTAAATAAAATACAAATAAAAATGTTACCTGTGGAAGACAAGGAAGGAGGAACACACTTCACTATTGTTTTTTTGTTTTTTACCCCTTACAGAGAATTACAAAAGTGATCAACTGCAATGTGAAAGCCTTGGTCAAGGTGGGTAGATATTGAAGCCCATCAGTGGAGTTTATGCTTAAAAGGATACTTTGTGATTTTGGCAATGAAGACCTTTATCTACTTCCCCAGATGAACTCATGGATATCATTTAACGTCTCTGTATGCAGTTTGAAGGAAGTTGCTGACTAGTGCTAGCACACTTACTAACTAACACATTCTCATTTACAGCAACAACCTGGGGAATAATTACAGGGGAGAGGATGAATGAGCCATTTGTAAACTGAGGATGATTATGTGACCATGACAGTATGAGAGCCAGATTGGAAATTTAGCCAGGACACCGGGATTAATACCACTACTCTTACAATAAGTGCCATGGGATCTTTTTGTGACCACAGAGAGTCAGGACACCCATTTAACATTCCATCTGAAAGATAGCACCCTACACAGGGAATTGTTTTGAAACCAGAGGAAAGGTTGCCTCCTACTGGCCCTCCAACACCACCTGGTCTCCCATCCAGGGACTGCTAAGCTTCAGAAGCAAGCCAGCAGCAGGATGCAGGGTGGTATGCTGCTGGAAGTCTATGGTAACTGCTAGTAGATACCATAGACTTCCAGTCATTGTGCTAACGCTAGTTAGCATTGGCTCGCGAAACTAATTCCTTCATCCTAAACACAGAGACATAAAAATGGTATCCACGAGTTCATCTGACCAGGACCGGCGTTATGGGCAGACCTTAGGAGTCCTGGCCCGCTCTAACATACCTCATGCCCCGTCCAAATAAAATATTTAAATATTTGACCAAGACACCCGCCAACAGAAAGACCCATCCAAGCAAGCGAAACAGCGCGTCTCTGTCTCTGTGTGTGTAGCCCAGGAAATCTGATGCTGTCAGAACTAAAAGAGTATGGCATGACATTCTCTTTTTTGCCAGTCCGCATCAGATACAGTACATTCGGAAAGTATTCAGACCCCTTGACTTTTTCCACATTTTGTTACAGCTGTATTCAAAAATGGATTAAATCGTTTTTTCCCCCTTATCAATCTACACACAATACCCCATAATGACAAAGCAAAAACTGGTTCAGACATTTTTACAAATGTATATAAAAAAGAATTTCTGAAATATAACATTTGCATAAGTTTTCAGGGACTTTACTCAGTACTTTGTTGAAGCACCTTTGGCAGCGATTACAGCCTTGGGTATGACATTACAAGCTTGGCACACCTGTATTTGTGGAGTTTCTCCAAATAGAACAAGCAGGTGACAATTTTACAGGCTTTTATCAGCACAAAATCACTGAGGGAGCAGGCCCTACATCTCAAGCAAAATAATATAATCATCAACGCACTCAACAGCTTTCGTTGTTTAGGCTATGTGACATGGACATGTGCCGAATGATTGCCAACTGCCAATTGACTTTTTGACTGCTTGCATATCAACCCATATTCATATTGTCATTATTGCTTATGTGATGATTTTCACTATAATCAAGCACACTTGGCGCTTGTAATGATGTTTAGGCTACTGATGTGTTCGTCATTTGACCATGCATCTTGCTGACCTTGCTCTTGGTGGTGGGGGTATTTATTTTTATTTTGTCGTTATAAAAATAAGCTTATACCGGGTTCCAACACCAACGCTTACAGTTAATAGTTGTAACAAAGGCACTCCACGAATAAAATGTATTGAACACTTAATATTATAAGTAACAAATAAAAAAAATTACAGTCTACATCCAAATAGGAGGTCCCGTGAACAAAATACTTTCCCCTCTATGGAAATCACATGCCCGTCCAATGGATTTTTTTTCTGGCGCCGGCCCTGCATCTGACTCATTGCCAAAATCCCGAAGTATCCCTTTAATTAAGTGTATTTTGTTTTTAACTGACCTGTCTTTGTTCCACAGATGTGCCAAATAGTCCTGCCAGGGATGGAGAAGAGGTGTTTTGGGAGAGGTTTTCCTCAAGTCAATATTTGAGACTTCACATTGTCAATTAATCGAAAGTCCAGTTCATTTGTACTGAAACTAGAATTAGTCCAATTGTAAAATCCTGTTAATTACTGGATGAACGTATGTTGATGAATGTCAGGAGAGGAGAACCTGAGTAATCCTGACTGTCTAATTCCTCTGCAGAGGGAAGGGAGTGATCGTGAACATCTCCTCTGGTGTTGCCAGTGTTCCCTCCCCCATGTACACCATGTACTGCGCATCAAAGGCTAGTACAGACCCGCTATCTCTTTCTAAGCACAGGATGATCCGTCAGTTGTACGCGATGCTTCTGGAATTAGTCGTTTGTGTAACAAATAACCAAAGTGATTTCCATGTTTCTGTCTTGCTGTCTTTGTACAGGTGTTTGTGGAGAGGTTCTCTCAAGGTCTGCAGGCTGAATATAAAGCAAAAGGAATCATGATACAGGTGCAGTGATGCATCCAAGCATCAGTGTACATGGGTCTATTTAACATTCATATTAAAGGGGGAGGGCACTCAAATCGTTTGTACATGTACTGACTGTGTATATTGGCTTATTCATCCCCCCTCCTCCTCACCTGTAACTATTCCCCAGGTCATTGCTGTAAATCAGAATGTTTTGTCAGTCAACTTACCTGATAAAATAAGGGTAGAATAAATAAATACAAATTGTATTCATTGGTTTGTACAGCAACGTGAATGTGAATTCAGGAGGTGAGCTAAATCAAGAATTCATTTAGGGAAATAAATGGCATTTTTCTATTCTTGAATTTTAAGGTAAATTCACTTCCCCACTTGACTGAATTTAAATGGAACTGGCCTCAACACTGTCTACTCTATATGTCTACTTTACTCTATGTTTCTTTCCTGTGTCTCTGTGTCCAGGCAGTGGCTCCATTTGGGGTGTCCACCCCCATGACGGGCTACCAGAAGTCCAACATGGTGACGCTGACAGCGGAGGACTTTGTCAGGACATCCCTGGAGTACCTCCAAGCCGGGGACAAGACCTACGGCAGCATCTGTCACACAGTACTGGTAAATCACATCAGAACATCTACACATATGGAAAGTAGGAGTATTTACCTTGTTTTTAGTATTTGAAACAGGTGTGTGTGTGTGTGTGTGTGTGTGTGTGTGTGTGTGTGTGTGTGTGTGTGTTTGTGTGTGTGTGTGTGTGTGTGTGTGTGTGTGTGTGTGTGTGTGTGTGTGTGTGTGTGTGTGTGTGTGTGTGTGTGTGTGTGTGTGTGTGTGTGTGTGTGTGTGTGTGTGTGTGTGTTGTCTCTACAGGGTTGGATGGTACAGGCTGTTCCTCAGCAGATCCTCCACAGTGAGACCATGCAGGACAGTCTACTGGAGTATGTGAAGAAAAGAGTGGGGACATAGGTCATAGGAGATCACCTGCAACACATGCACTATTTTAGCATCATGTACTGTATGCTTGTCTGTAAATAATATGATGCCTTTTAAATAACTTTTTCATATGTATGTTTTTCTAAAACAAGAGGACTGTAAAATACATTTTTAACTCATACTTCTAGTAAGTTGAACTCAAAATCAATGTTTATGTGATACTGACTCAAAATGAGAAGTCACACCAACTTTTCCCAGCATGCTCTGCTGCAGGTCGATTTTTTGGAATCTGTGTTTTTTAATATACGTTGAGTGATTGATTAATCTTATACTACACAAAGATAAATAACATACCTTTTTATAAACTAATCCAATAATTTTGTTTGAATTTTTAACTTGTTACTGAAATGGTTTAACTTGTTACTGAAATGGTTCCAGGTTAAATGGCTTAGGCGGTCTCCTCCCATTGTTCCTAACCCTCCTGGCAGTCATTATCAGGTTGCGGGTGAATACAAATTTCAACTGTTGGATAGCCTAACTGGCTGGATTCCAATAGAAGTTACAGCATAATGTGACGTGCAGGTAGAAGTTAAAACACAAGTAAATTTCCCCCTTTGGAAGATTCCTCGAAAGACTTCCTCGATTTACAAATCTGGGAATTTTGGGAAAGTTACCAGAATTCTGCAATCCTACTTGAAGGACTGATGTGACCTGTAAACCATGAGTTTCAGGCCATTGTATAAAGGTATATAAAATAAGACCTTATAAGATATGTAATGTATTGTCATAAAGAGTTTAATTATCATAGGAACTCAGTTATTGAAGGCCACAGGACTGAAAGTTAATGAATTCAACAACCATGTCTCTGTCACTAACAAATACTGTCATGGGTGGTAACTCTACAATTCATTTGAAAAGGAAATTATATTTAACATTTTCAAGCTGATATAACTAAAATACGGACCCCCTACAGGGTCACAGTGACTCTATCGGTTTGAGTAATTACAACAAATTCACTTTATGTAACTGTACTCAGATATATTTAGTGCAACAGGTTTCCTCAAAAGTTTTACAGTGAGGGAAGAGAGGGCCGGTGGCACTGTTGTCTTACTGGGCCAATCAACTACGTGAACGTGTCTCATGTTTCAACCTCTCTCTGAGCTCTAGGCTAAAGCCAACACAGAGGAAGACAGAACGCTTCTGAAATGTTGCTTTTTGAGTGAACTGTTTTGTTTTTACTGATTATATTTGAGTTAAGGCTAATTGATCAAATTGAGGTAATCAGTTTCTCCCACAAAAAAAGTCTGTCAATTTACAGTTACATTTGAGTAATGGTAAATTATAGTTTCTAAGTAAGGTGGGTGTCACGTTCCTGACCGGTTTTCTGTTATTTTGTATGTGTTTGACGGTCAGGGCGTGAGTTTTGGGTGGGTAGTCTATGTTGTGTGTTTCTATGTTTGTTAAGGGTGACCTGATATGGCTCTCAATTAGAGGCAGGTGGTTTTCATTTCCTCTGATTGAGAGCCATATTAAGGTAGGTGTTTTCACATTGTTTGTTGTGGGTGGTTGTCTCCTGTGTCTGTGTATGTTACGCCACACGGGACTGTTTTCGGTTTTGTTTGTTCGTTCGTTTAATGTAGTCAGTTTTCCTGTTATTGCGTTCTTCGTGTTTTCTGTAAGTTCGTCGTCCAGGTCTGTCTACGTCGATTATTTGTTTTGTAATTATTCAAGTGTTCGTCGTGTTTTTTGTTTTGTTTAATAAATACTATGTCGAACTACAACGCTGCATTTTGGTCGTATCACTACTCCTCCTTTTCGGATGAAGAGGAGGAGGAACGCCGTTACAGTGGGCTTTGCTACACTTAAACATTTCAGGTATTGCAACTTATACTTATTAAGTGACTTAGACCACTGCACCACTCAGGAGGCCTAAAGTCAAAGGCACTGCATCGCTGTGCTACAGGCGTCACTACAGAACAGGGTTTGATCCCAGGCTGTGATGCAGCTGGCCACGACCGGGAGACCCATGAGGTGGCGCACAATTGGCCCAGCGTCGTCAGGGTTAGGGGAGAGTTTGGCCGGCTGGGATGTCCTTGTCCCATTGTGCTCTAGCGACTACCTGTGGCGGGCCGGGCGGATGCATGCTGTCGCAGGTTGTACTGTGTTTTCTCTGACACATTGGTGCGGCTGGGTTAAGTGAGCAGTGTGTCAAGAAGCAGTGCGGCTTTGCAGGTTCGTGTTTCGGGGGACACATGGCTCTCGACCTTCGTCTACCGAGTTCGTACAGGAGTTGCAGCGATGGGACAAGACTGTAACTACCAATTGGGGAGAAAATAAAAGTGACTTTGACTTTAAAAGATTATGTAGTGCTCACTTCCCCATATTGACTACATTTAACTAGTGTTTTTATGTATAGAGAAATCAAAAAAAGTTGACTTACAGGAAAAATGTAAGTATACTTTACTCAAACTGTATTTGTATTACTCATATGATGTTGTACTCCACACTTCAGCTATTTAAGTTTCTTAACTAAATTGTTTTGAGGTAATCAGTTTCCTAAAAATGTTTAAGTGGCCAGAACTTATCCGGTTTTACAAAGCAGGAAATGTATACTATTCTGGGAATATTTCAGTAAAATGGCAATAAGACATTCAATACCTGCCAAACAACCATGGGCTTTTAGATTCTGTCTCTACTGTATTCTGAAATAAACTTGGAAAGTATTGGCATGTATTTGAAAACACTAACATATACTCACTCACTCTAGTCAGAACTAAGAAACTCAGAAATGTTCAACTTGCTAACTGGCTGTAGTTATACACGTGCCGTGTTCAACCAGTTAGCAAGTCAAACATTTCAGAGTTTCCTATTTCCGACTAGCATGTGAACGCAGCATTCACCCAGGTATTTGAATATAGCATTTCAAATACGTATTTGTAGGGGATCATTTTCCAATTGGGAGACGTGTGTGTGTGTGTAGAGAAAATAGGAACTTGTCCTTCATGGTGTGTGGAGGCCTACAGAACACCCATTGAAGAATAGTGTGAGGATATCTATACGGACACACACAAACACGCACAGCGTGTGTCTGTAACCCTCATCAAACACGCACAGCGTAACTCTCATCAGTGTAGTCTCCTCCAGGGTGCGAGACAGATAGGGAGCGCAGTTCAGCGTGGTGGGGAGTAGATGGCCAGGCCGTTCTGTCTGTCTGTCTACACTCTACAGTAAATCACTGAAACTGATGCTTTTAACCCTCACATACAGTTGAAGTCGGAAGTTTAAATACACCTTAGGCAAATACATTTAAACTCAGTTTATCACAATTCCTGACATTTAATCCTATTAAAAATACCCTGTCTTAGGTCCGTTAGGATCACCACTTTATTTTAAGAATGTGAAATGTCAGAATAATAGTAGAGAGAATGATTTATTTCGGCTTTTATTTCTTTCATCACATTCCCACATTCCCGGGTCAGAAGTTTACATGCACTCAATTAGTATTTGGTACCACTGCCTTTAAATTGTTTGACTTGGGTCTAATGTTTTGGGTAGCCTTCCACAAGCTTCCCACAATAAGTTGGGTGAATTTTGGCCCATTCCTCCTGACAGAGCTGGTGTAACTGAGTCAGGTTTGTAGGCCTCCTTGCTCACACACGATTTTTCAATTCTGCCCACAACTTTTCTATAGGATTGAAGTCAGGGCTTTGTGATGGCCACTCTAATAACTTCACTTTGTTGTCCTTAAGCAAATTTGCCACAACTTTGGAAGTATGCTTGGGGTCATTGTCCATTTGGAAGACCCATTTGCGACCAAGCTTTAACTTCCTGACTGATGTCTTGAGATGTTGCTTCAATATATCCACACAATTTTCCTTCCTCATGATGCCATCTATTTTGTGAAGTGCACCAGTCCCTCCTACAGCAAAGCAAGCTTCAAGGTTGGGATGGTGTTCTTCGGCTTGCAAGCATCCCCCTTTTTCCTCCAAACATAATGACTGTCATTATGGCCTAACAGTTCTATTTTTGTTTCATCAGACCAGAGGACATTTCTCCAAAAAGTACGATCTTTGTCCCCATGTGCAGTTGCAAACCGTAGTCTGGCTTTTTTATGGCGGTTTTGGAGCAGTAGCTTCTTCCTTGCTGAGTGGCCTTTCAGGTTATGTCAATATAGGACTCGTTTTACTGTGGCTATAGATACATTTGTACCTGTTTCCTCCAGCATCTTCACAAGGCCCTTTGCTGTTATTCTGGGATTGATTTGCACTTTTCGCACCAGAGTACGTTTATCTCTAGGAGACAGAACGCGTCTCCTTCCTGAGTGGTATGACGGCTGCGGGGTCCCATGGTGTTTATACTTGCGTACTATTGTCTGTACAGATGAACGTGGTACATTCAGGCGTTTGGAAATTGCTCTCAAGGATGAACCAGACTTGTGGAACCAACAGGGCAACATATAATAAATTATAAGAAGCATTCATAACTTTTCATCCCACTTACCATCGCTGATGTTGTGCCAGCTTGTCAGAGCAGGTTGACTGGCTAACCAATGGGTGACTGGAGTGATGGACTGTCATGATGCATTATCTTCCTATGGTAAGGGAGAAAAGGGGGAATAGATACGGAGAGAGTCAATTATACAGTAGTTAGAAGAAAAGAGGTGGAAATGAGGGATGGAGAGGGAGAGACAGATAGATGTTAAAAAGGGGGTCAGATTTACCTATACCTAAGTCTTTCTTTGTTCTGCATATTACCGTTGGAGTCGCTCCAAGACAGAGAAAGAGAGAGATTGAGCGAGGGAAGAAGAAAGGAGGGTAAAAAAAGAGTCTGTCACTCTCATTATTAACACACAGCAAGATATAGGGGAGACAGACTGGCAGACAAAATAACACAACACACACACACACACACAGGCAAAAGAAGGCAGACAAGGACACACGTACACACACACACACACGCACACACACACACACACTCATGGATCCCAACATTGTCCAGCATGTCTTGTGCGTCTCACTCACTGATAAACCAGTGTCATGGGATCATTTTAGGTTGGCTGACATTTATCCAGAGAATGTAATGCGTAACAAAGAATGTAACATGCAAACATGTAATATATTTTCAGTCTATGTCACCATCTAGTGGCAGTTTATGGTCATCACAAGCAGAAAAAGGAAGTTAAGAGTCTGTTATTTGTTGTTATTAGCAGTAGTTAAATAGTTAAACCTTACAGGTCCCAAAGAGGAGTAGGATAGAAAGTAGGATAAAAGACTTAACCCTAACCGCAAAATGGTAATACATTGTATTTACAGCCATAATTCAGCTAGCCCTAACCCCTCCCAGTTAACAACAAACATTCCCATAACTTTAGAGAACGTTCCCTTAAGAGTCTCATAAGTCAACTAACGTTTTTCTAGGAATGTGCTTGGAATTTTTCCAAGAGAACGTTCCCTTAATTTCAAATAGAATGTCTCATAATTTAACATATTCATGTTCTAGAACTTCTCATAAATTCACATATAGACACGTTTTACGGGATGTTGCAAGAATATTCATGTGTCCAGTTTTCTGTGGGTTAGGACAATATTCCATTAACGTTCCACCAAACATACACAGCACATTGTTGCCATGTTCTCAGAACATAAGGTATTAATGTTCTAGACACGTTTCATGGGACGTTGCCAGAACATTTGCGTCCCCAAAAACATTAGACATCACATTAATCTTGCCAAGCCAAGACAGTTTTGTCTGTTGGCAAGGGATACTCACATACAGTGTTTTCAACTTACATATTTGACACACATGATTACATTGAGCAGGTTCATTTATAAAGAAATTATTATTCAACATGTTTTCACTAGGCAAGCGGTACCGGAGCGCCAAGTCTAGGATCAAAAGGCTCCTTAAAAGCTTCTACCCCCAAGCCATACGTCTGCTGAACAATTTATCAAATGATCCCCCGGACTATTTACATTGACCCCCCCCCCCCCATGGTTTTTACACTTCTGCTACTCACTGTTTACTATCTATGCATAGTCACTTTACCCCTACCTACATGTACAAAATAACTTGACTAACCTGTACCCCCGCACATTGACTCGGTACCACTGCTATGCCATCGTGTCAATGTCCTGTGTCAGTTATTTAATCGGACTATTCTCTCATCATTGATTTTATTTGCATATTTCAGCAATTTAAGGGCTTTCCGTATAGTTGTCTAACGTTGGTGGGCATATTAACCTGTTTCAATGATACTCCTGAATCACTATGATCAATAAAATATTTCTTGAGTGTACTTTTAACAGAGCTGAGATTTACTTTAAAAGTGCATTCACCTTATTGCTTACACCTATCAAGTTTATTTCAAATCTACACAAGTGCCTAAGGAGAAGGGATTAGGGTTTCTTCTGGACAGGGCCTAACTATACTAGCTCAATAAGAAAATGCCCTAGAGATATTCCTTATTGGGGCAGTGGTTAAGGTGTTTGTCCTTGGTGCTGGTGGCCTAGACCTGGTAGACCTGCTAGGGGAGTCACCCTACTCTATAGGTCTTCACGGATCCACCTGTGTCCCATGGTCTGGGCCGATTCTGATATGATTATCTCGGGTATGTGTGATTGTAACTGACTTGTCTGGAAGTGCCCGTACAGATCCCAACGCGACGGCTGCAGTATAGAGCGAGAGAGATTAATTGTATAATTTAACAAGGTGTGATGTGTCATTTAAAAAATAAAATAATAATTTGAACGTTTCTTTGGGGCTTCAGGTGACGTCTTGACAACTGATTCCCAGAAATGTTCCTGCAACGTTCCCATGAAACGTGTCTATAACTTTAATATCTTACATTCTGAGAACATGGCAACCATGTTCTGTGTATGTTTGGTGGGACGTTGATAGAATATTCTCCTAACGCTCAGAAAACTGGACTCTCAAGCATTAGAGGAACGTTTACAGTTAACATTACAAAAATGTTTTCTCACCCTAGAAATTGTTAGCTGGGTAGCTTTATGTCCACACCAAGGTTCAATCTTCATCCTAGCCCTAACCTGTTGACAAGTAAGTATGTTTGGGATTTAATTGTCTTGAGCATTAAAAATAAATTGGACTTATCCCAGAACCATGGTTGCAATGCAATGACTGAATAGAATCAACTGATGAAGCACAGATTTGTAACTGACCTCCTATCATTCATCATGAAACAGGGTCCTGTTCATCAGTGCACACTGTAGCAAAACTTTTCACAATGGAAAAGAAAAACAGGTATTTCTTACTGGAAAAGTTCAGGTAGTCCCTCCCCATTTGCTATTGTTTTATTCCCGAGTGAATACGACCCCAGCACTTGGGGTTCTGTCTCTTTTATGAGTTTCATGACAGACTGCTATGGCCACTATAGCCAGGAGAGGGCACTAAATATACACCTTTCATTGCAGTTCCAATGGCACAATTCAGCCCGATTCATGTCTCCATTGCATTATTACTGAGAACAAATAGATACCTGTAAGGGATGCTTTTAATCCGCATTTTATCTTTGCAGGCTTTTTAATAAATTGTGGTTTAATTGATCCTGGTCAGCCAGTCGACTGCCTGCCCCTCTCCCAGCCTCTAGTTGTCTCGATGGAAGTTCCGTCTGTCACGCCCTGGCCTTAGTATTCTTTGTTTCATTTATTATTTTAGTTAGGTCAGGGTGTGACATTGGGAAGGTATGTGTTTTTTGTATTGTCTAGGGTGATTGTATGGTTTAGGGGGTTAAGTAGAGTAGATGGGTTAGTGTTCAGTGTAGGTGTCTAGGAAAGTCTATGGTTGCCTGAATTGGTTCTCAATCAGAGACAGCTGGTTATTGTTGTCTCTGATTGGGAGCCATATTTAAGGCAGCCATGGGCTTTAGCTGTTTGTGGGTAATTGTCTATGTTGAACGTTTGTTGCTTGTCTGTGCACTTACTTTATTTAGCTTCACGGTGTTTTGTTAGTTTGTGTATAGTGTTCGTTTTGTGTTTTCACTCTCTTCGCAATAAAAGAAGATGTATTTTCCACACGCTGCGCCTTGGTCCACTGTCTATCAAGACGACGATCGTGACACTGTCGACTTCTAGTGAATATCTTTATTTTCATGTCAACAACTTTCTACTTGTGATGTGCTAAACGCCTTGCGCAAGATTGATGTAAAAACAAATCCACTTGGGCTGATTTGCTTGATCCTTTCTTGCTGCCGTTTCGGCTCCTCTGATTGCAGAGTCTTTAACACATATTTTTAACCATATAATTATTTATCGTACCATTCCCAGGGTCTGGAAGGCGGCCCATATACTCCCCCTTCAAAGAGGTGGTGACCCATGTGACCTAAATAATTATCGCCCCATTTGCAAACTCTCTTCCCTAGCAACAATTCGGAAATCCTTTGTAAATACTCAACTTAGATCCATTTTAACTAGAAAGGGTATACTAAATGTACACCAGTCAGGTTTCAGACCAGGTCATAGCACCATCTCTGCTACTTCTTTGGTTTAAAATGATGTTCTTAATTGTTTGGATAAGAAGAAACAATGTGCAGCCCTTTTTATTGACCCGTCTAAAACATTCAACACTCTGGACCACTCATTACTTATTCAGAGGCTTTCATCAATTGGTATAGTCCAGGCTGCATGTAGTCGGTCTGAAAAGTATTTAAAGGACAACAGACAGTGTGTGTTTACTGATGGTGTTAAATTGGGTTTTCTGGACATAACAAAAGGCGTCCCACAGGGATTGATTCTTGGTCCGGTTCTTTTCACTATTTACATGAACAATTTTGGTTTATCGGTAAAATATTACTTTCATCTGTATGCAGATGACAATGTGGTGTATGCTATTGCCCCCCACAGGCGACCAGGCTCTGTCACAGCTTCAATCTGCATTTATTGCCCTGCAGAAAGCCTTTGTTGAACTGACATTGGTACTTAATGCAGGTAAAATCAAGTACATGTTATTTTCCAAATCACCCCCCCAAAATTTGATGATTTATGCATATACAGTATGTGCTTTGGATGATACCCTCATTGACCATGTCCCTGCCTATAAATATCTGGTCCTCTGGATTGACAAAAGCTATCTTTCAAAAAGCATGCTGATGAGTAAATTAAGAAATTAAGAATTAAAATAGCCTTCTTCTATAGGAACAGGTTATGTCTTTTGTTAAATAGCAGAAAACAATTCAGTCAACATTCATTCTGGTTATTTACTATGGCAATATCATCTATATGAAAGCAGCTGTCACTGTTGGAAGCCATTGTGTGCAGTTTATCATAGCGCATCGCACTTTATTACAAGCGAAAGGTTCAGTAGACATCATTGCATTTTGTATCAGAAAGTAGGCTGGCCCTCTTTGAAGTCTGGTATATCGATGCATTGCACTCTTTTTGTTGATAAAGCCCTCTTGCATAAACTTCCACCATACCTTACTTCATTGTTAACCTTCAGACGAATAAATGACCAGACCTGGACTAAGGGATGGCTAACCCTGGAGATCCCTTCAATCTCCACCAAGTTAGGTAAATCTACTTTTAGTTTTTTTGCACCTCTCATGTGAATTGATCTCCAAAACTCCTTAAACTTGGTGGAGTTGGTGCCTTTATGGAAGGTGTTCCCAAACTTTGTTGGCCCACAACCCCATTTTGATATCAGAAAATTCTCACGATCCCAACCATGTGAAAAAGATTATGTAATTAACAGCCAGTGTTTACATTTTAATTTGGGGCTATGACAATCAATTGCAAATTAGTCTGACATAATGTATCTCATCTCACCACCGTTACTCAGGGGCGTTGTCAACAGTGCGCACCTCATCTCTGCTGTAACATCCAAACTGGAATGATATTTGGTTTTAATGCAGATAAAAGCGCTGAATCCAGCTTTATGGTGCTTTGAAAACAACTAGAAACTCTGAAAAATGTGAGGTCAAATCACAAGGTCAGTGATCTTAGATTACTTACTTAGAAAAGGGCCCAGAGTTCCCAAGTTGTATTACAGTTCAAAAATATTTTTCCCAGTCGGAGCTCGTTTTGCCAGTTGTCTTGAACACACTGAAGTCTAACGCCGGAGATTTCCGAGTCCACAGTTGTTTTGAACTCGACATTACTGCTCAGAGGCAGGGTAGTTTATTCCCATTGAGTCAGGAACCAAAATTATTCCGTAGTGACCTGTGAATGTATTCGATTTCACTTACCGGCATGTCAACTGAGCCAGGACCACATTCAACCGGATTGGGAAGTAGGCCCCAAAGTGCTCTTCCAAGCGTTGGAGGTGAGCAGCCATCACTCATGTGGGAAACTTACTGATGCTGTTTGCTATTAGAAACACGCACAGCTGAGGGAAAGCATTCTACTCATCTGTAGAATGCTTTTGTATTTCCCCTGCATGCTTGCGTTCAGTTCGTTTAGTTTTACATAGGCAATGAGACACATTTTATTTTCATTGCACAGAAAAGTCAACCAAGTCAGTTTTTACATTATTGTGAATGACAACAGTTCCTCTCTGAATGCAACATTTTTTACAACACTGTCCCATCGATAACCAACAAGACTCGGTATGAAATAGAACATTGTCATGCTCTGATCCCATATCTCCACATAGTTTTGCTAACAGGCGTGCGTGCAGTGGATGTGGTTTGATGTAGTTTACAATCGAAGTTACCTGCTGCAGTATATCTCCTAGTTCTGTGCTCAGCTCTTTTGCCACCAGTTGCTCTTGGGGGATCATACAATGCATCCATCTGGCAGAGGGAGACACATTCATAACTAGAGTCCAGAGGCCTGCCCACCGTCCCGCCATAGATGGAGCACCATCTGTGCAAAAGCCCACCATTCCAGGTGAAGCTGGTTAAGAGAATGCCAAGAGTGTGCAAAGATGTCATCAAGGCAAAGGGTGGGTATTCTAAGAATCTCAAATATAAAATATATTTTGATTTGTTTAACACATGATTCCATATGTGTTATTTCATAGTTTTGATGTCTTCACTATTATTCTACAATGTAGAAAATAGTAAAAATAAAGAAAAACCCTTGAATGAGTAGGTGTTCTTAAACTTTTGACTGGTAGTGTATATACTGAACAAAAAATATAAATGCAACATGCAACAATATCAAAGATTTTACAGGGGTACAGTTCATAGAAGGAAATCAGTCAGTTGAAATACATTCATTAGGCCCTAATCTATGGATTTCACATGACTGGGCAGGGGCACAGCCATCCACTTGGGAGCCAGGTCCACCCAATCAGAATACGTTTTCCCCCAGAAAAGATCTTTATTACACAGAAATACTCCTCAGCACCCCCGTCCTCCTCAGACGATCCCACAGGTGAATAAGCCGGATGTGGCTGTCCTGGGCTGGCGTGGTTACACGTGGTATGCGATTTGTGAGGCCGGCTGGACGTACTGCCAAATTCTCTAAAATGACGTTGGAGGCGGCTTATGGGAGAGAAATGTACATTCATTTCTCTGGCAACAGCTCTGGTGGACTTTCCTGCAGTCAGCATGCCAAATGCACGCTCCCTCAAAACTTGAGACATCTGTGGTATTGTGTTGTGTGACAAAACTGAAAATTTTAGTGGCCTTTTATTGTCCCCAGGACAAGGTGCACCTGTGTAATTATCATGCTGTTTATCAGCTTCTTGATATGCCACAGCTGTCAGGTGGATGCATTATCTTGGAAGAAGATAAATGCTCACTAACAGGGATGTAAACAAATTTGTGCACAATTTTTTGGGAGAAATAAGCTTTTTGTGCATATGGAACATTTCTGGGATCTTCTATTTCAGCTCTTGAAACATGGGGCCAACACTTTACATGTTGCGTTTATATTTTTTTTCAGTATAGATACACTATCATTCAAAAGTTTGAAGTCACTTAGAAATGTCCTTGTTTTTGAAAGAAAGGCAAATTTTTTGTCCATTAAATATCTACATACAGTTGAAGTCGGATGTTTACATACACTTTGTTTGGAGTCATTAAAACTTGTTTTTCAACTACTCCACAAAATTATTTTTAACAAACTATAGTTTTGGCAAGTCGGTTAGGACATCTACTTTGTGCATGAAACAAGTAATTTATCCAACAAGTGTTTACAGACAGATTATTTCACTTATTATGTACTGTATCCCAATTCCAGTGGGTCAGAAGTTTACATACACTAAGTTGACTGTGCCTTTAACAGCTTGGAAAATTCCAGAAAATTATGTCATGGCTTTAGAAGCTTCTGATAGGCTAATTGACATAATTTGAGTTAATTGGAGGTGTACCTGTGGATGTATTTCAAGGCCTACCTTCAAACTCAGTGCCTCGTTGCTTGACATCATGGGAAAATCAAAAGAAATCAGTCAAGACCTCAGAAAAAAAATTGTAGACCTCCACAAGTCTGTTTCATCCTTGGGAGCAATTTCCAAACGCCTGAAGGTACTACGTTCATCTGTACAGACAATAGTACACAAGTATAAACACCATGGGACCACGCAGCTGTCATACCGCTCAGGAAGGAGACGCATTCCGTCCCCTAGAGAAGAACGTACTTTGGTGCGAAAAGTGCAAATCAACAAAAGTATCTATATCCACAGTAAAAACGAGTCCTATATCGACATAACCTGAAAGGCCGCTCAGTAAGGAAGAAGCCACTGCTCCAAAACCGACATATAAAAACCAGACTACGGTTTTCAACTGCACACGGGGACAAAGATCGCACTTTTTGGAGAAATGTCTTCTGGTCTGATGAAACAAAAATAGAACTGTTTGGCCATAATGACCATCGTTATGTTTGGAGGGAAAAGGGGGATGCTTGCAAGCCGAAGAACACCATCCCAACCGTGAAGCACAGGGGGTGGCAGCATCATGTTGTGGGGTGCTTTGATGCAGGGGGGACTGGTGCACTTCACAAATTAGATGGCATCATGAGGATGGAAAATTATGTGGTTATATTGAAGCAACATCTCAAGACATCAGTCAGGAAGTTAAAGCTTGATCGCAAATGGGTCTTCCAAATGGTCAATGACCCCAAGCATACTTCCAAAGTTGTGGCAAAATGGCTTATTAAGGACAACAAAGTCAATGTATTGGAGTGGCCATCACAAAGCCCTGACCTCAATCCTATAGAAAATTTGTTGGCAGAACTGAAAAAGCGTGTGCGAGCAAGGAGGCCTACAAACCTGACTCCGTTACACCAGCTCTGTCAGGAGGAATGGGCCAAAATTCACCCAACTTATTGTGGGACGCTTGTGGAAGGCTACCCGAAATGTTTGACCCAAGTTTAACAATTTAAAGGTAATGCTACCAAATACAAATTGAGTGTATGTAAACTTCTGTCCCACTGGGAATGTGATGAAAGCGTAGAATGCCAGCATCCCGGAGTCGCCTCTTCACTGTTGACGTTGTGACAAGTGTTTTGCTGGTTCTATTTAACGAAGCTGCCAGTTGGGGACTTGTGTGGCATCTGTTTATCAAACTGGACACTCTAATGTACTTGTCTTCTTGCTCAGTTGTGTACCGGGTTCTCCCACTCCTCTTTCTATTCTGGTTAGAGCCAGTTTGCACTGTTCTGTGAAGGGAGTAGTACACAGCATTGTATGAGATCTTCAGTTTCTTGGCAATTTCTCGCCTTCATTTCTCAGAACAAGAATAGACTGACGAGTTTCAGAAGAAAGTGCTTTGTTTCTGGACATTTTGAGCCTGTAATCAAACCCACAAATGCTAATGCTCCAGATGCTCAACTAGTCTAAAGAAGGCCCGTTTTATTGCTTCTTTAATCAGGACAGTTTCAGCTATGCTAACATAATTGCATTAGGGTTTTCTAATGATCAATTAACCTTTTAAAATTATAAACTTAGATTAGCTAACATAACGTGCCATTGGAACACAGGAGTGATGGTTGCTGATAATGGGCCTCTGTACGCCTATGTAGATATTCCGTTTAAAAAATCTGCCGTTTCCTGCTACAATAATCATTTACAACATTAACAATGTCTACACTGTATTTCTTATCAATTTTATGTTATTTTAATGGACAAAAAAAGTGCTTTTCTTTCAAAAACAAGGACATTTCTAAGTGACTCCAAACTTTTGAACGGTAGTGTATATATAGAGTAATTGTTGTTTATTGATGTTTTCATGCAGGGCTTATCTGCAAAATAGACCGTGGTCTCAGCATGACTCCTTGGCTATAGCAAATAAAAAAATCTCTGGGAATTTCCACTGATAGATCTCTTTGAAATAGGCTAGTAGTTACTCAGGCTATTGTGCGTTCTGCTTCCAACCGACAGTTTGAACGATGAATATCACTTTCAGCTGAAATAAAAAAGGTTTTTCTTTTCTTCCCAGATGGGACTTTCCACACCTGATTTACTAGGTAATCGTGTGGTGGGACCTTGAACATGTTAAATACCCCCTTTCAATGTTCTATTTCAAAGCCCTTTCATGGATCAAATGATATGGTGATGAGTCAATTGAACCCTTGTCACATTGGAAGAGTTCAGCTTTTAAAACGGAATGTTTGATGGGGAGCGCAAAAACAGGTGAGTGACGTGAGAGAGAATGAGAGACAGACAGAGAGATAGATAGACATAGCCAAGTGAAAGTAAGGGTGCTGAGGGTGCTGCAGCCCCCCCCCTGATAAATCAAAACAATATATACAGTATATATTTGAACATTTTAAAATAATATTTCAAATATATTTTTCCACCAAACTAATGCACTGGGCATTTATTAGTCCTGTAAAAGTCGAGAGCAAGTTATATAAATCTCTCTCACCTTCCTTCCTTCCTCACAGTCCTCACACATCATTGATCTGGGTGGCTTGGAGAAAGCCCCATGGAAACTGTAGCTCTCACCTAATATTGTCCATTCAGGGATTTACACAAGGAGGGGAGGGGGAAATGTAATATAGTGGTCCTGTGTGGGTGGTCAAGAGGACAGAACTAAAAGCAGCCTTTGAAGATGTGTCCTTCGTGACGGCCCTCCACTCTGAACACTGAGTGCTTGTTGTTTCAGTAAACAGAGGAAAAGGTCAGAGGAGTATCCAAAACAAGCCCGACAGCCACCACGGCCCACCCAACACGCATGGTTTGGGACCAGGCCGGACCACTCACCTCAACACACAGGCAGGCCCATGACAAGATATTTTGTGTTTTTTTTTACTATAGCTTTCATATGGCTGGTTTCTCAATCAGAGGAACGTGCTGAGCTTGTCAGTTGGACACACCAGAATAAATATTCTAATATATACATTCTCTGACATATGTATTTCTGTGACATAATTACCACCTTGTCCCTCAACTTTAGTTTTTGTGAACATCAACGATTTTCACCGCGTTTCAAGGCCTAATTATTTCTCCCCGAAATAATATCACTTCTCTCCTCGACGCAGATCTTTGAAACTCAGAGTATAATTCCTACCCTTCATCTCCTCCTAAACGGGATACTGTCAAGGAGAAGGTGAACTGTCAGAGGGAAAGACGGAGGCAGAGAGAGAGGACCCCAAATTACAGGAAGAGAGAACAGAGCGCACTTTCCTCCACTCACAAATGGCGGGGCTTTGCTTTTGTAGCCCTGCAAAAATAAACACAGGAGAGGCTACAGCTGGGGGGAGAGGAGAGGGGCCAGCGAGCCGCTTGCTTACCGAGCCCCCCGTTCACTAAACAATGGATCAGATAAAGCAGGCCCCTTTGGCAGTGCTAGACACGGCCCAGAAATGCCTTTCTTCTCTACGATTATATCTCCCTACTCCAAATATTTACTCTACGGAAACGCACAATTTTCCATTGCATTTGCTCTGTTTGAAAGGAGAGACCTCCCTCGCTATCGGTCTCACCTTTTACAGTTTGACATGAGGGGGTTCAGTGTGTAGATGCATCTCTTGTCCAGAGAAACATGATGACACTGACCTTCTTTTACAAATCTATCATAGAACCACACATTTACTATTTCACTCATTCCATCTAGGTGTGGAGAATGAAGTTTCAAGGAGATCGGAGTTCATTTTAGTTGTCTCACCAGTGGATCATTAATATTCAGGCAGGGGACTTACACTCTTTTAGGAACCAGAGACTAAACAGGAGGATTATTCCTGTGTGTGTTTGTATCCAGTCTACCTCTTTTATGATGTAGAACAATAAGGAGAGGAAGGGCCCAGGAGCTAGTAAATTAGACTCAGTTACAGCTAACAGGTCTCCTAGGAAACCAAGACAGGAATGGTTGACCAATTGTGTGTAATTTCCTAATGAAATGAGAGAGGCACAGCGTTGAGATTGCGTGCAATGTCAACAAGCTCAGTTCGTGTAACGCTCATTCCTTCAACGATAAACGCGAATCTGACCAACACCCCTGGTGAGACAAAACCGCGACTCGTCAGTGAAGAGCCCTTTTTGCCAGTCCTGTCTGGTCCAGTGACGGTGGGTTTGTGCCCATAGGCGACGTTGTTGCCGGTGATGTCTGGTGAGGACCTGCCTTACAACAGGTCTACAAGCCCTCAGTCCAGCCTCTCTCAGCCTATTGCCGACAGTCTGAGCACTGATGGTCGGATTGTGCGTTCCTGGTGTAACTCGGCAGCTGTTGTTGCCACCTTGTACCTGTTCCGCAGGTGTGATGTTCGGATGTACTGATCCTGTGCAGGTGTTTTTACACGTGGTCTGTGTTATGGGATTTTTGTGTTTAATGACTAAAATATGTATACATTTGACTTAGAATTATAACTAAACAGAATACTCCTACAATACTGTAAGAATGAATCTTATTATAATCATAATGTTGAATGTTATGTGTTCCTTGTTAGAAAGAATGGGTTTATCTTCAGACAGGCTAGAATGATGTCTCTACCCAGAGAGGGGAAAGACCTTGGGTTGGTGGCAGATTATTTAACAGGTGGCAGACAGTAATGAGAATGCTAACTGTACTGCCATTGTATCCGAGAGGAGGATGGACATTAAAACCTATGACATCATCTTTATTATATAACATGATGTAAAATGTATTATGATCAGTACTCTCGAGAATAAACGCTATTGATTGATTGATTTTGAGACTGGTTTCTATCCATTTAATGCTGATAATTATCTTACAAATTCTTATCTATGGGCAGAGTGTTTTAATTGAATTGGTTGATAAACATAGGAATAAAATTCCTTTAACAGTCTGCCACTGCGAGGATGATCAGCTGTCCGTCCTGTCTCCCTGTAGCTCTGTCTTAGGGGTCTCACAGTACGGACATTGCAATTTATTGCCCTGGCCACATCTGCTGTCCTCATGCCTCCTTGCAGCATGCCTAAGGCACGTTCACGCAGATGAGCAGGGACCCTGGGCATCTTACTTTTGGTGTTTTTCAGAGTCAGTAGAAAGGCCTCTTTAGTGTCCTAAGTGTTCATAACTGTGACCTTAATTGCCTACCGTCTGTAAGCTGTTAGTGTCTTAACGACTGTTCCACAGGTGCATGTTCATTAATTGTTTATGGTTCATTGAACAAGCATGGGAAACAGTGTTTAAACCCTTTACAATGAAGATCTGTGAAGTTTGTGGAATTTTACAAATTATCTTTGGAAGACGGGGTCCTGAAAAAGGGACGTTTTTAGAGTTTAGTAGTACTAAACGTAGTACATACACAGTAACACTATAGTATAGAATAGACACTTACACACACACAGACACACATGATTTTGAGTAACATTCAACCAAAAAGGGAAGGGAGAAGATGGTAAACACTATGTCAAGCAAAAAGATATAGAGGACTGAGAAAGGGAGGCATAAGGAGGGAAATGTAAGTGGGTGAGGAGATAAGGGAAAATAACTGAAATCGCTGAATGAACCCGACAATAATGAGAAGGGAGGAATGGTTGGATGGACAGACGATTTCAGGAATATTTTTTCTTCTTTGGGGGGGGGGGGGCTAATAGCAGCTGATGCATTATTTAAATGACTTATACATCCACATGCAAAATACATTAAATGAAAACAATGCTACAGAGGGGCAAAAAATACCACATTCTGCCAAGGTTACCATCGCCTTCTTTTCTCAAATTCTTAGTTCCTCATGAAGAGCTGCGAGCGCCAATACAGCAGACGGACAGGTAACTGCCAAAATAAAACAAACACCAACATAAAGTGTCTTAATAGGGCGTTGGGCCACCACGAGGCGCCAGAACTGCTTCAATGCACCTTGGTATAGATTCTACAAGCGTCTGGAGCTCTATTGGAGAATTCGACACCATTCTTCCACAAGAAATTCCATCATTTGGCGTTGGTGTTGGAAAACACGGTCTCCTGCGCCACTCCAGAATTTCCAACAAGTTTTCAACTGGGTTGAGATCTGGTGATTGACACACACACACCCGTTAAACCTCCTATGCTCCTTTGAGACCCCACGTTCAAAGTCACTGAGATCTCTTCTTCCAGCCATGGTAGCCAAAATAATGGGCAACTGTGCATTTTTATACATGACCCTAAGCATGATGGGATGTTAATTGCTTAATTAACTCAGGAACTAAACCTGTGTGGAAGCACCTGCTTTCAATATACTTTGCATCCCCCATTTACTCAAGTGTTTCCTTTATTTTGGCAGTTACTTGTCGTTTCTATCTCTGTAGAAGCCTGAGAGGAAAGGCCTCCATTGGCCTATCTTTCACCAATCAAACCACACGCTCTGTCTGTCTCTCCCTGACCTTCTGCAAGTAAACCCAGCCAGCCAGATGGATGGACAGACACTTGGGTAATTGTGACAGTGGAATCCAGAAAGTCCTCTCACCGCCATGACACAGAGAAAAGACCCTAATGGGGAATTTAGAAAAAGCCAGCAGTCCATTTTTGGTCAAAAGTGATGCCCGAAATAGGGAACAAAATACAGCAAAACAGAGTGAAAAGATGGTAGACACAAGTGGACCCATAATCCAGTGAACCCACACAACTCTTTGACTCTTGTACTTGTGTCTTTTAGTCCTCAGTGCCTCTTGCTAAACATGTTCCACCTGTTTTTATTTATTGTCATCCATCCAGAGGACAGAGCAGCACTCGGTTTGCGTTTCTCACGTCGCTGAAGAGCTGCAATCCTTTAAGATGGCTTTTATACAGGACAACATTGGGAATCATTGGGGCATGATGTACTGTAGAGGTGTCCAATTCTTTACAATCATTTAGTGCATTTGTACATTTCTAAAACCTTAAGCCTGACTGTCATTGCACTTGAACCAGACCGAGCAAAGAGGGGAGGGGAGGTAGATGGGAATCTGTTCGTGGCGTGAGTTTGAGGAGGAAAGAGATATAGAAAGGGCTTTTTTTATTCACCTCAGTCTCGGATTTGAACAGGCGTGGCAGATGTGTGGGCCTGTCTGTGTGCACCATCTACCACCCAGAAGGGCTACACACACAGCTTTGGCAGCGGAGCAGTGTTCTGTTGAGGCACGTATTAGTCTTGTTGTTTATTGATAGCTATCCGCACTTTCTCATTTCAGCTAAACAAAACACATTAACAGAGCTGCACCCTTAGGGGCTCTGCCTACCTCAGCTGAGAGGTCAAACAGCTGCGTGGCTTTCTCTCTCTCTCACACACACACACACACCTATACAGTAACTATCAGAGATGGTATACAGCAGCGGTCCCCAAAATGGTGGGCCAGGACCCACAGATGGGGCACATCCAAATCCTACTGGTTCTCTATATGCAAAAGACTGTAGGTGCACAACTACACTGCACATCTGCAATAGTCAGTGGATGACAGCCTGTGAGGTGAAGGGAAGCATCAGTCTGATGGTTTGTGGGCCCATTCAAAATGGCACCCTGTTCCCTATATAGTGCCTATGGGTGATGGTTAAAACTAGTACGCTATATAGGGAATAGGGTGCCTGTGGTGGGATGAGGGTAATGGGGGGGGGGGGGGGGGGCAGCTCTTTTCTCAGCCTCCCTTTTACCTCTTTAATGCTCTAATGGTGCAGCAGCGGCCTCCACTCTGAGGCCATTAGAAGCAGAGCTGAGCCCAACCACAGCCTGTCATTTTGCAGAGTACTGATGTGGGAAGGAGCGTTCAGACATGCCCCCACCACAGGCCCTGCCCCCAAACAGCCCCTGGCCCACTTCCCGTACACACCGTCTACTGAGAAAGAATATATAGGAAAACTAGTCAAAGCCTTGCGGAAGACAGAAACACAGATAAAGAGACAGAGTGTGAGTGAACAAGGGGGGGGGGGGGGCTCGAAATGACAGGTAGTGTCTAATTTAAATGGGAGATTCTTATTAGGACCACCAAGGGTCCGGCCATGTAAGTGGCCAGACATGAGATTCTCAGGCTGGTGGTCACTAATTAGTTCAGCAGGAAACTTGGGTTACCACCACTGACACAGTCAGAACGTGTCTGGCCCATGTCAATGGCACAATGGCATTAACTTTCGGAATTACAATGTACATTTCCATACTGCACAAACATACATGAGCACGCACACACATGGTTTGTCTACATGGTTGACTTACACACATGTATTTATCTATCTATAATTTCATGATAGGTTACAGTAACCAAAACGATTACATTTTTCATTTTTTTTTTTTTAAAGCATAAGAATAATAAAAGTCGAACGCAAAATACATTTGCATGTCGTCATGTCTCCCCCAGAATCACTTCTTCCACAGGAACTTGTCGTTCCTCTTCCAGAGTGACGTATTCCCTTTCTCCTCTCCTCCCCCTGTTCCTCCTCTGGCCCTGACGCTAGCACTCTCGCACACCCGCTCTACCTCCGACAGGTCCGTCAGTTTGTTGATCCTATCCTCGTTACCCTCCTCCAAAATGTCCCAGAAGTCTCTGTGGCTGTTCTTTGACCTCTCAGGGGCTAGAGAGAAAAGTGGCGTAATGGGGTGTGTGAGGGGTGTGGTGACGGATCGAGAGGGGGGAGTAGTAGTAGAAGAAGGGCCTGGGACGGGTTTTGTCAGGGGCCGAGGGTGGGGTGTGCTGGGCGGTTTGGGAGGCGTTGTAGGGTGACAGGAGGCAGGTGTGGCAGAGTGAGAAGTGGGTGTAAAGACAGCCCGTGAGGTAGGGGTTTTTGGGAAGCCCCTCTGAGTGTCTGAGGAGGCCTTGCTTCTGGGTCGCAGCAGGTCGTCCAGGATGGAGGTGTCTCCTAGCAGCTCTGTGAGGAGGACCTGCTGGTTGGGGGGAGAGGAAGGCTGAGCTCTGTACCGCTGCCTCCTCACAGCCTCACTCTTCCTGGGGGAGGACAGCAGGCTGCTCCTCCCTTTCTGAGGGCTGGCTGTGGGCTTAGCCTGGGAATGGATGAGAGCTGAAGAAGAGGAGGAGGAAACGGGTTGAGCTCCAGAGGCCCCTGGTCCCAGAGGACTACTCCTACTACTGTCCAGGTCTGAGCTGGAGCACTGAGCAGCTCTGGACATTCCACTATTACCACTCTTCTTCTTCTTCCCTCCTCTGGTGTTCCGGACCCTCTGCTCCTCAGAAGAGGGATCATCCCTCTGGGGTTCTGGAACGGACCTATGTGGGGTTCTAGGTGCTGCTTGGGGTTCTAGAGCAACTCTCTGGTTCCTTTTGGAGCTGGGTCTGTGTTTGGTTGTAGAGGAGGAGGAAGGCTTTGAGGCTGTCCTGTCAACTTTGGGCTGGGCTGTGTGTGGTTCTGCGAAGTTCTCCCTGATGATGGAAGCCACCTCAGGGCCCTGGTCAGTGTAGTACTGTCGTAGCTGAGCCAGTCTCTGGGCAGAGGTACGCCTCAGAACCTCCTCAGCAAACTGTCTCAATGAACCGGATCCAAATACACACGCCATCTCCTCCAGCTGCTGCCTACATGGGAACACACACACAGGATTTGGCTCAGAGAGCGTAGGGAAGTTGCGTGATAACATATTAGAAAATAGGAAAATGTTGGCTTGAAAGTAGGTGAGCTTGATGCTTCGTGGATAAACACTATATATACAAAAGTATGTGGACACCCTTTCAAATGAGTGGATTCGGCTATTTCAGCCACACCCGTTGCTGACAGGTGTATACAATCGAGCACACAGCCATGCGATCTCCATAGACAAACAGTGGCAGTAGAATGGCCTTACTGATGAGCTCAGTGACGTTCAACGTGGCACGGTCATAGGATGCCACCTTTCCAACAAGTCAGTCTGTCAAATTTCTGCCCTGCTAGAGCTGCCCTGGTCAACTGTAAGTGCTGTTATTGTGAAGTGGAAACGTCTAGGAACAACAACGGCTCAGCCGCGAAGTGGTAGGCCACACAAGCGCATAGAAAATAGTCTGTCCTCGGTTGCAACACTCACTACCGAGTTCCAAACTGCCTCTGGAAGCAACTTCAGCACAAGAACTGTTCCTCGGGAGCTTCGTGTAATGGGTTTCCATGGCCGACCAGCCGCACACAAGCCTGAGATCACCATGCGCAATGCCAAGCGTCGGCTGGAGTGGTGTAAAGCTTGCCGCCATTGGACTCTGGAGCAGTGGAAACACGTTCTCTGGAGTGATGAATCACGCTTCACCATCTGGCAGTCCGACGGACGAATCTGGGTTTGGCGGATGCCAGGAGAAAGCTTTTTCTGCTGTAATGCATACTGTCATCTGTAAAGTTTGGTGGAGGAGGATTAATGGTCGGGGGCTGTTTTTCATGGTTCGGGCTAGGCCCCTTAGTTCCAGTGAAGGGAAATCTTAACGCTACAGCATACAATGACATTCTATTCTGTGCTTCCAACTTTGTGGAAGGCCCTTTCCTGTTTCAGCATGAGAATGCCCCAGTGCACAAAGCGAGATCCATACAGAAATGGTTTGTCGAGGTCAGTGTGGAACAACTTGACTGGCCTGCACAGAGCCCTGACCTCAACCCCATCGAACACATTTGGGATGAATTGGAGCGCGAACTGCGAGCCAAGCCTAAACGCCCAACATCAGTGCCCGACTTCACTAATGCTCTTGTGGCTGAATGGAAGCAAGTCCCAGCAGCAATGTTCCAACATCTAGTGGAAAGCCTTCCCAGAAGAGTGGAGGCTGTTATAGCGGCAAAGGGTGACCAACTCCATATTAACGCCCATGATTTTGGAATGAGATGTTCAACGAGCAGGTGTCACATACTTTTGATCATGTAGTGTATATTTAGGGTACATTTCTGATAGAAAAAGGACCCTATATCATTCCATGACTAAGACAGGCGCAACTGTCCCCAAAACAACATGGACTAACCATATTCTGTCACAGCAATTAAAACAGGAACAAACCATATTCTATCACCGCCATTAAAACAGAAACTAACCATATTCTGGGAGTCTCAGGATAACTGTGATATTGGAGGGGAAAGGCAGTACTGTAGAGCCTGAATACAACTGGCTAATTTTTGGTAAGGTTCTGGGAAATGGTTGAGAGGGTTAGCTCACACACACACGAAGAAGAACCCCTTTCTACCAGTTGAGGGCGCTGCACACCATAACGGTGGTTAGATTTGGCACTCTGCCCTGCCCTACCAGGAATAACTCACCTTCGGATGGTTCTGGGGGTCTCTCCAATAATGACGGTGGTGTGTTGGGTGGGGTGGTGGACGCTCCTGATGGTGTGTGTGACTGGGTGGTCCACACTGGGTCTGTGCACTGCTCCCACCCAACCAACATCATTATGGGAAGTATGGAATGGTGGAGTGTGTTCAGGCTGGGTCTGTAAAATACGCATATGCACAGATTTGATAAATTCCTTCTAATCACACTGAGGAAGGGACAAGGGAAAGGGCTTAGGGAGTTGATTTGGAATAGGACACTAGACTATCGACTCGTTGGGTGGTTTGGGCTTCACCAGGTAGTGGGTGTGTACCTCCTGTGTGTCCCGGAGTTCATTGGCTGGAAGCTGGGAGAACCTCCTGCGCTCAAACACGTCTCTGAGAGCGGCTCTGCTGATTCGCTCTTCGGCCTTGCTCCCGCCCACCACATGTTGGTTAGAGTGGGTGTAAACCACCTCCCGTACACCACCTACAACACACACACGAATAGGAGATATAAGTCTGTACTTACAGGCAAATTCTACTCTAACTCTTGGTATAGAATTGGGCCTGTATCCAAGAAGCATCTCAGAGTAGCAGTCCTGATCTACTCCGAGATGCTTTATGAATACAAGCCCCTGATGTTTGCTGACACATATGATACGACAGTTTTTTTTGTTGAAAATCCCACTTTGACCTTACCTAACACATTGTCAATTGTTCCACAGGGCGGTCCTTTGGCAGACGGGACAGTCTCGTTCGCTTTTGGGTTTTTCAGACCTGTAAACGCCCCCGCTCCGTGTTGGTCTGTCTGTGGGTCTGGGCCATGATTGTGGTTCTGTGGAGCTGTTACAGATCGGACTCTTTCGACTGGAGTGTGGTTTTCGTCTGAGGAGGTAAAAGTCTCAATGTCCTCTGCCTGTCTGGTTCTTCTACTCTGGTCTACTGGTCTGTTGCTGGTCTCTCTCTTACTACCACCAGCTCTCCCCATCTCCCTCCTTCTCAGGTGTGCTGTGGGTCTCTTAAGCACATGAGTTTGTGCACAAGGTCTGATTAGCTCCTCAATGTTTATGTCAATATCCTCAGACTCAGAGTCAAACACCACCTGGTGCATTCTGGAAACTGGAGTTTTAGTGTTAGATCGTTTGCCTCCGCCGGAGGGGGGTGAATCATCATCACTGTCCTCCTCCACCCGCCTCTTCCTCCTTATTCCTCGTTTCAGATTTGGTATTTTTCTCCCCATGTCATCACTCTCTCCTGACAGTGTAACAGGATCATGGTCTCGCCCCCTCTGTCCATCCCCTCTCCCCCCATTCCTTTCTCCCTCTCTCTCAGAGCCACTGGAGACGTCCCAGTCGTTCTTCAGAGGAGCTGCATCCAGGTGGTTCCCACCCTTGGGGGCCAATGTAGGGGTCTGGGGGCCCCCACTTCCTGCGGTGCTGAGGCCCTTTGGTGCCACGGCAGAAGTGTCTTCATCACTGTCATCCTCAGAATCACTCCTTCCCCCCTCACTCTGGCTATGCTTCCCTGATTCTGACCCAGCCCTGACCCCTGACCTCTGGAGCAACCTAGAGAAGCCATGCTGTAGGAGACTGAGTCGGCCAGGAAGGGTAGTGTTCCCCTTCTCCACCTTACTCCTGCCCCCCCGTCCCCCCTCTTCCTCACTGCCACTGCTGAAGTCCAGTACCCCCCTGGTTGTTCCCCTGGGGATCCTCGAGGCCCCTACACTGCCGATCGCCCCTCCGTTGCCCAGTTCACAGTGGTCCCTTGCGGAAACCTCCCCAGCCTCCTGCAACACAAGGTCAACAGAGTCTTCATATTTATTTTAAAACCCTCGCGCCAGGATTGGTAATTTACAGGTCTTATTATGAGCTCGCTTTTGCTAAGGTGGGAGGGGTGGCAATATCTGAGGTTTGTCGCTAAAAACATTGGCCAACGTGACAATTTCAGGCAGCGCTGGTGGGGATATTTAAACCAACTGAAGGCTGGTCTTAGAGGTAACGCGGTTGGTTAAGGCATGGATTTGAACAGCGGAAGAGCAGCCTATCCAGCAACAGCAATGCGTCTGGTGTCTTTCTTATCCTGGCCATGCATTAGCTTAGTCATAAAAAGGTACTTAAAAATGGTCTACTCGTGAGGCTTTAGCCATCATGCCTTCCGTTATTCACAATTCACCTGCTGTGCATGCTCCATTTCGGCTTGTATTCGTCTCCATTTCCAAAGAGAGCATCTTGTCCGCTCACCAAGGACGTGCTCCTCATGACATATTCAAATTCTTCAGTCTTATAACGCCATATCAACGGTAGGCATAGGTCAATACAATTTACAGGAGCCTGTCAATTTTACAGGAAAGTCTTTTTTGAGAAGTGCGATGTGTAGACCTATACTAATTTTAGCCAAGTACAACAATGTTGACTATCAAAACTCCAAACAGAGAAAACATGACTGTTAAAAAAAAATGTTTTATTGTTATTACTTGTTAGGCTACTTTAGTCTATGCTATTTCATAAACTGTAGTATTAATCCACAATTGTCAAGAACGAGAATGTTCCGTGGCCCCAGCCGAATTGGAGTTGATGACCACGCAAAGATCGTGGGACGACATGCAATATTAAGCCATGAAACACGGCGACTGGCCAGTGAGCCAGCTATTACGCTCACAATTCCCGCTGTGAAAATAGCTCAAAAATGTAGGACAAACAAAAGACGTATAGCTCTACCGCCAGTGCTAAGATTTACCACTGCGTTACGTTTGGTAGGAAAGCGGCACTAATGAGATTGACAAAGCTATGGAGTCTTCTGTATGTTGTATTTGGTTGTGACCTGGGGCAGATGGCATCACCAGGCTACAGAACAGGGTTGATCATTCATAAAGAATTTAGCATTGCTAGGTAATGCAAAGATGCTTGTAACAATAAATCATCCATACATAAATGTGACATGCCATGAGTCATGAATACGGAACAATAGGATACATTGTAGCTTTTATAGCGTGCATGGGAGTTATGCGAGGGCCTTTATGAGTGCGACCACCTACAGCGATACTAATCTTATGGTTTTTGCCAACCAGATGACTCTTCCGTAGTGTGTGTGTGTGTGTGTGTGTGTGTGTGTGTGTGTGTGTGTGTGTGTGTGTGTGTGTGTGTTACTACACCCTGGTGTATTGTGTATGGCTGTTAAAGTCTGAACGTCCCCCACTACATACCCGGCCTACTAAAAAGGGACAGTTGTGTTGGGTCTTAGCTGGGAACTGTCACAGTAGATAGAGGCCAAACTATTGGGTAAATAAATACCACACAACGGAACAGACGGCCTTCAGTGTGGTCTGGTCCTGTCATTACAGAGGGATAATTATGTCCATCTGTTGGGACACTATCACAGAGAGAGAGAGCGAAAGGGAGATGAGGGGGAGGGAGAAAAGGGGGAGAGAGGAAGGAGAAAGAGAGAAGAGTAAGAAGGGGCCGGTGAAGGAGAGACAGGAAGACGCACGTGTGAGGAATCGTCTCTTTCACGTGGGAATGGAGGGATGAGAGGGAATTGAGGGATGAGAGGGCCGCCTGGGAAAGGAGAGGGAGTGAGAGATGGGAAAGACGTGCCCGTCACGGGTCCCTGAGAAAGGCAGTTACTCACGCTCTCGCTCTTCCTCTCCTCCTCTTCCCCTGTGTGGGTGCTGGCCGTCATTACTCCCACCTCCACTCGTCCCTCCCGCTGAGAGGAACACACGCACACTCTTGAGCATACATGTACATAAACAGAGATAGAAATACACACAAACATGTAACACACAGTACCAGGGTTGTCCACTCAGGCTGTTTGACTTCTGACCTCCAGTATTCTCCTGGTGAGGCAGGTCCCCTGGGTCTGCAGCCTGAAGAGGTTCTGTATCCCAAACAGCTCCCCCTTCTGGCCGTCGGGCCCCTGCACTGCATCAAAGTACCGCCGGGCACTCTCCTTACCCATCACTAAAGACTGCAACTGCTGCAGAGTCACAGACAGGGATGGAGGGAGAGAACATTAGAAGGTTGGTTTCCCCATCATCTGGGTTGTTCCATTTCAACAAGCCATTGTTTTGAATTGGTTTCTGTAGTTAAGAACATATCGGA
Organism: Salvelinus fontinalis; assembly: GCF_029448725.1. Taxonomy (NCBI): domain Eukaryota; kingdom Metazoa; phylum Chordata; class Actinopteri; order Salmoniformes; family Salmonidae; genus Salvelinus; species Salvelinus fontinalis. The sequence continues at coordinate 41,273,103 of NC_074668.1, forward strand.
TAAGCATTCCTGCAACAGTATTTTTGTTGAAATATCATTTGACCTGAGAAACTAAGCTAATCGATTGCACCCAAATTGGCCATTTCAATGTATAGTATTCATCTAATATTCAATAAATATAGTATCCAACATCCGATTTGGACCAAACCTCTTCTTAAAACCGATTAAGGGAGGAATCCAAATAAAATGGTCAAAAGTCACCCACAAAACTCCCAAAGCTCACACCAACATCCAGTATATAGTATCAGTTCTCTATGTTTGACAAGTGGTATGAAGTTGCGTATTGGAGTATTGTTTATTCATACTATGTAATATATTCTCAGTGAATTTGGTGATGTGTTTTCCCCTTGTTCAGAGAAATTAGCCATTGAAGTAGCTTGCATTTTCCCACATAAATTAGTGTGTAAGTACCAGGCTTTGCCCACAAGATATCGCTATCCTGCTACCGCCACACCCTTTCATCCATTTTGCTGGTCTCTTGTGTTTAATAAATGGATCACAACAATTTCTTTACAACTTTGGGTAGAAAACTAATAGCTTTTGCTCATGATGAAAATACATTGTGTGGTTATCCTCACAATTCAAGCCAATCCTCCATGAAAGCAATTTAGAAATCCTCAAACACAATAATTGTATGTGCAGACAGCATAGTTTGATGAAAAGCTTAGGATGACTGTACCTGTTTGTAGACCTGGCGCAGGTAGATGACCTCCTCCACTGTTCCCAGAGAGATGAGTCTGAACACTGTCACGTCCCTGCACTGGCCTATACGATATGCCCTGAGGAGAGGTCACACACTGTCACGTCCCTGCACTGGCCTATACGATACGCCCTGAGGAGAGGTCACACACTGTCACATCCCTGCACTGGCCTATACGATACGCCCTGAGGAGAGATCACACACTGTCACGTCCCTGCACTGGCCTATACGATACGCCCTGAGGAGAGGTCACACACTGTCACGTCCCTGCACTGGCCTATACGATACGCCCTGAGGAGAGGTCACACACTGTCACGTCCCTGCACTGGCCTATACGATACGCCCTGAGGAGAGATCACACACTGTCACGTCCCTGCACTGGCCTATACGATACGCCCTGAGGAGAGATCACACACTGTCACGTCCCTGCACTGGCCTATACGATACGCCCTGTGGAGAGGTCACACACTGTCACGTCCCTGCACTGGCCTATACGATACGCCCTGAGGAGAGGTCACACACTGTCACGTCCCTGCACTGACCTATACGATACGCCCTGTGGAGAGGTCACACACTGTCACGTCCCTGCACTGGCCTATACAATACGCCCTAAAGAGAGGTCACACACTGTCACGTCCCTGCACTGGCCTATACGATACGCCCTGAGGAGAGGTCACACACTGTCACGTCCCTGCACTGGCCTATACGATACGCCCTGTGGAGAGGTCACACACTGTCACGTCCCTGCACTGGCCTATACGATACGCCCTGAGGAGAGGTCACACACTGTCACGTCCCTGCACTGGCCTATACGATACGCCCTGAGGAGAGGTCACACACTGTCACGTCCCTGCACTGGCCTATACAATACGCCCTAAAGAGAGGTCACACACTGTCACGTCCCTGCACTGGCCTATACAATACGCACTGAGGAGCGGTTACACACTGTCACGTCCCTGCACTGGCCTATACGATACGCCCTGAGGAGAGTTCACACACTGTCACGTCCCTGCACTGGCCTATACGATACGCCCTGAGGAGAGGTCACACACTGTCACGTCCCTGCACTGGCCTATACGATATGCCCTGAGGAGAGGTCACACACTGTCACGTCCCTGCACTGGCCTATACGATACGCCCTGAGGAGAGGTCACACACTGTCACGTCCCTGCACTGGCCTATACGATACGCCCTGAGGAGAGGTCACACACTGTCACATCCCTGCACTGGCCTATACGATACGCCCTGAGGAGAGATCACACACTGTCACGTCCATGCACTGGCCCATACGATACGCCCTGAGGAGAGGTCACACACTGTCACGTCCCTGCACTGGCCTATACGATACGCCCTGAGGCGAAGTCACACACTGTCACGTCCCTGCACTGGCCTATACGATACGCCCTGAGGAGAGGTCACACACTGTCACGTCCCTGCACTGGCCTATACGATACGCCCTGAGGAGAGGTCACACACTGTCACGTCCCTGCACTGGCCTATACGATACGCCCTGAGGAGAGGTCACACACTGTCACGTCCCTGCACTGGCCTATACGATACGCCCTGCGGAGAGGTCACACACTGTCACGTCCCTGCACTGGCCTATACGATACGCCCTGCGGAGAGGTCACACACTGTCACGTCCCTGCACTGGCCTATACAATACGCCCTAAAGAGAGGTCACACACTGTCACGTCCCTGCACTGGCCTATACAATACGCCCTGAGGAGAGGTTACACACTGTCACGTCCCTGCACTGGCCTATACGATACGCCCTGAGGAGAGGTCACACACTGTCACGTCCCTGCACTGGCCTATACGATACGCCCTGAGGAGAGGTCACACACTGTCACGTCCCTGCACTGACCTATACGATACGCCCTGAGGCGAAGTCACACACTGTCACGTCCCTGCACTGGCCTATACGATACGCCCTGAGGCGAAGTCACACACTGTCACGTCCCTGCACTGGCCTATACGATACGCCCTGAGGCGAAGTCACACACTGTCACGTTCCTGCACTGTCACACACTGTCACGTCCCTGCACTGGCCTATACGATACGCCCTTAGGAGAGGTTACACACTGTCACGTCCCTGCACTGGCCTATACGATACGCCCTGAGGAGAGGTTACACACTGTCACGTCCCTGCACTGGCCTATACGATACGCCCTGAGGAGAGGTTACACACTGTCACGTCCCTGCACTGGCCTATACGATACGCCCTGAGGAGAGTTTACACACTGTCACGTCCCTGCACTGGCCTATACGATACGCCCTGAGGCGAAGTCACACACTGTCACGTCCCTGCACTGGCCTATACGATACGCCCTGAGGCGAAGTCACACACTGTCACGTCCCTGCACTGGCCTATACGATACGCCCTTAGGAGAGGTTACACACTGTCACGTCCCTGCACTGGCCTATACGATACGCCCTGAGGAGAGGTTACACACTGTCACGTCCCTGCACTGGCCTATACGATACGCCCTGAGGCGAAGTCACACACTGTCACGTCCCTGCACTGGCCTATACGATACGCCCTGAGGCGAAGTCACACACTGTCACGTCCCTGCACTGGCCTATACGATACGCCCTTAGGAGAGGTTACACACTGTCACGTCCCTGCACTGGCCTATACGATACGCCCTGAGGAGAGGTTACACACTGTCACGTCCCTGCACTGGCCTATACGATACGCCCTGAGGAGAGTTTACACACTGTCACGTCCCTGCACTGGCCTATACGATACGCCCTGAGGCGAAGTCACACACTGTCACGTCCCTGCACTGGCCTATACGATACGCCCTGAGGCGAAGTCACACACTGTCACGTCCCTGCACTGGCCTATACGATACGCCCTGAGGAGAGGTCACACACTGTCACGTCCCTGCACTGGCCTATACGATACGCCCTGAGGAGAGGTTACACACTGTCACGTCCCTGCACTGGCCTATACGATACGCCCTGAGGAGAGGTTACACACTGTCACGTCCCTGCACTGGCCTATACGATACGCCCTGAGGAGAGGTTACACACTGTCACGTCCCTGCACTGGCCTATACGATACGCCCTGAGGAGAGTTTACACACTGTCACGTCCCTGCACTGGCCTATACGATACGCCCTGAGGCGAAGTCACACACTGTCACGTCCCTGCACTGGCCTATACGATACGCCCTGAGGCGAAGTCACACACTGTCACGTCCCTGCACTGGCCTATACGATACGCCCTGAGGAGAGGTCACACACTGTCACGTCCCTGCACTGGCCTATACGATACGCCCTGATGAGAGGTTACACACTGTCACATCCCTGCACTGGCCTATACAATATGTCCTGAGGAGAGATCACATCATGGAAATAAAAAGGAATAGAAGAGGGGTCCCCATTCAGGTCAATAAGCCATAAAGCGTGACCTATGGGTCCCACACCAGCACAGAGATCACTGTTGTTAACACTGGCATTATGTATACCGACATAGAATATGAGACTGAAAATATTTGGCATGGGTCCCCAGATCCTAAAAAAGTTCTACAGCTGCACCATCGAGAGCATCCTGACCGGTTCCATCACCGGCTGGTATGGCAACTGCTCGGCATCTGACCGTAAGGCGCACCAGAGGGTAGTGCGTACGGCCCAGTACATCACTGGGTCCAAGCTTCCTGCCATCCAGTAATAGGCGGTGTCAGAGGAAAGCCCATAAAATTGTCAGACTCCAGTCACCCAAGTCATAGACTGTTTTCTCTGCTACCGCACCACAAGCGCTACCGGAGCGCCAAGTCTAGGACCCCCTACATTTATTTTGTACACTGCTGCTACTTGCTGTTAAATCACTTCACCACTACCTACATGTACAAATTACCCCAACTAACCTGTACCCCTTGTATATAGCCTCGTTATTGTTAATTGTATATAGCCTCGTTACTTTTGTTTATTTGGTCAATATTTTCTTAACTCTTCTTGAACTGCGCTGTTGATTAAGGGCTTGTAAGAAAGCCTTTCACGGTAAGGTCTACACTTGTTGTATTCGGCGCATGTGACAAATAAAGTTTGAATTGATACAACAAATTGGAAAGAACCCTGTAAGGTTCTATGACTATGTACTTCTATGTAAGTCATGGCATGTAGGGATATTGCAGCATACCTGTCAATTGCCTGCAGGTCATTGGCAGGGTTCCAGGTGGGATCAAACAGGACCACAATGTTGGCCCCCACAAAGTTCAGGCCCAGACCCCCTGCCCTGGGGGGGGGGAAACAGACAAGCGAACCTACAGTCAGTGGTCCATTCATTTCAAACATAGCTGTGTCCCAACTGGCACGCTATTCCCTATATAGTGCACTACTTTTGACCAGGGCCGTGCACTATGTAGGGAATAGGGTGCCAGTCGGGACACACACATCCAACGCAATCATATTGCTGTGCTCTGTTAAAGCAGAGCTATGAGGGGTGGTGGGAGTGGCACTGACATGGTGGAGACCAGGCAGAGGTTGATGTCAGGGCAGCTGTTGAACTCTTTGACGATCTTCAGCCTCTCTCTGGACTTGGTGTTGCCATCCAGTCTGCTATACTCCAGCCCATCTGCCATGCAGTAGCTCTCCAGCACGTCCAGCAGCTAAAGGGTTAACACAACATATTGAGAACACTTCCTCTTGGTGACGTGGCGTGTTTTCACAAGTGTACAGGGCATTCGGAAAGTATTCAGACCCCTTTTCCACATTTTGTTACATTACAGCCTTATTCTAGAATAGATTAAATAAAACATGTTCCTCATCAATCTACACACAATATCCCATAATGACAAAGCGAAAACGGCTTTTAGAAATGTTTGCAAAATGTATTATGTATTCAAAATAAAAAACAGAAATACCATATTTACATAAGTATTCAGACCCTTTGCTATGAGACTCGAAATTGAGCTCAGGTGCATCCTGTTTCCATTGATCATCCTTGAGATGTTTCTACAACTTGATTGGAGTCCACCTGTGGTAAATTCATTGATTGGACATGATTTGCAAAGGCACACACCTGTCTATATAAAAGGCACCACAATTGAAAGTGCATGTCAGAGCAAAAACCAAGCCATGAGGTCAAAAGAATTGTCAGATCTGGGGAAGGGTACCAAAACATTTCTGCAGCATTGAAGGCCCCCAAGAACACAGTGGCCTCCATCATTGTTAAATGGAAGAAGTTTAGAACCACCAAGACTCTTCCTAAAGCTGGCCGACCAGCCAAACTGAGCAATCGGGGGAGAAGGGCCTCAGTCTGGGAGGTGACCAAGAACCCAATGGTCACTGACAGTGCTCCAGAGTTCTTCTGTGGAGATGGGAGAACCTTCCAGAACGACAACATTCTCTGCAGCACTCCACCAATCAGGTCTTTATGGTAGAGTGGCCAGACGGAAGCCACTCCTCAGTAAAAAGCTCATGACAGCCTGCTTGGAGTTTGCCAAAAGGCACCTAAAGGACTCTCAGACCATAAGAAACAAGATTCTGTGGTCTGATGAAACCAAGATTGAGCTTTTTGGCCTGAATGCCAAGCGTCACATCTGGATGAAACCTGGCACCAACCCTACAGAAAAGCCTAGTGGTGGCAGCATCATGCTGTGGCAATGTTTTCCAGTGGCAGAGACTGGGAGACTAGTAAGGATCAAGGCAAAGATGAACGAAGCAAAGTATAGAGATCCTTGATGAAAACCTGCTCCAGAGCGCTCAGGACCTCAGACTGGGGCGAAGGTTCACCTTTCAACAGGACAACAACCATAAGCAAACAGCCAAAACAACGCGGGAGTGGCTTCGGGACAAGTCTCTGAATGTCCTTGAGTGGTCCAGACAGAGCCCGGACTTGAACCCGATCAAACATCTCTGGACAGACCTGAAAATAGCTATGCAGCGACGCTTCCCATCCAACCTGACAGAGCTTGAGAGGATCTGCAGAGAAGAAATGGGAGAAACTCCCCAAATACAGGTGTGCCAAGCTTATAGCGTCATACCCAAGAAGAATCGAGGCTATAATCGCTGCCAAAGGTGCTTCAACAAAGTAAAAGGTAATTCAAAAGTTCATTTATTTTGACTATTTTATACATCGTAGAAAATATATATCAGTTTGATATCAGTTTCTTATTTTTTATATATTTGCAAATAAATATCTAAACCTGTTTTTGCTTTGTCATTATGGGTTAATGCGTGTATATTTATGAAGGAAAAAAACTACTTAATTAGCTAAAACATAACAAAATGTGGAAAAAGTCATGGGGTCTGAATACTTTGAATACGCTTAAAGGGATAGTTTCCTCATCGTGTAAGCAGTCTATGGACAAAGTAAGTAAGACAGCAATCCATGCTTTGGTTGTGTCTGAACTAAAGCTCTGACACCATCTATAGCCCAGTACATGATCTCACCATTATCTACCACAGCCATTTTCCTACACACACACTAACACCCCTACAGATCCCCCAACTCTCACACATGACATCTACAGTACATACACACAAACACAGAGAGACACACACATACAAACAGTTAGACACAAATGACAGAATCCCTGTGGCTACAAACACAATTAAAACGTTTTACCTTAGTGGAGAGGGAGAATAATAGTACTTTGTCTTTTCTCTGCATGTAATGTTTCAACAACTTCTGTAGAACCTATGACAGGGTCAAAATGAGACAAATACTTATCTTAAAAACCTGATACTATATGTAAACATATGAGCCTACCTAACTGCCTTTGCCATTCACGTGACATGACTTTTGTCCTCGAGACCCACCTACCTTCATCTTTCCGCTGTACATGGGGTCTGACATGGCCTCAAATGCTGCCTGCTTGCATTTCTCTGTGAAGTCAGGGAACTTCTGGAACACCTTCTCACAGATCTCATTCACATACTGCTCCTGAGAGAGCACAGTACGTCCAGATGTTGAACCAAACAGAACTTGTCACGTTCAGTAAAATAATAACCAGGTCTTTACTTGTGAGAGCGTACCTGCTTTTTGCTGGTGTTCCCCTTGGACTGCAGTAAAGCCACGTGGTTGGCCACCTTCCTGAGAATGGCCAAGTAACTGAAGTACAGGTCTGTCACACGCACACCCCGAGCATTCACCTGTAGTTTACAAGAGAAAAACATTTACATCACCTCACAGGGAAGGCCTAACACAATAAAGTCAACATTATTGACAACATTGTGACCATTGCTTAGTCTAGGTGACCTACAAAGACCAAACAACGATTCAAGCCTTGACTGATGTTCACCGACCTAAAGAGTGCAAAACGGTTCATAACAGATTTCTTCATAGCGGGTCAAATAGAGGTTATAACACAACTCTTTCAGGTATAAGCCGACCTTGTAGCAGCACTTCCTGCGGGAGCGTCCACTGTGACAGTCGCACTTCTCTGAGGAGCGCAAGAGCAGGGTGACGTCCTCCGTGTCCAGTACCGCCTGGTACACAGTCTGCTGGAACGACGTCAGCGAACAGTACACCACCTGGCCATAGATGGAGGAGCCATTCACTTAGTGAGATGTTTGAAACCACCTGCTAGACCAGGGAAATTCACATTCAAGGCCAGAGAATTCATTCAATTAGGGTTGTAAAATTCCAGGAACTCTCCCAAAATTCCCAGGTTTTCCATGAATCCCTGTTGGAAAATTCCTGAAATCAGGAGAGAATAAGCAGGAATACTCCCAACTTGGATTTCTGGAAAAGTTACCAGAATTGCACAACCCTACTTCATGAACATGAACCCTGTGTGGAAGTCTCCACTCACCCGGTCGTCTTTTTTGGGCAGCTGCTCTCTGATAAGAGCCTTGGTCCTCCGGAGAAACCAATGGGAGAGCTTCCCAGCCAGGGCCCGGGCCGCCCTCCTGCCTGTCGCTAGCGCCCGCTTAGTTACGCTGTGCTTCTGCCCCAGTTCGATGGGGTCCGAAAACATATTCTTGAAGTTACCCAGGCTGCCAAGGCAACGAGGGTTGGCCCTGAAGTACACAAAGGAAGAAGGTCAATCCCAAGAGAAAGACTGGTTTAGAAGGAAATGGTGGTACTGGGTATTGGGAGTTTTTTTGGGTAACCTCTTGACTCTACATCATTGCACTAATAAGTGTCTAAATAAGAGTGATCAGTCGTACTGTAGTAGCAGTGATAGAAACAGTAGTAGTAGTTATATTGCCAGGGTAAACCCACCAGTCCATGACACACCAGAGCTCGTCCAGGTTGTTCTGCAGGATTGTGCCAGTGAGGCCCACTCTGACCAGACACCTCAGCTCCTTCATTGCCCCAGTGATCTGAGAGTTAGGGTTCTTGATCTTGTGGGCCTCGTCCACTATCACAGCAGACCAGTCAATGCTGGAATTGAAGACCGGCCACACAGTCAAAATGCGTGGCAGGCTTATAGGTGGAGTTTCACGGTAGGATTACGAAGCAGGTCTACTAAGGTTTTAGGCTACACACGCCAACACGCCTTAATATCTTAGCTAACGTTACCTGTTAAACTGCTCCAGACAGAGGCGTAGGGTCTCGTACGTGGTGAGGGCGATCTCAGAGCGTCCCCTCCGGATGCGAGCCAGCTCCTCCTCTTTCCTCAGACCGTGGACCACCACGGTCAGGAAGTGACCCCACGTCTCCAGCTCCTCTTTCCAGTTGTACAGCACCGACAGAGGGGCCACAATCAGGAACACCTGGGCACAACCCTGGATAACATTACAACACCTACACAGGACCTTAACAAAGAGCATGGGCATTCACATGTGGGTTTTAACATTTTTGTAACTATCAGTCAGTTTTCAGCCACAAAGTGTGCTATCCTTGTGGGAAATCTATAGCTCAATATCTACCTTTCGGGTTTTGCTTCGCTGTGTGGGTATCTGAGTGAGAAGAAACTGAGGCCTGTTGTTCTCAATGTCTTCCCATGTCCCTGTTTTACCCAGCACAGCAGCCAGGAAACCAATGACCTGTTGACAGAAACGCACACCAGTCATGAACAGCAGGTCTTTCTTCACATGGTAACTCCAATAGTGCTAATACTCTAGCTACATACAGTCAACAATCAGGTATCCGCAGAGACGGTCTAGTTTTTACCTGAATGGTCTTGCCCAGGCCCATGTCATCTCCCAGGATACATCCTCTGGACTGGGCATAGTTGTCATAGATGAACTGGATCCCTTCCTTCTGGTAGTACCTCAGGTACCTGTTGACGGCATCTGATTAAGCATTCGTACAGCAAAAACAACCTGGGGAGCCCAGCAAAATCCCAGCTTCATAGTTAACAGCTCACGTACCTGTTGATGGTGTATGGGACTGCCACACCACTCTGTGACAACACCAAGGGCTCTGATGGACCGGGGGGTGTCTGGCTGCAGAGGAATAGAGGCTTCTCCTGGGCAGAGACTACACTGGTGGACGACTGGTTTGTGTCTGGTCTCTGGAGTTTACAGACTGGAAAGACTGCCTCCTCTTCTTCATCTTCATGATGTTGATCTGTGAACTTCACCAGTGCCATGTCCTCACCTTGAGAAGTGTAAGGGAGTTTCTGGATTGTCCCCTCTCGTAGTAGGGTGCCATCTCTGGGGCTGGGAGCGAGGCATCTGTCGCCCTCATGCCACACTGTTTATGGGAGGGAGGGAAAATCATGGATTGGTTAGTTATGTCAGGTTAGCTATATAAATACCTAGACAGCAAGCAGCGTTGGGGAGTAGTGAACTACATGTAATTTAACTACATTTTGCAGTCGTTATGGGAGGGAGGGAGTAGTTAGCTAATTACTTGTTTTGCCATGTAGCGGTGTAGCTAACTACTGGAACTACACACAACTTTCTTTGAAAAAATAAATGAAAAAATGGGTGAAGTAGGCTAGAAGGTACTTTATTTTCGGCATCAGACCTGCTGAATGCTCACTTGAAACAGTTTTTGTTTTTAATAGGCTAAATTACCAGTAGTGACCCATCATTCAGGGCAGGTTTTGAGCCCCACCTGTTAAGCTAAAAAAAAAATATATATATATATATATATATATATATATATATATATATATATATATATATATATATATATATATATATTTTCTGTTGCCTGTTTTGCATGTTATTCTGGCATTAATACGTGTCACATATCAGTTTGCAAACAATGTAAAAAAAAGTCATAATATTGAGTTAATAAAGCCGCATACAGTTGAGTAAGGCAGCTCCAAAATGCAGGTGTTTCAGCCTAGCTCAGTGCTTTCTGTTGTGGTGGGGCAGGCAGCAGAAAATACAGAGCGTAGAGATTGGTAATGTTCTCTAGTTACGCCATGAATGGCTCAGTGTTCTGTCACTCATGGGGACACTACGTCGCCGCAAACTCTACGGGGAGAGTTGAAAATTCAAGCTCTTTTGGTGCTGGCATAGAGTTACATTAGAAGTGCCCATCCAAGAAGGCTCAAGATCATTGGCCACAGATATAACATGATTTGACATCATTTTATCTACCGTAGCTATGATTGGACTGCACATGTCAACATCATACCTTCAAAATCTTAGCTAGCAAGCAAGACAAGCAGTCATCATCATGAATCACGTTGACAATCTACTGGCAAATACTCTTCAATCCTTGTCATATGAAGAGAAATTATAGATAAAAACGTATATCGGTGCTCATCGGCCACTGGACATAAACATTACACAACAAGTTGGAAATGGCAAATTCAACAATGACTGGTTTTGAAGGAAACAGTGGCTAACTGCAAGCGTTGCAAAGCAATCACTAGCCTGCTATTCAGTGGAGTGGGTGTGTGGTCCAGGTCTGGGTTGAAGGGTCTATTTTCAAGCTTAAAATTATAAACATTAATGCTGTCAATTCAGCATGACTTCTGCCGAGTTCAAAACAACTGGAAACTCGAAAATCTCAGACTACAGTGAGTTCAAGACAACTGGGAACTCGGACAAAAACAAGCTCTGACTCGGAAGATACATTTTCGATGGCCATCCAACTCGGAATTCCAAGTCGGGAACTCTGGCCTCTTTCTAGAGTTCCGATCTGAAGATCACGGACGTCATGATTCAACCTTGTTTTTTTCCGAGTTCTCAATTGTCTTGAAAGCACCATAAATCCAGAGAATGCCAGACTTTGATGACTAAATTTGCCCACAAGGACCGCTGTGCCACCTTCCTGTTTAATTGAGCACAGCACAAGGTGAGTCCAAAAATGTACTGTATACTGCTGCATAAATTATGTAATATGCCAGGGAGATATGTATACTGTAGCTAAGAAAGTAATTCTAAGTGTATGTAGTGTAGTTAGCTGTTAGTAGCCCATGTGTCTCACCCTAATAATTCGGTCCCTTTCCCCCTCATAACTTAACCTACTCTTCTGACTTGGTGGTGCACATGTAGAGTATAGTCTGTTTTAGAGAAATGTAATCATCTAATATTGTAAGCTTATATGCCCCCTTTATTTATCCTACAATTCTGACTTGGTGTACAGGGAGAATAGTGTAAGAACATAGTTTGTACATATCCATTATAAGTAGAAACCACATTTGTTTAAGCAAGTCAGCCATATATTTTTTTTTTAATGGGAGCAAATGAGGCTCAATTAACTGTTTCGTTGACTGCCAGGTGTAACATTGGTAAGGGATTCACTCCGTGGTGCTAAAAAATAAAGTTCTGCTGTTGGGACAGATTTATGTAGGCCCTAACAGTTTCTGGGCACCGTTTGTCACCGTTATAGTGATATTCATGCATGTGCTATGTAGTGGCTTTGCTGGAATCCATCTAAAACCATTTAGGGGAGTTTGCCCCACCAAGATTTAACGTTACATGTTAAAATCGCCACCGTAAATTACACATTCTGTTAACATCCAACTCAAGACAGTGTGAGCTTAACAGTTAACAACTTCTGCTAGTAGCTAGCTAGCTGGCTATGTGACTGTTTTGAGAAACAAACTTTTAAAGCTTAACTAGCTAATTATCTCCCATTAAGCGTCTGCGTAACAAACCTTTTATGTCAGCTGTGGAAGTTGAAGCCATCATCAAAAAGCATTGTGGCAAGCTGTAGCTGGCTAAAGCATAAGCAGACAAGCTAACGTTAACTATTAAGGCAAATCTCTTCACTGTCTGGCAGACATTGCTCAGACAGTAAATTAGCGTTTAGCTATTTAGCTAAATGTACACTCGATAACTAAATGATTCAGTATTTTGACGGGACAGTAATATGCATAGTTTAAAACGCATAGCTAGCTAGCTAGATCTTTGAGACATATCTTGCCCGTATTTGTCAGCGTCGCTGCTAGCAAGCGTTCTGCTGTTTATCTAGTTTAAGCATTCGGCGTCGCACTTTCAACAATCACCCTGGCTGCCAAAACACTCATTGTCAATTTAAACGAAACTAATAATAAAACCAAAATATAATTTAAAGTGTTCTTTATTTTTTCCCGAAATATCTAAAAGTGAACATTTATAATTGCTTCAAGATATTAATAGAAAGTGCTACCTGTTGTGCAATTTAGGCCCAGTGGAAGGGAACGAGGGAAGGAAACGTGTAAACCAAGTCTACACTTGTTGTATTCGGGCGATTTTTGGCTTATATCCAAAGGTATTTATAGTGAGTGTGTTACTACAACTATTTGTACTACTCCCCTCACAGACCATAGGGCCATTTACATTGATATCAAAATATTTACCCCTGATACTAACCTTGGTAGAGCATCCTACTGGAAGCTAAATAGCTCATTATTAAATAATGATATAGTTAAGTTTGAGGTTAAAGATCTGCTTTCACACTTTTGGGAAAGGGCTTGTGAAGAAAAATCATATTGCAAGAACTGGGAGCTCTTTAAATTTGAGGTGTCCAAATACCTTAGAAAATATGGTAGTAATCTTGCTAAGACCAGAAGAGCTGAAGAGGAAAATGTGATCATTAAGATAACTTCCCTTTCTCAGAGGTCCCCAGCCGGCCTCTCGGGGGAGGAGAAGATGGAACTAATTGAGTTACAAAATAAACTGGATAATATATATAGATTAAAAGCAGAAGGAGCCTTTATTAGATCTAGAAAAAAATGGATTGAGGAGGGAGAACAGAATTCCTCCTATTTCTTTAGACTTGAGAAATTTCACTCTACAAATAACACTATCCATAAGTTAAACATTGATGGTGTTATTTCAGATGACCAAAAAGTAATCACTAAATACTGTAGCAATTTTTACAGGAAATTGTATAGCTCTACGTACTGTCAGGAATCCACAGATATGTTTTTTGGCTCACTGAATAATGTTCACTCTATCAGTGATACAGAATCTAAACAGTGTGATGAACCCATCAAAGTTGAAGAGATTTATTGAGTCTATCAAACATCTAAAGAACAATAATTCACCCGGTGTTGATGGAATTACATCAGAATTCAAGTAGCTCCCTTCCTATTTGAAGTATTTTTTAGAGAGTATTAAAAACAATGTTCTCCCTCCTACAATGAGTCAGGGGTTAATAACACTGATACCTAAGCCTAAAAAATAAGTGCTGCTCATCGATAACTGGCGTCCAATTTGTCTTCGTAATAGTGACTATAAGATCACTATTAAGTGATTAGCCTTACTACTTGCAAAAATGATTAAAGAAGTCCTTGATGCAATCATTGATGAAACAGTCTGGCTTTATGACCGTACCCATTACATTAAGAAAACTGTTGTAATGAACAATTTTCTGGACTTTACTACCTTAAATAATACTTTTAAGATCAATTGGATAAAACAATTCTTAAGAAGACCCACTTCTATGTGGAATTTTATTCCTCACCATGTCTTCTCTACTTTTGGTGGCCTTAACTTCATGTTGGTTTGCAATTATAATATTGACAAAGTTCCAGTGAAACGTTCTGCTTTTCATCGGCAGGTTTTCTTGTCATGGTCCTTAATTTCTAAACATAATTCTTCTCCACACAGATATTATATATGGAATAATCGGGATATATTGTTTAAAAATACTTCTTTGTTTTTGGAATATTGGTTCTGAAATAATATCCTATTGGTGAGCCAAATGGTTAATGCAGAGGGTCTTTTACTCAGTTATAAGGAATTCTTATCACTTTACAAGGTCCCTGTAACACCTAAGGATTTTGCAATTGTTTTAGATGCCATTCCTTCAGGTGTTGCTTTATTATTCAGGAACGTGTCAAGACCTGACCCTCAGAGCCTACCTTCCGTCGACCCTGTTGACTCGTCAGTAGGAAAGATTTGTTTCTCTTTTGGTCCATTCAACAGAGCGATACAAACCTTGTTTTAGCAGGATGTTGTATCTATACCTTATGTCATGCCTTATTGGAATGGATTTATTGATAATATCTGTTGGGAAAAAGGTTGGATGTTGCCACACACATACCTACTTGTTAACAAAATTAAGGAAGTTTCCTTTAAAATGATTCATAAATATTATCCTGCCAACCACTATATGAAGAAGTTTAAGGAAACATCAACTCAAATTGCTCCTTTTGTAATGACCACCCAGAAACAGTGTTGCATCTTTTTTGGCATTGTATTCATGTAAGAAAACTGTGGCAAGACATCAGTGGATTTATAATTGAACCCATTTATGAAGATCTTACACTATTGTGGAGATATGTACTACTTGGATTCTTTACCTATGATAGAAATAAGCTGAAAGAATGTTATGTAATTAATTTCATTATTCTTTTGGCCAAATTTCATATTCACAAATGTAAATTTACAAACAAAAAAACAAATTTTCTTACCTTACAAAAAGAAATTGAACTGTATTTTAAGACAATACTAATACTCTACTAACAAAAGCTGTTAGAATAAGTAAGTGTATGTATGTCCTTGTGTAATGTGATATTGTACCCCCTAGCTGTAAGGGCTGTCGTTCTCCTCTTCCTCGGACGAGGAGAGGAGAGAAGGATCATCAGACCAAAATGCAGCATTAGGGAAATAAGCCATCTTTTATTTAATCACGACGATGGCAACACGAAAAACAAAACACTTTCAAAATTACAAAAAACAAGAAAACGACGTAGACGAAAAAACCTGAACATGAACTTACTAAACTAAAACGTAAAACTCACGGACAGGAACAGACTACATCGAAACGAACCGAACAACCGAACAGTCCCGTATGGTGCAAGACATAACACAGATACGGAAGACAATCACCCACAAACAAACAGTGAGAACACCCTACCTAAATATGACTCTTAATTAGAGGAAAACGCAAACCACCTGCCTCTAATTAAGAGCCATACCAGGCAACCCAAAACCAACATAGAAACAGAAAACATAGACTGCCCACCCAAAACACACGCCCTGACCATAAACACATACAAAAACAACATAAAACAGGTCAGGACCGTTACACTAGCCCAATTGTCCTTTGTATATTATTCATTTATACTTGTGTTCCCACATGTACTTCCTGTATTGATTTGTTAATAAAAATTAAAAATTAAAATAAATTATAATAATTGTTGTACTCGGCGCATGACAAATCACATGCGCCAAATACAACAGGTGTAGACTTTACTGTGAAACTGTCGCGTTCCTGACCTTATTTCCTTTGTTCAGTCTTTGTTTAGTTGGTCAGGACGTGAGCTGGGTGGGCATTCTATGTTATGTGTTTCTATGTTGGGTTTATTGTTTGGCCTAATATGGTTCTCAATCAGAGGCAGGTGTTTGTCATTGTCTCTGATTGGGAACCATATTAAGGTTGCCTGTTTTCACTGTTTGTTTGTGGGTGATTGTTGCCGTGTCTGTGTTTGTTTGCGACACGGTACTGTTTTCGTTCGTTCGTTTACGTCGTTTATTGTTTTGTATTTTGTCAAGTGTTTTTCGTCTTCGTTTATATAATTAAAGTATGTATTCAAACCACGCTGCACTTTGGTCCGATCCTTGCTCCTCCTCAGACGAGGAGGATTACGACGAGCGTTACAGAAACGCAAATTTACGACCTCTTTCCCAACGATGTAGAGTTAAAAATCTGAAACTAAAAACACAAGAGGAATAATATACACAGTAATTAACATACAGGGAGTACCGGTACCATATTTATGTGGAGGAATATGAGGTAGCTGAGGTAGATATCAAGATATATAATCTTGGGCCTCCCGGGTGGCGCAGTGGTCTAGGGCTGTGCCGCCAGAGACTCTGGGTTCGCGCCCAGGCTCTGTCGCAGCCGGCGGTGACCGGGAGGTCCGTGGGGCGACGCACAATTGTCCTAGCGTCGTCCGGGTTGGGGAGGGTTTGGCCGGTAGGGATATCCTTGTCTCATCCTGTGGCGGGGCGGGCGCAGTGCACGCTAACCAGGTCGCCAGGTGCACGGTGTTTCCTCCGACACATTGGTGCGGCTGGCTTCCGGGTTGGATGCGTGCTGTGTTAGGAAGCAGTGTGGCTTGGTTGGGTTGTGTTTCGGAGGACGGTTGTGTTTCGCATGGCTTTCGACCTTCGTCTCTCCCGAGCCCGTATGGGAGTTGTAGCGATGAGACAATATAGTAACTACTAAAACAGTTGGATACCACGAAATTGGGGAGAAAAGTGGGTAAAAAAAATAATATATATATATATATATATATAATCTAAAGTAGCAGCAGCGTATATGATGAGTCATCTCTGTATACACATCGCAAGACCCACTGGTTGATGCTTATTTATAATGCACTCTTAGGCCTCACTCCCCTCTATCTGAGATGCCAACTGCAGCCTTTATCCTCCACATACAACAACTGTTCTGCCAGTCACGTTCTGTTCAAGGTCCCCAAAGCACACACATCCCTGGGTCGCTCCTCTTTTCAGTTTGGTGCAGCTAGCGACTCAAACGAGCTGAAAAAAACCACTCAAACTGGACCGTTTTATACCCATCATGGGGTTGATCTACATCTCTTCATTCAAAGACTCAATCACGGACACTCTTACTGACAGTTGTGGCTGCTTCGCGTGATGTATTGTTTTCTCTACCTTCTTGCCCTTTTCCCTTTGTTGTCTGTGCCCAATAATTGTTTGTACCATGTTTTGTGCTTCTACCATGTTGTGCTGCTGCCATGTTGTGCTGCTGCCATGTTGTGCTGCTGCCATGTTGTGTTGCTACCATGTTGTGTTGCTACCATGCTGTGTTTTCATGTGTTGCTGCCATGCTATGTTGTTGTCTTGGATCTCTCTTTATGTAGTGTTATAGTATCTCTCTTGTCGTGATGCGTGTTTTGTCCTATATTTTTATTTTATTTTACATTTTTAATCCCATCCCCTGTCCCCGCAGGAGGTCTTTTGCCTTCTGGTAGGCCGTCATTGTAAATAAGAATTTGTTCTTAACTGACTTGCCTAGATAAATAAATGCAAATGTGTGTGGGTGTGTGTAATGTGTGTGTACCCAGCTAACAAGGGAGAGAGAAAGTTCATGTTCCCCTAATGTTTGAGTGTCCAGGAATATTCTATGTTAGCAAAAACCTCCTGAGAACCTTTTTAACATGTTTTGGCATTAGAGTTAGGAGACCGTTCCCTTAATGTCAAACAGAACATACTCAGAACGTGGTAGCCATGTTCTCAGAATATCCAATATTAATGTTTCGTGGGACTTTGCAAGGACATTCATGTCTCCAGTTTTCTGTGGTTTAGGAGAATATTTCATCAGCGTCCACCAAACATACACAGTGCAGTTTAAGATCAGAGATGACCATTTTTTTTTCATGAGCATGGCATTATTTCTATTACAGCATATTGGATGACTGTCATTCATATTCAAGTCTCACAGCTCAATGTTACAGCGATAGGCTTAGGCGATAGGCTTTGTTACAGCGATAGGCTTAGAATTTTCCCTATACCTATCAAGAGGTTACTACAACCTAGCCTATGAAGGAAAGTTTACAACGTAGGTGCACAGGTTGAGAGAAACATTTGAGTAATCAAGGTGACAGACCGTGACACATTCAATACTGCCTTGCACACTCTTGCGGTATTCTGGCTGATCTAGGGTGTAATCATTAGTCCAAACAGTTGCAAACAAGAGTTTACATTGGACAAATTCAGGTATGTTTATCCTGATTTCATTCTGTTTGCTTGCATTTAAGAAATGTTTTTCAACAGAATCGGCGGAATGAATACACCTGTTCACCTGTAAACACAGTTCACTTTCATAGCAGCCACATACAAACAGTGTGATCAGTTTGCTCGTTGTATAATTCCTTCTTGCATCTGCGCGCTCTCCTCCTCTCACCTTTTCCCTTCGCTTGTGGACTTCATTGCACAACACAACAGCTGTCTGTGACTATGCGAAAAAACCTTTCCAAGCGAAACCTTCATACCAAAACCGCTAACAGCGAAACACAGCCTACATCATTGTCACCATATTAGCTAACGCCATAGTCAACATAGCTACTAGAACGAACGCGTTAGTAAACCCGCTACAATCATGCAGTACAGTGTACAGCAAGCAGTTTAGCAGTTACACTGGCTGGCCCCATGTGGAAATAAATGAATAAAGCCAAAAGCTTACCATGACTTGGAAGATTTTCAGTGTTGAATAGCCATAGACAGCTAGGTAGCATAGCATCCCTCTCTGTTTGAGAAATATGGTTATCTCTCTCTCTCTGTCCTTTGCATGGTTGCCATGTTCAAGGAACATAAGATATTCATGTTCTATACACACTTCAAGACCATTTCTGTGTATCAGTTGTCAGGACATCACCTGATGGTCCCAAAGAAAGAAGCTCTTTGTTTGTTGGCAATGTTAGGGATGCTTAAAGTGTTTTCAACTTACATATTTGATTACATCGTGTCTGTTCATTTACACAGTAATTATAATTCAACATATCCTCACCTGGGATTTGAACTCACAACCTCGTTTCACAGTACTCTGATATTACCGCTATGCCACCATGTCCCTGTCATGTATCAGTTAATCTGACTATTCTCATCATTGATTTGAATGAGGCCTCCCTATTTCAGAAATTTAAGGGCTTTCAGTATAGTTGTCTGATGTTGGTGGGGCATGTTACTCTGTTTTAATGATACTCCTGAATCACTATGATCAACAAAAGTTTTTCTTGAGATGTACTTTTAACAGAGCTGAGATTTACCTCAAAGTGCTTTTACCCTATTGCTCACAGCCTTACACCTATCAAGTTGTTTCAGATCTACACTAGTGCTTACAGAGGGGGTGGGGTTTCTTCTGGACAGGACAGTGGTTAGGACATTTTTTAATTGGTGCTGGGGACCTGGGTTCGGGACCCACTAAGGCAATCACCCTACTCTCAAATACTAAGCAAAATATGTTAATGCCATTATTTGGCAACAGTTACAACACACCTATCTGATTTAATTAAAATGAGTTTCTCATTGAAAGATGGGAATCTGTAGGATTTCCCCTCAAGCACGAATTTTGACCACATTTCCACTACCTCATAAATTATCCATTTTTATTAGTTCTGTATAGCTGAGCATCTCTATCGTCTTTTTTAAAATCTACACCACATATATCATTTAAAACAAACGTGTCATTGAGAAACTCATTTTAAGAAGAAACCCTAACCCCTCCTCCTTAGGCACATATGTAGATGAAATTGATAGGTGTAAGCAATAGGGGGAAAGCACTTTGAACTAAATCTCAGCTCTGTTAAAAGTACATCTCAAGAAAAAATATTTTGTTGATCGTAGTGATTCAGCAGTATCATTCAAAAAAACGGTTAACATGACCCACCAACATTGGACAACTATACAGAAAGCCCTTCAATTGCTGAAATAAGTTAATCAAATCAATGATGAGAAGAGTCAGATTAACCAACACCTGACATGGACATGGTGTTATAGCAGGAAGATCAGAATACCAATACCATGAGTTCAAATTCCATTTGAGGACATGTTGAATAAAAAACGCAATCATGCATGTTAAACGCACTGTGTGAATGTTCTTCACCTTGCCAACAGACAAAGAGCTATGAAGTGGTTCACCAATCTGGGCCTTGATAGTGACGTGTAAAGACTTTTTCTTTGGACACATGAATGTCCTTGCAACATTCCCATGGAATGTGTCCGGAAAATGTATATCTGACTGTAAGTTCTGAGAACATGGTAACCACATTGTAAGTTCTACTTGACAGTAAGGGAATGGTCTCTTGGAAAAAATTCCTTGCACATCATGAGAACATTCCTATGAAAACTTTAGCTAATGACCTAATGAGACTCTTAGGGGAACGTTCTCTAAAGATGTGGGAACGTTTGTTGTTAGCTGAGTAAAAGCCTCATTCTTTCCTTTATCTGTAAAATCCTTTTCAATGTGAACCAAGGGCTGAGATACTTTGTTTTTACTTTCAACATACATTTCAAAGTTTCCTAGTTCTGACTAGCACGTGAACGCGACTTTAGCCTAACTGCCTCCGTCTCTGGAGGGCAGTAACTCTTGGAGGGCCGTAGAAGTTGATAAGAGTTTCATTTATGTTAAAAGTAGAAAATAAAGCGTCTCAGCTCTTGGTTTATCACCCTTCACATCATCATGTTGATGCATTTGGTGACACTACTGTGACACTGCTTCTTGAATGTCCGATTTCTTGAAAACTTGACTGCTGACATGCAAAACATTTTCAGAGTATATCAACAGGTGTCTGTAATTACCTCTGGCCCTCTGGGTGGCCTTATCACATGTAAAAGGTATACGAAATTAAAAAAGATGCTTGTCAAATAAAACAAAAGCTGTAAAACATTATCAACTTAGTGAATACTATTGGTGTTTAATATCACACTAATCTTTTTCACACTTTGTTGACTTTTTTCATTAATTAGGCTATTTTCTCTTAAACCTAAAAAATGTATATTATATATGCATATTATTTTTCAAGTATAAATTACCAAAGTTACAATAGGTTTCCATAGAGTTTCTGTTAATAATCCCGTAACTTCGGTAAACTACCGAGAGCTTTGCAACCTTAAGCCTATCACAGATGTAAAATGAGGAGAATAAACAGTCCACCATCTTTGAGTCCATCCGTTGATTTGAAAGGGGATGATGATCTTGACACACAGTATGTAGTTCTAGGCTATATGCTGCACCGTAGCTGCATGCTTTTTTAATTGAAGGTAAGGTACAAGTTAAGTATAATCTTGCCTAATACATCAAACGGTGACATCTGCACACACCCACGCAGACACAGACCCATTGAGTATGCAGGGCTCAGGTCCTGACTGGCGGATGCCATGGCCTCTCCAGGAAGTACATACACTGGCAGGAAGAGCTCCATCGGACCACGACTCAGGTGAGACAGAGAGCGAGAGAGCACAGAAGAATACCAGAAAGCAACCCGGTAACTAAAATATCCAAACATTCTTAGATAACTTTCTGGATACCACATTCACTCACAGTAAAGAAGGCACCAATCTATCAGTAAAAAATATCAACTATATATTCAGGCAAATGGCAAAAGAATCACAATAGGAATTGTTAAAAAACGAAACAAAAAAGATCACAGATGACAACTGGTTTGATGCAGATTGTAAAACTATAAGGAAAAACTTAGAATACTATCCAACCAAAAGATCAGAAACCCAAATAATGGTTAATTATGCCTTCATTACTGTGAGACTTTAAAACTCTATAAACATATACTCAGAACCAACAAAAGCACAGTACAACAGCAAGCAGCTGACACTAATTGAGGAGTCCATAAACACAAACAACTTCTGGCAAAATTTGAAAAAACAAAAAAATCTAAACAAGAGGAATTAGCGATACAAAATGGTGACATATGGACAACCCATTTTAAAACACTCTACAACACCGTTCAAATTGACACAAACGCAGAACAACGCCAAATTCATGAGAAGTTGAATGGATTAGAAAAAGCTATAAAAGATGTTCGAAATCCATTGGACTCCCCAATTACTGACCAGGAGCTCTATAAGAAACTTCAGGCCCTCACATTTAAAAAAGCATGCAGACCTGATGGCATCCTAAATGAGATGCTAAAAATCACTAGTGCAAAATTTCAATTGGCTTTATTAAAACTGTTTAATTTGATCCTGAGTGTAGGTTATTTCCCTGACATCTGGACTCATAACCCCAATCTTTAAGAACGGAGACAAATTTGACCCTAACAATTACAGAGGCATTTGTGTGAACAGTAACCTGGGGAAGGTTTTCTGTAGCATTATACAAATGTAAGAGTTCTAAACTTCCTTAATAAGCACAATGTCTTGAGTAAAAGCCAAATTGGATTTATACCAAAACATCGCACGACCGATCATATTTACACCCTTGCTTTATCGACTTCCGAAAAGCATTTGATTCTATTTGGCATACAGGACTGTTCTACAAAGTTATTGAAAGTGGTGTAGAGGGTAAAACATATGGCATAATTAAATCAATGTATACTGGCAATACGTGCAGCATCAAAATTGGCAAGAAAATAACATAATTTTTAACCAGGGGCGGGGCCTTCGCCAGGATTGCAATCTGAGCCCTGCACTCTTCAATTTTACACCAACAAATTGGACACTATTCTAGAAAAATCCTCCGCCAATGGCTTTAGTCTCCACAATTCAGAGGTTAAATGCCTACTCTTCGCAGATTACCTATGCCTGCTGTCACCCACAGCACATGGCCTACAGCAGAGCCTGGACCTGCTAGAACAGTACTGCCAGACCTGGGCCATGGCAGTAAACCCCAAAAATACTAAAATAATGATTTTCCAGAAAAGGTCCAGATCTCAGGGAATTAGACCAAAGTTTTCAATTGGTACAACATATATAGAGTACTGCACACACTACAATCACTTAGGTTTAAAAATAATCTCAACTGGACACCTTAATGATGCAGTGAATGAACTGAGAGAGAATGTACACAGGGCATTCTACGCCATTAAAAAACAAATTCAAATTGAAATACCTATTCAAATTTGGCTAAAACGAATTGAATGTGTCATTGAACCAATTGCACTTTATGGCAGCGAGGTGTGGGGTTCACTTGCAAAACAAGATTTCACCAAATGGGACAAACACCCAATTTAAACCCTGCATGCAGTGTTCTGTAAGATTTTCCTACATGTCCAGAGGAAAACGACAAACAATGCATGCAGGGCAGAATTAGACCAATATCCACTAATAATAAAAACAAAACAAAATAGCAATTAAGTTTTGTAAACATCTAAAATACAGTGACCCTGTCTCGTGTCATTACCAAGCCCTGCAATGCGAAGAGCTGAGCAAAGAAAAGAGTCCCCTCATCCAGCTGGTCCTGGGGCTGAGTTCACAAAACTGTTCTACTAACACACTGAAGCCTCAGGAGCAGAACATTCAATCAATCAGAATAAAACAAATTACAACACAGTCAAAACAAAACTACATTGCTTATTGGGAAACACAAACACAAGCACAAAGCAAAATGCAGCGCTATCTAGTCCTAAATCGACAGTACACTGTGGCTAACTATTTGATCATGGTTACTGATCAAAACCTTAGAAAAACCTTGACAAAATACAGGCTCAGTGAGCACAGCCTTGCCATAGAGAAGGGTAGACACAGGAAAACCTGGCTCCCTGTAGAGGAAAGGCTGTGCAACCACTGCACAACAGCAGAACCTGAGACAGAGCTGCATTTCCTGACAAAATGTAAAAAATATAAAACAATTAGTGTCATTTCCCCAAATTTGAAACCCTTATTCAAGGTAAAGACCTCTGATGAGAGTAGGCTACCCGTCCTGTTGGAGGAGGACGCAGAGAGCTGTGGGTTGGCAGCGCACTACATTGCTGCCTGCCATAAGATGAGGGACCGTGTCTGACAGGCCACCAACCTGCACATGTCCTCTATGCTTATTGTTATTGGTCAATGTGTGGTTATTTTGACCCTTGGTTATTGTTGTTACTGTTGTCCCGTTGACAATTTTGATTCTTATTATTTTAATATTGCAAATATCCAAAGTAAGCGTTTGGCAATATGTACATTGCTACGTCATGCCAATAAAGCAAATTGAATTGAAATGAGAAAGAGAAAGAGCAAGAGATGAATGTTTTGGGTAGTTGGGTTGAGTGTGCTTTCTATCTATTGGGTAACGTTTGTTAGTAGGGTCTCTGCGGTGGAGTGTGTGTGGGTGTGCGTGCCTGCGTGGTTGCGTGCGCGTGCGTGTGTTTGTGCACCTTGGCTCTCTAGTGTCCAGGCAGCACAGCCAGAGTTGAGCAGGAACAGAGAGGGAGACAGATAGAAAGACTGTTAACTGCAGTGTTGCTACAACTTTGTAAGTGGGTTTACATAAAAAGGAAATAATTAACAGTACTACAAATGGACAAACATGAAAAAAATTGCCTTGGTAACCAGAAATATAGCATATTCTCTCCCAGCAGTCACTCAATAACCCCGCCACGGTGATCTGTCAAACAGGCTGTCATCAAGACCCACAGTATCTCAATCAACAGATCTATCTATTCCAGCCATGTGTCCCGGACAGCCGTCATCTATTATTGTAAAAGAGGCCATGGTACTGCCTTGCGCGGTTCAGCAAGAGAACAAGTGTGTGAGATCTAGCGCAGTATGTAAACCATTTGACATCAGTGTTTTTGGGCTTTCCTCTTTATGGGAACATCTGCGGCAGCTGCCCTATAAATTCCCTGTGTTGAGAAAACAGGAACAAAAAGTTCCATTTTTGTATGGCAGTGTACCATGGCGGACGGGCCTGGCCTCATCCGGGGGACGCTGCACCGCGCTGCTTCGCTTAGAGAAAGTGAAGTCGTGGATAGAGGATACTAGACACTATTACACCATGTATACAAGGCTGCTCTGTATAGCAAGATATAGACTGGACTTCAACACATTGAATTGGATTCAATTGAGTGGAATGTATAGCAATACATTTGAAACAAATTGTCATTGATTCCCAGAGGGAAATTGTAACATCACAGGCTTACAATAACAGACATTACAAACATATAAAGTCCTGCTAAGCCTTAGAGCTACAATCCAACCGACAGTGTTCCACAAATCTGCAATATTTACAAGACTGCTCTGCCTAGCAACAGATAGACAACAGTTCATTCACTCTGGGTTATCAGATCAGACCCCAAATGAGAGACATTTCTTGTATATTCTCTCACCCACCCACTCTCTGGCCTCTGGTGTGTTTATGAAGTAACTTCTTCTCTTTCTCATTACTTATTTTTTCTTGACCTTTCTGACTGTCCATCTTTCTAAGGAGATTTTCAAACCCGAATTGACTGCCACTCTGAAGAGGGAGATTCTTTTTGAACTGTTATATGTTTTAATAAAGTGGGAAGATGGAGATTCAGATTCAGAAAATAAAGATGAAAAAAAACTCGTAGAACATAATTCCAGACCATGTTTTAGGTGAAGAAAGATGTTTACAGTTAGGCCCACAAGTCACCATGCTCCAGTTGTCTAGCTCCTTCCAACTGCCTAAACCTTTGTGGTCACTGATGTTCAAACAGCATTGGCGTTACAATGACTACAATGCAAATTGACGGCACCTTATTTGTGACATCAACCGAAGCAACAAGAAACTTTATATCAGTGTCACTAAGCTGACTAAATCAAAGTCCAATTCAAAATAAAACGGTTCCTAAATAACATTCTTCTAAGTCCAAGTGTTGTATAACATCGGTAACAGCACTGGATTCAACATCATGTTGGGGGCGGAGCGGACGTTGTCTGGACGTCTGTTACAGGTCATAATTAGACGCTGGAGAATCCAAGACCTGAATGGGGGATTTGTCCTCCTCTTCTCAGGGGTTTAGGGAACGCTCCATGTGTTTTCCTCCCATGAGTCACTGGGCCCAACATGGGCCAAAACCAATCACAGCCATGCCAAAAATGACAGTTTCAGCTTCAAAACCATTGATTGCAGAAATGGAAAATGAGGATGATATTTCATTTTTTCCCCCTCTCCTCTCTACTATTTCCCCCTTCATTAGATGTATGAGTAATTCATGGTGTGAGGATGTGTCTGCTTGTTGAATGTTGGTTTACACACATTGAATTCACATAACCCCATGGACAGCGTGTGTCTCTATCTCTTCTCCATCCTCCTGCTGCTCTTCTTTCCACCTTGCAATCATGTCTAATATAAACAAGTCACGCATGCATTTGAATCAAGACGCTTGAATCATAGCAGTCCTCTCTCTCTCTCTCTCTCTCTCTCTCTCTCTCTCTCTCTCTCGCTCGCTCGCTCGCTCGCTCGCTCGCTCGCTCGCTCGCTCGCTCTGACTTCATCTTTACATTTCGTTAGGCAACCATAGATTTTTTGTCTACTGAACCATAATAATGTGTAAAAATGATGGATTTAATGGATCTGGGTTAGCATATCCTCTAGTAGAGAGCTGGTGTAGCTTTGTGTGAAACAACTTGTGTTACAACTTTCTGTTATGATATTGTATTTGATGATAAACTCCCTAATGTCGTGGTATCCAATTGGTAATTACCGTCTTGTCTCATCGCTGCAACTCCCGTACGGACTCAGTAGAGGCGAAGGTCGAGAGCTGTGCGTCCTCCGAAACACAACCCAACCAAGCCGCACTGCTTCTTGACACAATGCCCACTTAACCCGGAAGTCAGCCGCACCAATGTGTCAGAGGAAACACTGTGCACCTGGCGACCGTGTCACCATGCACTGCACTCAGCCCGCCACAGGAGTCACTACTGCGCGATGGAACAAGGACATCCCTGTCGGCCACCTGGTGACCGTGTCAGCATGCACTGTGCCCAGCATGCCACAGGAGCCGCTTGTGCGCGATGGGACAAGGACATCCCTGCCAGCCAAACCCTCCCCTAAGGACGACGCTGGGCCAATTGTGGGCCGATCCATGGGTCTCCCCGTTGCGGACGGCTGCAACAGAGCCTGGATTCGAACCCAGAATCTCTAGTGGCACTCGGGAGGGCAGCTATAATCTTGTCTTGAATATCTTTATATTCAGTATAAACTCATCCAATGATACTGGGAGTGAATGAATGCTACTGTAAATAGCTTCCATTCAGTGAAGCTGGAGACAAAAAGGGTGCTGCCATGCTTCTTAATTAAGTTGTACAATACTTGAATCTCTTCCAAGATGCTTGAACCCAATCCAGTCTTTTTCTCTCTCTGCGTCTCTCTCACTCACTCGCTCTCTCCCTCTCTCACCCTCTCTCTCTCACCCTCTCTCTCTCTCACCCTCTCTCTCTTTCACCCTCTCTCTTTTACTATCTCACCCTCTCTTTCTCTCTCTCTCACCCTCTCTCCCTCGCCCTCGCTCTCTCACTCTCTCACCCTCGCCATTTCCCTCACTCTCTCTTTCGGCGGCAGTCAACCAACAGGAGTGCACACTTGAAAGGAACTCTCTGAACATCTTTTAGTAAACACTCTCTAAAAGCCTTAGAGCTCTGACTGTTGTATCCAGTCATGTGAAAAGGTAAGTACACCCTCTGGAAAGTAGTCTTTTTTTTTACGTACATATTTGGACAGAGGGATATGTCATCTTCACTTCAACACTATTGACAGATAAAGCAAACCTAATTTTAAAAATGACACTGAAAGATTATACTTTGCAATCAGTTATTTATCAGAAATCAACAGAAATGTCATTCCATAGTGCAGAAAAAAAGCACACCCCTAGCTAGCTGATGTTGCCCCCTTTGGCTGAATTAGCTTAATGTAGCAGTTTCTTGTACCTGTCCATCAGTCTCTTACATCGACTGGGAGGATTTTTTGCCCACTCTTCTTTACAGTACTGCTTCAACTGTGTCATGTTCGAGGGCTTTCTTGCTTTCACGGCCCGCTTCAAGTCCCACCAACAGCATTTGGACAGAATTGAGATCTGAGCTTTGACTCGCCCATTACATAACCCTTAATTTCTTATTTTTGAGACATTCTGTTGTAGCTTTGCTTGTGTGTTTTGAAACACTGTTGCAAGATCCATGTTCGGTTCAGCTTTTTGACAGATGACCTCACATTCACTGGTACAATATGAAATTAATGGTTGATTAATAGCCATCAATGATGGCAAGTTGGCCAGGCCCTGAGGCCACAAATCAGCCCCAAACCATATTGCCACCTCCATGCTTCACGGTTGGTATTTATTTTTATTTTTTTTAACTAGGCAAGTCAGTTAAGAACAAATTCTTCTTTTCAATGATGGCCTAGGAACAGTGGGTTAACTGCCTTGTTCAGGGGCAGAACGACAGATTTTTACCTTGTCAGCTCAGGGATTCAATCTATCAACCTTTCGGTCCAACGTTCTAACCACTAGGCTACCCGCCGCCCAAGGAAGTGTTTCGTTTTTGCCAAAAATGGCATCTGGCATTGCGGACAAACAACTCCACCTTTGACTCATCTGTCCAGCGGACATTGTTCCAGTAGTTTTGGTCTTTACCCAGGTGTTGTCTGGCAAACGTCAGTCGTGTCTTGATATCATTTTTTAGAGCAGAGGCTTCTTCCTTCCTGACCTCCCATGTAGTCCAAGTCTGTGCACTCTCTTTCTGACAGTTGACTCATGCACTTTGACATTTATTGTGGCAAGAGAGGCCTGCAGATCCCTTGATGTTACCCTGGGGTTCTTAGAGACTTCTATGAGCATCTTTCGGTCAGCTCTTGGTGAGACGACCTGTCCCTGGTAGATTGCCAGTGATCTGGAATTTTCTCAATTTGCATATGATCCATCGGACAGTGGAAGGACGTACTTCGAATTGCTTGGAAATGGATTTGTAACCCTTCCTAGACTCATGGGTATCAATAATCTTTCTTCTGAGGGCCTCGGATAGGTCTTGTGATCTTGGCATGATGTGTTAACACACCCATATGGTTAAGATCAAACCAGACCAAGTTTCTAATCTTTATGGAAGGCTGGACCCTCCCAAGTTACTTTCTAAGGATTTTCTAATCATTTGCACCTGTTTTGGTTCACCTGATTCTAATTTTAACAATTTTATGTGATGGTAAAGGTAGGGGTGTACAACTTTTTAAAGTTGGGTTACCTTTTATCATTGATGATGGTTGGAATTCAGCTTAAATACCCATGTGTCAAAATAAGTTAAACATTTTAAAAAGACACTTTATCACATGACAGTAGATGCAGAAGCGCTGTGGGACAAACATCATCCCCATTACGATCATCCTCCTCCTCATCGTGGCTATCAGCAGCGACTGTGTTGGCGAATCAGATTGGGGGCTAAACAGCAGAATCCTTTGTGTCATCATAGCTAAGACTAAGCGAGTTCAGTTGAGTCAGAGCCGAGGATTACACGAATTGGAAGATCTATCCCGTTTGTCCTGCGGTTAGATGTAAAACTTTGAAACCGTGTATCTACTACCAACCTGCCTCTCATTACACTGCCACCCCATGGAGGAGCCTTTTGTTTCTCCACCCAAGCCACAATAAGCATGTCAACCAGAAAGTATCACTGACAGTGTGTACATGTGTGAGAGGGAATGTGTGTTTGTGTGTGTGTCAGTGACAGTCAGTGCCGTTTAAGATGAGGGAGGATGATTCTTTTTTTTTATGAGCATGGCCTTATTTCTGTTACAGCATATTGGATGACTCTCATTCATATTCCATTCACCCAGTTCAATGTAACAGCGATAGGTTGATACATGATACATACATTTTCTCTATACCCATCATGAGGTTAGTACAACCTAGCCTATGAATGAAAGTTTACAGCGTAGGTGCACACAGGTTGAGAGACAAATTTTGAGGCAACAGACAGTAACACATGGACAGACAGTGAGATTCAATACCGCCTTGCACACTCTTGCCTGCATCTAGCTGATATAGGGTGTAATCATTAGTCCAACAGTTGCAAACGAGAGTTTCTATTGGACAAATACAAGTATGTTTATCTCAGTTTTGTTCCGTTTGCTTCCGTTTAAGAAACGTTTTTCAACAGAATCAGCAGAATGAGTACACCCCTGATTGCGCGTAAACACAATTCACTTTCATAGCAGCCACGTTGTATTCCTTCAATGCGCTCTCATCCTCTCACCTTGTCCTTTCGCTTGTGGACTTGTACAACACATCAGCTGTATGTGACAATGTACAACACATCAGCTGTATGTGACCATGCAAAAAAATCTTTCCAAGCCAAACCGCTACACACAGCCTACATCGTTGTTACCATATTAGCTAAAGAAACATCATAGTCAGCATAGCTAACGCATTAGTAAACCTGCTACAATCATGCAGTAACGTTAGTGTACAGTCAGTAAGCAGTTACACCGGCGGGCCCATGTGGCAATAAATTAGTCATACCAAAAGCTTACCATGACTTGGAAGAGTTCCAGTGTTATGTTGGATAGTCATAGCCAGCTAGCTAACACGGTATCCATCTGTTCTATTTTTTTATTTAGCCTTTATTTAACTAGGCAAGTCAGTTAAGAACAAACTCTTATTTACAGTGATGGCCTACCAGAAGACAAAAGGTCTCCTGTGGGGACGGGGGCTTGGATAAAAAAGAAAATTAAAGTAAAAAATATAGGACAAAACACACATCACGACAAGAGAGACACCACAACACTACATAAAGAGAGACCTAAGACAACAACATAGCATGGCAGCAACACATGACAACACAGCATGGTAGCAACACAACATGGAATCAGCACAAAACATGGTACAAATATTATTGGGCACAGACAACAGCACAAAGGGCAAGAAGGTAGAGACAACAATACATTACGCAAAGCAGCCACAACTGTCAGTACGAGTGTCCATGATTTGAGTCTTTGAATGAAGAGATGGAGATTAAACTGTCCAGTTTGAGTGTTTGTTGCAGCTCATTCCAGTCGCTAGCTGCAGCGAACTGAAAAGACGAGTGACCCAGGGATGTGTGTGCATTGGGGACATTTAACAGAACCTGACTGGTAGAATGGGTGTTGTATGTGGAGGAGGAGGGCTGCAGTAGGTATCTCAGATAGGGGGGAGTGAGGCCTAAGAGGGTTTTATAAATAAGCATCAACAAGTGGGTCTTGCGACGGTTATACAGAGATGACTAGTTTACAGAGGAGTATAGAGTGCAGTGATGTGTCCTATAAGGAGCATTGGTGGCAAATCTGATGGACAAATAGTAAAGAACATCTAGCCGCTCGAGAGCACCCTTACCCGTCGATCTACAAATTACATCTCCGTAATGTAGCATGGGTAGGATGGTCATCTGAATCAGGGTTAGTTTGGCAGCTGGTGTGAAAGAGGAGCGATTACAATAGAGGAAACCAAGTCTAAATTTAACCTTTGACTGCAGCTTTGATATGTGCTGAGAGAAGGACAGTGTATCATCTACCCATACTCCCAAGTACTTGTATGAGGTGACTATCTCAAGCTCTAAACCCTCAGAGGAAGTAATCACACCTGTGAGGAAAGGGGCATTCTTCTTACCAAACCACATGACCATTGTTTTGGAGGTGTTCAAAACAAGGTTAATGGCAGAGAAAGCTTGTTGGACACTAAGAAAGCTTTGTTGTAGAGCGTTTAGCACAAAATCCGGGGAGGGGCCAGCTGGGTATAAGACTGTATCTAAATGGATGAGAGAGCTTCCTACTGCCTGAGCTATGTTGTTGATGTAAATTGAGAAGAGCGTGGGGCCTAGGATCGAGCCCTGGGGTGCTCCCTTGGTGACAGGCAGTGGCTGAGACAGCAGATGTTCTGACTTTAAACAGCACTCTTTGAGAGAGGTAGTTAGCATACCAGGCCAAAGACCCCTCAGAGACACCAATACTCCTTAGCCGGCCCACAAGAATGGAATGGTCTACCGTATCAAAAGCTTTGCCAAGTCAATAAAAATAGCAGCACAACATTGCTTACAATCAAGGGCAGTGATGGCCTGTTTGAGCAGGGTGTTTTCAGTAGGCTAAACTAGCTAGCTGCATTCGCTAGCTAAGTAAGTGAAAAAAAATATCGCTCTCTCTATTTCTCTCTTGCTTCTCCTTCATTTTGGAAGAAATGAATTTGTTCAACACTGTTCAACTGTTGTTTTTCTCTCTCTTTGAGTCAAATACTTACCACATGTTATACACTGCAGTGCTAGCTAGCTGTAGCTTATGCTTTCAGTACTAGTTTAATTCTCTGATCCTTTGATTGGGTGGACAACATGTCAGTTCATGCTGCAAGAGCTCTGAAAGACTGGAGGACGTCCTCCGGAAGTTGTCATAATTACTGTATAAGTCTATGGATGGGTGTGAGAACCATGAGCCTCCTAGATTTTGTATTGAAGTCAATGTACGAAGAGGAGGACGGAAGCTAGCTGTCCTCCGGCTACACCGTGGTGCTACCCTACAGGGTGCTGTTTCGGCTACTGTAGACACTCTTTGCAAAATAGCGTGTTTTAATCAATTGTTTGGTGACGTGATTACATTTAGCATAGTTTTATCTCAGAAGGATAACTTTTCATATGTTTTTATGAAATCACTGAAGAAGATGGTCCTACCCTTTCTCCTCTGAGGAGCCTACACTGGTAAGTGTGTGTGTGTGCATGTGAGTATTCCCCCCTAATCAAGTCTCTCTCTATCATAGGCTCCATGGACCTCATGAAACAGCTGATTCAATAGCCAACAACAAAAGCATAAGACCGCAGCAAACAAATGCAGAAGAATGTCCCTCTCTCCCTCTCTCTTCTCCACATTGCTATCCTGGACAATCCCCCCACACCCCCATCCTCTCAACCCATCAGGCATGGATAGGCCCAGTGCTTGGTGTTGGAATTAAATATCTGGCTGCTAGACAGTTCCCCCCCCTCCAACCCTCTTAACCCCCCCAATCCCTCCCATAGCCCAATATGAGCAGAAATGGGGGAGCAAAGAGCTACATGACTGCACGTCCCAATAATGAGGCCACCCAAAAGCACCAGCTCAGCAAAACTGGACGTCCGTTTCTCAGGCGTTTAAGCATGCAATTATGTTCCCCTCTGCTCCTCTGCTGCACAATCAGGGGAAAGGGAAAACAACATGCCGACTGCCTGGGATTCTACGATCATTCACTTCTTACAGAGGAAATATTGGAGATGAATGTTTGCCATTTATGTTTCTTATGCAACAGCATATATTCTGTTTGTCTGGGTGGGGGTGTATATGGGTGTACTGGTGGTGTGCGTGGGCATGTGTACGTACGTGTTCATGTTAGCTTATGTGTGTGTGTGTGTGTGTGTGTGTGTGTGTGTGTGTGTGTGTGTGTGTGTGTGTGTGTGTGTGTGTGTGTGTGTGTGTGTGTTTTATGAGATGGTTCTCTGGTAGGGAGTAGTCATGCTGTGGGCTAGGCCATGCGTCCATGCATGCAGCACACACATATTCTCCATACGTGGTCCAGAGGGGGCTAGCTGGTCCAATCCAAGCCCGGGCTATGGACCATTCAGCACACATTGCTTTACTTCTTCATAGCTGTAGCCTACTGCACCCCCACTGCAAGACTCAGAGCTGGAAACCTTTAATGTCACTCACAGAGGAGTGTCTGTGTTTGAGGTAAGAGCTCTCATGAGCGAAATGTAGCGATGCGGTACGTGTTTGAATGCTGCTTGTGAATGCAGATGGGATGTTAGCGACTCGGGTCATCCTCGTGTCGTTTATAACCATAAAATAAAAGAGAATAGCGCAAGAGACCAAATTGCATTCAAGGAACATTCAAAATGAAGCACCCAATATGGCTGCCACTCCACAATCGAACATTGCTTTGGGTGGGAATGTGTTCTACGAATCCTATGACTGTGTCCAGCCAGTGATAAAAGGTTACCCCAGGGACTGTGTACTGGGTCAGGAAGTAATTATTTAGTTCAGCCTGAGACTTAGTGTTGGAGAAAAATAGAGAAAGGGAAGAGCAGAGGAACCAGGAAAGGGATGAGAAGAGAGCGAGAGAGCGAAGGGAAGAAACAGAGAGGTACAGGGTTTCTTTCTGGGGCAAGGATCTCTGAGCTCAGAGCAAATAAACATTGTGCAAAGATGGACTGTGGTCTTGGGGCCCAGTGTTGACAGATATACTGTAGCCCCGTTTTATGAAAACCTGTGTCTATCCAAAGAAAGAGGAATTATGGATGGGGAGATATGCTTATTAGTGTTAGTTACACACACACAGAAGCGTAATAGCACCCTTTGAACACTTTGAAGGTAAACTATTCCAGGAGCATGACTTGTTGTAGTCTATAGACCTGTTGGAATTAATATTTAGGGTGGTGAAACCTAATATTTGTTTCTCTTCAGCATTTAATCCTCCATTTGCAAGCAGAATTCTTACAGTTATAATCAGGACAAAAATCTCCCACTTCCTGAAATATGATTTACGCCGCCGGGACTTCCAAATAGATGGTACTGTACCTATTCATTAAATGTAGTGTGGGCAGGATGGCTTCACATCTGAACTCACTACTTCAAAGTAACACACACTCAGTGTCCTCAAGTCACACTCCCCAGATCACTAATGATCCGCAAAACTTTTCAGGAGAAGCAGAGTTCCTCCCTCTCTTTCTCCCTCTCTCTTTCTCCCTCCCTCTCTCTTTCTCCCTCCCTCTCTCTTTCTCTCTCTCTCTCACTGTCTCTCACTCTCGTTCTCTCTCGTTCTCTCTGCTGCCATAACAGGGAACTTCCCCAATCTGAGCAGGTGCACATGAAATGGCCCCTGATGTGGTTCTGTCCTTCTCTCTGTCCCTCTCTTCTTCTGTCTCCCTCTCTGCCCCCCCCCCCCCTTCTCTCTCTCTGTCTGTCTGTGTGTGGTCTATAGACTGCAAATCGCCTTCTTACAGGCAGATCAACCCAACACGACACCCCTTATCCATTACATCAGCTGTCTCCTGTAATGTCAGCCCAACACGACACCCCTTATCCATTACATCAGCTGTCTCCTGTCATGTCAGCCCAACACGACACCCCTTATCCAATACATCAGCTGTCTCCTGTCATGTCAACCCAACACGACACCCCTTATCCAATACATCAGCTGTCTCCTGTCATGTCAACCCAACACGACACCCCTTATCCAATACATCAGCTGTCTCCTGTCATGTCAACCCAACACGACACCCCTTATCCATTACATCAGCTGTCTCCTGTCATGTCAACCCAACACGACACCCCTTATCCATTACATCAGCTGTCTCCTGTCATGTCAGCCCAACACGACACCCCTTATCCAATACATCAGCTGTCTCCTGTCATGTCAGCCCAACCAACGTCTTTCAATCCCACTCCTTTCAGACGATTTGACAAAATGTATCAATCAACATGGGATTATCCAGCATTGTCCTAATGATACACACAACTTGTGACCATTTTGGGGTAAAATACATCATCAATTTGACTATAGGGTGATAACCACTGTGTCCTGATGATAAACCACTTTGTCAATGTCATTGTAGAATATATCAATCTCAAATTCTTCAGATTGGAATAGTTGTGAAGTATAGTTCTCTGGTTGTCTTTCCCTGCGTACTCGGACAACTGGAATCCTTATAGAGTGCTCTCCATTTTCTTGACTTATCGCATATAGCCACTAGAGGGAATCACCTTAACAAGTCATTGCCTTCCTCCCTGGCTCGTCTCTTTCATCCTATTTGCTCAGGTCACCCAACTACATATGTACTGCCTGGCCCACCAATGCACAAACATCTTCTTCTCTCTCTGTGCTGTTGTTTGGCATAAACATTGCATGTCAAATGTATAACGTATAGGTCCATTGGAGCGGGATGATCTTGTACTGTGGCTTCTCTCAGGGCATGAGAACATTGGAGGCGTGGATAAAAAAAAAGAACAACATGGTCCTGGGTGGGTGGTCACATGGGCACAAATATTATAGTTAGTGACGGGCCCTGAAGGTTTCACTTCGGCATGTTCAAACAAACAGAGAGAGAGAGAGAGGAGACACACTGTTAGGCAGAGATAGAGAGCACAAAACAGCGCCTCGCCTCTCCTCGGCTCCGTTCAGGACTTGAGAGCTGGACTTGGCGAGAAAATTGAGAGAGAGAGGGGTGGGAGAGAAAGAGAGAGAGAGAAATAGAGAGAGGGAGAAAAAGAGAGAGAGAGAGAGGGGAGGGAGGGATAAAAGTGAGAAATAGAGAGCGAGAGAGAGAAAAGGGTAAGAGATAGAGAGAGAAACGAGATAGAGGGAGAGAGAGAAATAGGGGGAGAAAAAGAGAGAAATAGAGAGAGAAAGAGAGAGAGTGAAATAGGGGGAGAAAAGGAGAGAAATAGAGAGGGAGAGACAAAGAGATAAGAGAGAGAGAAAAAAAAAGAGAAAGAGAGAGAGAGAAATAGGGGGAGAAAAAATAGAAAAAGGGAGGAGAGAGAGAGAGAAAGTAGATAGAGGGAGAGAGAAAAAATGAGAGAGAGAGAGAAATAGAGAGAGAGAGAAATAGGGGGAGAAAAAGAGAGAAATAGAGAGAGAGAGAAAAGAGAGAGAGAGATAAATAGGGCGAGATAAATAAAGAGAGAGAAGGAGAGAGAGAGAAAAGAGAAAGAGAGAAAAGAGAAAGAGAGAGAGAAATATATATATAGAGAGAGAGAGAGAGAGAGAGAGAAAAAGAGAGGTGGGAGAGAAAGAGAGAGAGAGAGAGAGAGAGAGAGTGAAATAAGGGGAGAAAAGGAGAGAAATAGAGAGGGAGAGACAAAGAGATAAGAGAGAAGAAGAGAGAGAGAGACAAAGAGATAAGAGAGAAGAAGAGAGAGAAAGAAAAAAAGAGAGAGAGAGAAATAGGGGGAGAAAAGAGAGAAAAAGAGAGGAGAGAGAGAGAGAAAAATGAGAGAGAGGGAGAGAGAGAGAGAAATAGAGAGAGAGAAGTAGGGGGAGAGAAATAGAGAGAGAGAAAAGAGAGAGAGAAATAGGGGGAGAGAAGATAGAGAGAGAGAAGGAGAGGAGAGAGAGAGAAAAGAGAAAGAGAGAGAGAAATAGAGAGAGAGAGAGAAATAGAGAGAGAGAGAGAACAATAGAGAGGAAAAGAGAGAGAGAGAGAGAAAAGGGATAGAGAGAGAACAAAATAGAGAGGAAAAAAGAGAGAGAGAGAAAAAGAGAGAAAGAGAGAGAGAGAAATAGAGAGAGAAAAAGAGAAGAGAGAGAGAAAAAAAGAAAGAGAGAGAGAGAGAGAGAAAGAGAAAAAAAGAAAGAGAGAGAGAGAGAGAGAGAGAGAGCGAGAGAGACAAATAGAGAGAACGAGAGAAATAGAGGAGAGAGAGAGACAGTTCTGCTCTGTGTGTGGTCTGAATACCTCCAGGCTTTTTTCGGGGTGAGTGTGTGTGTGCCCTTCCTGGGCCCAGAGAGAGAGAGAGGGAGTGGGAGGAGGGAGAAATGGGAGGGAGAAAGAGAGGAGCCTGCACAATAAGGGAATGTTTGCCTTTGCTTGAGTATGAATGCGGGTCAGCGAGTTGGTCTTTTATGTGGAATAAGCAAGCAAACACTGGCATGTTTTGCCCTGCCGTGAAGAGATTACAGTGTATTTTGCAAATATATCAGCTTCCCACCAAGCAACGTAATGCTTTTCACTGGCCCCTGAGAGAATGGAGCCTTTTCTTCATCACACGCACATACACACATGTGTGTGTGTGTGTGTGTGTCAGTGTGTGAGAGAGGGCGAGAGTGGTATACATGTTTCCGTGCCCGTGTGTGTAGCATACCAGTAACAACAACCAACGTTTGATCAGTCTTCGTTTTAGTCTCTAAAGCCTGCAGTTTTGTAGACAATATATGTTTCATAAACAGTATGGCAGGCAGCCCTTCCATGACCAACTCGAGTGGAGTTAAGTGATTGCAAAGTTACCATTTAAGTTTTTGGCTCAGTCACATACCAACTTCTCATGTGTTTCATGTTTAAATGTCACATGCACAAGTACAGTGAAATGCCTTTTCTTGCTCATTTAAAACCCAACAACGCAATAACCAATAACAACGTATTACTAGAAAAAAAACGTGAAAAACAAGAAATAAGAATAAGAAATATGAAATACACAATAAAGTAACTATACTAGATACAGGGAGTACTTGAAAAGTCAGTTACAATACCATGTTTACATGTGCAGGGATACTAGAGTGACGGAGTTAGGTATGTATAGGGGTAAGGTGGCTAGGCAACAGGATGTAAGATCAACAGTGTAGCAGAAGCTTGCATGTGAGTGGGTGTGCGGGTGTGTAGAGTCAGTAGAAACGTATGTGCATGTTATGTGTGAGTTCGCAACATGACGGAGTGAGTGTTTGTGTGTTGGACTGACAGTGTGTGTTAGGCCCTGTGAGTGTGCACAGAGAGGTCAATAGAGACGGAAGGTCAACTCGGACGTCTAGCAATTTTGTTAGCTATGTATCAGTCGTATTGCTTGGGGATAGAAGCTGTTCAAGAGCCTGTTGGTGACAGATTTGCACCGGTACCTCTTGCCGTGCGGCAAGAGAGAAAATAGTCTATGGTTTGGGTGGTTGGGGTCTTTGACGATTTTCCTGTCCTTCGTTTCACACCTCCTGATATAGAGGGTCCTGGATGGCAGGGAGCTCGGCCCCAGTGATGTACTGTGCTGTCCGCACAACCCTCTGTAGCGCCATGAGATCGAGGGGGGCGGTATTGCCATACCAAGCAGTGATGCAGCCAGTCAATGTGCTCACAAAGGTACAGCTGTAGAACCTTTTTAGGATTTGAGGTCCCGTGCCAAACTTTTTCAACCTCCTGATTTGGACACCGAGGAACTTCAAGCTGTCTGCATGCTCCACTATCGCCCTACCAATGTTAGCGTGGTGGAGGTGATGTTGCCTACCCTCACCCCCTGGGGTCGGCCCGTCAAAGTCCAGGATCCAGTTGTAGAGGGAGGTGTTCAGTCCCAGAGTCAGTATTCCACAACATACCAGAGTACAACAGTATACCAGATACCACAGTATACCATAGTACCACAGTATACCAGATACAAAAGTATACCATAGTACCAGAGTATACCAGATACCATAGTCTACCATTGTACCACAGTATACCAGATACCACAGTATACCATAGTACCACAGTATACCAGATAACACAGTCTACCATTGTACCACAGTATACCAGATACCAAGGTATACCATAGTACCACAGTATACCAGATACCACAATAGTCCATAGTGCCACAGTATACCACAGTCCACAGAATACCAGGTACCACCGTATACCATAGTACCACAGTCTACAATAGTACCACAGTATACCAGATACCACAGTATACCAGATACCACAGTATACCATAGTACCTCAATATACCAGATACCAGATACCACAGTATACCAGATACCATAGTATAGCATAGAACCACAGTATAGCAGATACCACAGTATAG
Organism: Salvelinus fontinalis; assembly: GCF_029448725.1. NCBI lineage: Eukaryota > Metazoa > Chordata > Actinopteri > Salmoniformes > Salmonidae > Salvelinus > Salvelinus fontinalis. The sequence goes on from NC_074668.1 coordinate 41,312,971, forward strand.
AAGATACCACAGTCTACCATAGTACCACAGTATAGCAGATACCACATTCTACCATAGTACCACAGTATAGCAGATACCACAGTATTCCATAGTACCACAGTGTAGCAGATACCACAGTATAGCAGATACCACAGTCTACCATAGTACCACAGTATAGCAGATACCACAGTCTACCATAGTACCACAGTATACCAGATACCACAGTATACCATAGTACAACAGTATACCAGATACCACAGTATAGCAGATACCACAGTCTACCATAGTACCACAGTATAGCAGATCCCACAGTCTACCATAGTACCACAGTATACCAGATACCACAGTCTACCATAGTACCACAGTATAGCAGATACCACAGTATAGCAGATACCACAGTCTACCATAGTACCACAGTATTGCAGATACCACAGTCTACCATAGTACCACAGTATAGCAGATACCACAGTATACCAGATACCACAGTATACCAGATACCACAGTCTACCATATTACCACAGTATAGCAGATACCACAGTCTACCATAGTACCACAGTATAGCAGATACCACAGTCTACCAGATACCACAGTCTACCATAGTACCACAGTATAGCAGATACCACAGTCTACCATAGTACCACAGTATACCAGATACCACAGTATACCAGATACCACAGTATACCAGATACCACAGTCTACAATAGTACCACAGTATACCAGATACCACAGTATACCAGATACCACAGTCTACCATAGTACCACAGTATACCAGACACCACAGTATACCATAGTACAACAGTATACCAGATACCACAGTATAGCAGATACCACAGTCTACCATAGTACCACAGTATAGCAGATCCCACAGTCTACCATTGTACCACAGTATAGCAGATACCACAGTATACCAGATACCACAGTATACCAGATACCAAAGTATACCAGATACCGCAGTCTACCAAAGTACCACAGTATAGTAGATACCACAGTCTACCATAGTACCACAGTATAGCGGAGACCACAGTATGCCATAGTACCACAGTATACCAGATACCACAGTATAGCAGATACCACAGTCTACCATAGTACCACAGCATACCAGATACCACAGTATACCATAGTACACCAGTATACCAGATTCCACAGTATAGCAGATACCACAGTCTACCATAGTACCACAGTATACTAGATACCACAGTCTACCATAGTACCACAGTATACCAGATACCACAGTCTACAATAGCACCACAGTATACCAGATCAAATCAAATCAAATCAAATGTATTTATATAGCCCTTCTTACATCAGCTGATATCTCAAAGTGCTGTACAGAAACCCAGCCTAAAACCCCAAACAGCAAGCAATGCAGGTGTAGAAGCAAGGTGGCTAGGAGAAACTCCCTAGAAAGGCCAAAACCTAGGAAGAAACCTAGAGAGGAACCAGGCTATGAGGGGTGGCCAGTCCTCTTCTGGCTGTGCCGGGTGAAGAATATAACAGAACATGGCCAAGACGTTAAAATGTTCATAAATGACCAGCATGGTCAAATAACAAAAATCACAGTAGTTGTCGAGGGTGCAGCAAGTCAGCACCGCAGGAGTAAATGATACCACAGTATAGCAGATACCACAGTCTACCATAGTACCACAGTATACCAGATACCACAGTCTACCATAGTACCACAGTATAGCAGATACCACAGTCTACCATAGTACCACAGTATAGCAGATACCACAGTATACCATATACCACAGTCTACCATATTACCACAGTATACCAGATACCACAGTCTACCAGATACTACAGTATACCAGATACCACAGTCTACCATATTACCACAGTATACCAGATACCACAGTCTACCATAGTACCACAGTATAGCAGATACCACAGTATGGCAGATACCACAGTCGACCATAGTACCACAGTATACCAGATACCACAGTATACCAAAGCCTTCAGCAGATGTTCAGGTTTTGCACCAACGGTTCCAGACAGTCACATCCTAATAAGAATGCAGATGAGACTGTCACTGAATATTTGGTGGCAATGTAGTTTGCAGATCTGTGTATAGTGTATAGAGTGGATATGGTTGTAGTATGTTGCAGATTACTGTCATAATGCACTCAACAGAGACAGCCGTTAGACAGAATGGCCTCTGTTAGTGGACTGTGGAGGAAACTGTGCAGCCCGGCTTCTGCCTGGCCCTGTGTTTGCACAAGCTCCCCGTTAGTGACTATTCTCCAGCACAGCTATTTTTCTTCACTGTTGTAACACACACACGCATGCACACACGCATGCACACACACACGCACGCACACACACACACACACACACACACACACACACACACACACACAAAAGCACATACTGTACGTACACACATACACAGACGCAAGCAATCACATATATACAAACGTTATGTAGACACACACATACACACACACACTCAGACACACACACACACACACACACACACACACACACACACACACACACACACACACACACACACATAAAACACGCAAAGCCTTCAGCAGACCCCTGAAAATTACTCATGCTCATTTCAAATTCACAGTCGTTGGGGGCTCAGAGACATTTTCTGGCCATTGAGTGAGAGAGTGTGTGTGTGTGTGTATCATTGTGGGTAGATGTTGGCTGGGTCTCGCTCTCTCTGACCAAAAGGCCAAGGGACTGAATCTGGTCCGTTCTGAACAGAGGTTATACATGAATTCCCAGTGGTATACCCTACGCACAGTGAACCTGCCTTCTTGTTAAAAAATAGAGTGTGATTGGGGTTAATCAGTCATCTGTCTGAGAGCAGGACTGGAGTCTTTCCCGCTCTAGACCAGAGAATCAGACCACACCAGGCAAGCTAAGACCAACAAACGGCTCTTTGACTACTTTTAGTATGTAAACTTAGTCCACTGTTTAATTGAGATTAGTCGAAGCATCACCGAACAAGTGCATTTTTTTGTTGTTTCAAATCTATTTGCCTGTGAGTCACAAGTGGTACTCTACATGTGCTGTACAAGTCCACACAATATTGTGGTGCGGTTTCCATGTCCTAACCCATTATGGGACATGTCAAGGCCTGGCACCTTCGAACAACTCAAAGTCTGTCCTCCCTCTACTGCGAACCCCGTACAACCATCCGGAAGTCTTGCAAGCGGTGCATTCTGTTTCGCTAAATGGATTCCGCAGCGGTAATCAGTCTGGTAATTACGAGGCTACACCTCCACACCTAAAACGTGGCTACATCCGCACATCTTAAATCTAAATCCAAACTTCCAAGCGTATGATTTGAAATGAGGTCGGGAGGATGGCATCGGCTGAGTGAATGCATGAAGGCACAAAGTGTTTATTTAGCTAAGATTTACTCCTCGGAAACACAGCATGTGCTCCGTCCGTCACCGCCTTCCGCCCCGTAAGACCCAAGCTCTTAGCAGGATGTCCTGTCTGACAGATAGAAATAATTAGTTTCATTACTCACACACACACACACACATGCATACGCACACACGCGCAGGCACACATGCACAGATGCGCACACAAACACACATGTGCATGCGGACACACACACACACACACACACACACACACACACACACACACACACACACACACACACACACACACACACACACACACAGTCACCATTCATCTTGCCTTATCCACTCCACTCTGCCCTTCAGACAGACAAAGGAGACGTTCTACACTGTAGCTCTGCAGGTGCTTCTGCTATTTATTTTTTCAATCATAATCCAGTCCTTAGTTTAATCCAGTGTTTAATAAATGGTGGGTCGGGAGTGGAATGCGCTGGCCGGCCACGTCATGAGGAGAGGAGGTCCAGAGGTGAGAGGGGTAGTACAGAGAGTGGGCATGGAGGGGGGAGGGTGTGTGCAGGGGTGACATGTGACATGGGAGTTGAAAGGGGGTCATCCGTGTTGGGGGCTGTGTCTCTGTGTCCAGACTGGACTGCGCTGCTGAATAGCTCCAGGGCCCCATCTGATCTGTCACCACATGAAAGGTGTTGAGTATACACAGTGACTGGTCAGGAGCTGAGTGGACGACATTGTTCTAGGCACTATTAGTAGGTGCTGTTCAGATCCATTCAGCTGTAGACAAACTTTCGGCAAAATTCACAGGTCTTCCAGAATTCTTCCAGGGATTTCCGGGAAAACAAGGGCATTTTGGGAAAGTTACTGAAATTTTGGAACCCTAAGTAAAAGTATTTGTTATCAGTAACAGTATGTATTTGTTTTTAGCTCACAACTGACTATTTACACATCTTCCAGTCAGATTCAGATGAAGGGAATTGCATTTGCATGGTGAGTCTGAGCTGAATTTCAGGCATCTGGGCTCATATTCCTGTTACATGGACCACATATCTCAAAGAGAGTTTATATACAGTGGTGAGGTTTTCACCCAAGGTGCATTCCCATCTAGACGCTCAGCACAGCCCAGCTCAGCTCAGCCAGAGAGGAGACAAACAGGTGTATGTGGGAGGCCGTAGTATGTGTGCGGTCAGATCCCACGTTTAAACACCAGTCTATAAGTAGGGAGCCTTACCGAAACTATCCACAGTCCAAGAATGTTTATGATAATCTGTTAAATATAATGATGGGTTGGATTGTCTCCATGAATTAAGGCATTTCCCATAAAACACAGAGAAGGAGCATTTCCCTGAAGGAATTTTTGGGCTTGGGCTCCCCGTCGGACGGTTAATGCATGTCTCTGAGTCATTTAACTATGCACTGTATACGTGCTGTGACATTTTACTGTCTCCAAAACACAGGCCAGAAACCCTTCTGACATTTTTTGTCAGGCGCAGAAATTGCCACTCTGTTCCATTTCACGTCTCTTTATTGAAAGCTGTGGCTGCGCGCCATGCAAAAAAAAAGCAAGAAAACAAATACACAAAAAATCTTTACTTTACCATCTCTAACTGTAAAAGCCGCAGTGCAGCAGCACGGTTTATTACAAATGACATAACATACACTACCAGTCAAAAGTTTGGACACACCTACTCATTCAAGGGTTTTTATTGTAGAATAATGGTGAAGACATCAAAATTATGAAATGACACATATGGAATCATGTAGTAACCCAAAAAGTGTTAAACAAATCAAAATATATTTTCTTTTTGAGAATCTTCAAAGTAGCCACACTTTGCATGATGACAGTTTTGAACAATCTTAGCATTCTCTCAACCAGCTTCACCTGGAATGCTTTTCCAACAGTCTTGAAGGAGTTCCCACATATACTGAGCACTTGTTGGCTGCTTTTCCTTCACTCTGCTGTCCAACTCATCCCAAAACATCTCAATTGGGTTGAGGTCAGCGGTTTGTGGAGGTCATCTGATGCAGCACTCCATCACTCTCCTGCTTGGTTAAATAGCCCTTATACAGCCTGGAGGTGTGTTTGGTCATTGTCCTGTTGAAAAACAAATGAACAAAAGTCCAATTAAGTGCAAACCAGATGGGACGGCGTATCACTGCAGAGTGCTGTGGTAGCCATGCTGGTTAAGTGTGTCTTGAATTCTAAATAAATCACAAACAGTGTCACCAGCAAAGCACCCCATACACCAACACACCTCTTCCTCCATGCTTCACGGTGGGAACCACACATGCAGAGATCATCCGTTCACATACTCTGCGTCTCACAAAGACGCAGCATTTGGAACCAAAAATCGTAAATTTGGACTCATCAGACCAAAGGACAGATTTCCACCGGTCTAATGTCCATTGCTCGTGTTTCTTGGCCCAAGCAAGTCTCTTCTTCTTATTGATGTCCTTTAGTAGTGGTTTCTTTGCAGCAATTCAACCATGAAGGACTGATTCACGCAGTCTCCTCTGAACGGTTGATGTTGAGATGTGTCTGTTACTTGAACTCTGTGAAGCATTTATTTGGGCTGCAATTCCTGAGGCTGGTATCTCTAATGAACGTATCCTCTGCAGCAGAGGTAACTCCTGGTCTTCCTTTCTTGTGGCGGTCCTCATGAGAGCCAGTTTCATCACAGTGCTTGATGGAGTGTGCAAAGCTTTCATCAATCAATCAAATGTATTTATAAAGCCCTTTTTACATCTGCCGATGTCACAAAGTGCTATACAGAAACTCAGCCTAAAACCTCAAACAGCAAGCAGTGCAGTTGTAGAAGCACGGTGGCTAGGAACAAACATAATCAAGGCAAAGCGTGGCTACTTTGAATATATTTGAATATAATATATAAGACTTTTTTGGTTACTACATGATTCCATCTGCTTGTGTGTGAGCTATATGAGATGTTCTCCAGTGCACTGTAGACCAGTTTTAGACAATACCAATGTTTTACATACAATCAACTCTGACTCTCTCCTCTCCATTCTACAAAACAAATCTCTACAAACAATAGCCTGCTGGCTTCCCAATCAGAGATAGAGAGAGTCTATAAATATGAGGCAGAGCACACCCAGACGTGGTTCTCTAGATGCTAATTATGTTTGTCTTGTTTACAAATGCAGCACTGTACAGACTCCTCATTTTCAAGTTGTTTTTCCTCCTCAAATCTACAGTTGAAGTCAGAAGTTTACATACGCCTTAGCCAAATACATTTAAACTCAGTTTGTCACAATTCCTGACATTTAATCCTAGTAAAAAATCCCTGTCTTAGGTCAGGTAGGATCACCACTTTATTTTAAGACTGTGTAATGTCAGAATAATAGTTGAGAGAATGATTTATTTCAGCATTTCTTTCTTTCATCACATTCCCAGTGGGTCAGAAGTTTACATACACTCAATTAGTATTTGGTAGCATTGCCTTAAATTGCTTAACTTGGGTCAAACATTTCGGGTAGCCTTACACAAGCTTCCCACAATAAGTTGGGTGAATTTGTACCCATTCCTCCTGACAGAGCTGGTGTAACTGAGTCAGGTTTGTTGACGTCCTTGCTCGCACACACTTTTTCAGTTCTGACCACAGGGTTGAGGTCAGGGCTTTGTGATGGCCACTCCAATACCTTTACGTTGTTGTCCTTAAGCCATTTTGCCACAACTTTGGAAGTATGCTTGGGGTCATTGTCCATTTGGAAGACCCATTTGTGACCAAGCTTTAACTTCCTGACTGATGTCTTGAGATGTTGCTTCAATATATCCACATAATTTTCCTTCCTCATGAAGCCATCTATTTTGTGAAGTGCACCAGCCCCTCCTGCAGCAAAGCACCCCCACAACATGATGCTGCCACCCCTGTGCTTCACGGTTGGGATGGTGTTCTTCGACTTGCAAGCCTCTCCCTTTTTCCTCAAAACATAACGATGGTCATCACGTCAACAGTTCTGTTTTTGTTTCATCAGACCAGAGGACATTTCTCCAAAAAGTCTGATCTTTGTCCCCATGTGGTGTTGAAAACCGTAGTCTGGCTTTTTTATGGCGGTTTTGGAGCAGTGACTTCTTCCTTGCTGAGCGGTATTTCAGGTTATGTCGATATAGGACTCGTTTTACTGTGGATATAGATACTTTTATACCTGTTTCCTCCAGCATCTCCACAAGGTCCTTTGCTGTTGTTCTGGGATTGATTTGCACTTTTCGCACCAAAGTAGGTTCATCTCTAGGAGACAGAACGCGTCTCCTTCCTGAGCAGTATGACGGCTGCGCGGGTCCCATGGTGTTTATACTTGCGTACTATTGTTTGTACAGATGAACATGGTACCTTCAGGCATTTGGAAATTGCTCCAAAGGATGAACCAGACTTGTGGAGACTTTTTTTCTGAGGTCTTGGCTGATTTCTTTTGATTTTTCCCATGATGCCAAGCAAAGAGGCACTGAGTTTGAAGGTAGGCCTTGAAATACATCCACAGGTACACCTCCAATTGACTCAAATGATGTCAATTAGCCTATCAGAAGCTTCTAAAGCCATGACATAATTTTCTGGAATATTCCAAGCTGTTTAAAGGCACATTCAACTTAGTTTATGTAAACTTCTGACCCAGTGGAATTGGGATACAGTGAATTATAAGTGAAATAATCGGTCTGTAAACAATTGTTGGAAAAATTACTTGTGTCATGCACAAAGTAGATGTCCTAACCGACTTGCCAAAACTATAGTTTGTTAACAAGAATTTTGTGGAGTGGTTGTAAAATAAGTTTTAATGACTCTAACCTAAGCGTATGTAAACTTCCGACTTCAACTGTACATAGTACCTCAATTTCCCCGACTAACCGGTGCCCCCTTACACTGGCTACCCGGACTATCTGCATTGTGTCTCGCCACCCACCACCCGCCAACCCCTCTTTTACACTTCTGCTACTCTCTGTTTGTCATATATGCATAGTCACTTTAACCATACCTACATGTATATACTACCTCAATCAGCCCGACTAACCGGTGCCTGTATGTAGCCTCGCTACTGTATATAGCCTCACTACTGTTATTTTTCACTGTCCTTTTTACTGTTGTTTTTATTTCTTTACTTATCTATTGTTCACCTAATATTGTTTTTTCTACTTAAAAATTGCACTGTTAGTTAGAGTCTGTAAGTAAGCATTTCACTGTTGTATTCGACGCACGTGACAAATCAAATTTGATTTGATTTGACCCAACACACTTCCAGTCTGTGCAAGGGCTATATGCCCAAGAAGGTGAGTGATGGAGTGCTGCATCAGATGACCTAGCCTCCACAATCCCCTGACCTCAACCCCATTAAGATGGTTTGAGTTTGAGCCAACATTGCTCAGAATATGTGGAAACTCTTTCAAAACTGTTGGAAAAGCATTCCATTTCAAGCTGGTTGAGAGAATGCCAAGAGTGTGCAAATCTGTCATCAAGTCAAAGGGTGTCTAATTTGAATAATCCCAAATATAAAATACATGTTGATGTGTTTAACACTTTTTTGTTTACTACATGATTACATATGTGTTATTTCATAGTTTTGATGTCTTCACTATTATTCTACTAAGTAGAAAATAGTCAAAATAATGAAAAACCTTTGAATGAGTAGGTGTGTCTAAACCTTTGACTGGTGCTGTATACATTTTGGACAGGAGCTTTAATTCAGTTATACTGTAGTACCAGAAATATGTGTGTCGTTACTGCTTGGCTGATCTGCTTTCAATGGGGAAAGATTGCTTCCGTACCCGGATTCCGTGATTTTCATTGAGAATGTCACTTTCACGTGTGGACCTATACTTCCCAGTTTCAGAGACACTTTTTTTTATGGGATAGCAAGTTCTATTCACTTCTATTCACGCATTATTTTACTGTAATCATGTCATACATATTTACATCATTTGGTATGATGATAGATGGGACACTCAACTGGCACTCAGAGAGAGAGAGAGAGAGAGAAAGACAGAGAAAGAGAGAGAGGAATAGAGAGAGAACGAGAGAGGGGGAAGAAAAAGAGAAACAGAGAAACAGACGAAGAAAGAGATATAGAGTGAGAGAGCAATAGAGAGTGAGAGAGAGAGAGAAAAATAGAGAGAGGGAGAGAGAGAAAAATAGAGAGAGTGAGAGAGAGAATATATATATATATATATAGATAGAGAGAGAAAATACTAAATACTGTTCAAGTTAGAATCAAAATTCAGGGAGAACATTTTGCTAGCTTTGACTATCGTCATGGTATACAATCAGATGTTGCCCACTCACTTACACAAAGACATACACACACTCCAAATATCTGACACATGGTTTCTGCTTTTCCCTTTCTAGTTCAAGCTGTAAATGTTAAGCTTGGTCCAAAAGGAAGGTTGAGGGCTGGAGGGAAGAGGCAAAAACCTAATTTGTGCAAAAAGACTTCAATTCAGCAACGTTATTTACATGATCCACATTGCAGTGGCCCTGTATTTATCCCTGCATTCCTTCACATCACAATATGCTTTATAACATTCAGTACATAATGCAGCAGTCCAGAACATGGCATCCAGCTAGAGCTATGCATAACCACGTTGAGAAGGCACAAAGGCGCACAAGTTGCATCGAACAATCCGTGAATACATCCCCAAAAGATGAATGTATCTCTGAAAGCATCTGGAAGGAATACAATGGGTAATGATGAGTTGAGCTTGTCCACAATGATGAAGTCATTTGGAAAAACACACATTGCCTAAAGCATTGATTCACAAAAACAGAAAATGGGGGATGGGGGTAACATTGTAGTTGGCAAATGTCTTCAATCTTCTACCAAGAACATGCAGTTGGAAAGAGCAGAGCAGGTTTTAGTTTGTTGTGCTAGGTGTTTTCTCGTTGAAACTTGGTGGCTCGCTCGTGTTTTTTTGTCATGGATCTTGTTCTGGAGGCAGCTCTGCAGAGTGGTCACTAGCTGACACAGCCACAAAGTCATAAAATCTTATGTTAAACCTAAACCTAACCCTAATCATAACCCCCATGCTAACCCTATATTCACTCCATGTCTAAAAAGTGTACAATTACAGAAAACTAACTTTAAAATATCAATGTTTTGCTATGAAAAGGGGAGCCAACAACTAAATCTTGCTTAGGGCCCCCAAAAGGCTAGGGACGGCCCTGCCGATAAAGGTTGGTATATGCTAGATTTGCTCCATACACCACCAACATGGATATGTAATCAGAACACTTCACCAGCTCACCCTCACAGTGCCGCATTTGAATACAGCCCGTACGTTTGTCACTGTTGCCATGGTTTTGAGTGAACACCGCCCTAAAAAGCATGGCTACATTCAGATAATCTGTCAACTGCACATTTATGTATACACAACAGTCCCTGGCAGTTGACTCTGAGTCAAAGCAAAAATTAAGATGCAGCCAATAAATGCTCTAATATTACACCCAGCTGTGTTTATGTTCAACTTTTCAGTCTGAAAAAAGCATATCTTTCTTCCTCTTTCATTATTTTTCTTTCACCGCCCTCTCTCTCTCCCTCTGTCATTCACCCTCTCTCTCTCCCTCTGTCATTCACCCTCTCTCTCTCCCTCTGTCATTCACCCTCTCTCGCTCCCTCTGTCATTCACCCTCTCTCTCCCTCTGTCATTCACCCTCTCTCGCTCCCTCTGTCATTCACCCTCTCTCTCTCCCTCTGTCATTCACCCTCTCTCTCTCCCTCTGTCATTCACCCTCTTTCTCCTGCTGTCACTCACCCTCTCTCTCCCCCTCTGTCATTCACCCTCTCTCTCCTGCTGTCATTCACCCTCTCTCTCCTGCTGTCATTCACCCCCTCTGTCATTCACACTCTCTCTCTCCTGCTGTCACTCACCCTCTCTCTCTCCCTCTGTCATTCACCCTCTCTCTCCTGCTGTCATTCACCCTCTCTCTCCTGCTGTCATTCACCCTCTCTCTCCCCCTCTGTCATTCACCCCCTCTGTCATTCACCCTCTCTCTCTTCTGCTGTCACTCACCCTCTCTCTCTCCCTCTGTCATTCACCCCTCTCTCCCCCTCTGTCATTCACCCCCTCTGTCATTCACCCTCTCTCTCCTGCTGTCATTCACCCTCTCTCCCCCTCTGTCATTCACCCCCTCTGTCATTCACCCTCTCTCTCCCCCTCTGTCATTCACCCCCTCTGTCATTCACCCTCTCTCTCCCCCTCTGTCATTCACCCTCTCTCTCTCCCTCTGTCATTCACCCTCTCTCTCCCCCTCTGTCATTCACCCCCTCTGTCATTCACCCTCTCTCTACCCCTCTGTCATTCACCCCCTCTGTCATTCACCCTCTCTCTCCCCCTCTGTCATTCACCCTCTCTCTCTCCCTCTGTCATTCACCCTCTCTCTCCCCCTCTGTCATTCACCCCCTCTGTCATTCACCCTCTCTCTCTCCTGCTGTCATTCACCCTCTCTCTCTCCTGCTGTCATTCACCCTCTCTCTCCCCCTCTGTCATTCACCCTCTCTCTCCTGCTGTCATTCACCCTCTCTCTCTCCTGCTGTCATTCACCCTCTTCCTCTCCTGTTTTCATTGACCCTCTTCCTCTCCTGTTGTCATTCACCCTCTTCCTCTCCTGCT